>NW_009648710.1:2741378-2786886 GCF_000708025.1 Charadrius vociferus | reverse complement strand
CAGCACACATTCTTATTACAGTATTACTCTATACTTTTTTTTATTCAGTAAAAAACATCTTAGTTCTCTTTGAATTTTCTGTGCAAAAATAATCCATAAAGGTCTTCAGTAGACACTGCACAAAGAAAAATGTATCTATGGGAATACAGTTTATTCCCGTTGCCTGGTATTGCTCTAGGATTTTGATCAACCCTTTATAGAGGAAACGAGAAGTTCTTTTGCTTAATTTCCCTTATATTTTCTCTTGATAATGATTTAAACATTTATCAGCTTCTCTTCCTAAAATAATATGTATGGTAGGAGTATAAATGTTTTTTAAAAGACATCCAGTCTATTACTTTGGAACAACAGATAGAGGAGCAAAGCTTGTTCTGTTACAGTCTAATTCTTTCTGAAGCAATTTCAGAATTCACAAAATGTTTGAACATGAACATTGCACAGATATTTGTGCTTCCTAAATCACAGTTATACAGGTATTTGCTTGGTCTTATTATTTTCCATAAAAATGTCATGAAGTACTAATGTAAAAAAAATTGCTAGTAGGTAACGCAAGATGTTTAAGCATCTAAAATGGCCAGAAAAACTGTACTGGGGTTAGTCCCTACAGTTTGCCTATAGTTCTGCTTTAGATCACAATTTTAAGGAAGGGCACTGATCTATCATTATAACCTCTGCTTGTGTTTTATACTCTGCATGAATTGTCTCTGAGATGCGCTTAGATACGGAATGCAGACCACAAAGTTGGCAGATACTTCAACAGCTTGGTATCGCTTCCATAAATTTGCGAAACAGTTGTTAATACTGTGAGTATTTTGACACAGAGAAGTTAATGCACTATAAGTTATGTTATAAATTTATATCACGATGGCTGTTTTGTACCAACTCTCTTCTGGAGACGCATGTGGATTTACATGGATAGCTAATGTTAAGTAAATTGGGTATGAATTTGCAGCACACTATTTTAAAGCAACTCTTACAGCAATAAAGTATGGTTGTTGTCAGATTGCCTTTCCTGGACTCAGCTGTTCTAGAGGGGCTACCAAATCCAGCTGCTTCAAACTGCAAAATGCACAGTCTTCTATTCGATGGTTTAAATTGCTGTGCAGCCCCACCTGGGCGTGTGCACTGAGAGGAGCTGCCGGCCAGCAGGGATGGGAGTGCCTGGGAGCTGTCGTCAGGGTCCTTTTTTGTCAGCGCAGCAAGACCCGACATTCATGGTCTTAGGTAATTATGAGAGTGAGCTTTATTTCTAGAAGAATAAATTGCAGATCGCAATTTTTAAAGCAAAATAGTTTTCAGTGCAGGTACAGTTTTTACCAAATCCTACGTACTTTAAAATTGTCAACATTTGGTTTAGAAAATACCGAGAAGTATCAAAATACGTGGCTTCTGTGCTTTCAGAATAAAACATTCTGATTTTTGTATTGAACTGAATTTAAAAACAAACAAGCAAACCCAAACCTATAGACTTTTATATAAAAAGATTTGAAATGTCAAGACCGGTATGGTATGTTTCTAGGGAACATGGTATGTGTCTATCATATCTTTTACGTGTTTTTTTAGGATATGTATTTTAGGGAACATCTCATTGATGATATCATCTATACCCTCTTGTTACGACCACTTTGTACTCGCTTTACTTACTCCCCCCAGAATTACCAAGTAATTCCAGCTTGCTTCCATTCTTAACATCTAGTATTCAAAATGCAAAAATGTCAGCCAGATTAATTAGAAGCACGGATCTCATGGTATGTTACTGTCTTTTATTTGAATAAACCGCTTTTAGTGGTTTGTCTAAGAAAAATAAAATGCCAGGAAGTTCTTGTGACAACAAGATAACAGTAATTAATTTCAAAGTACTGGTGAGCCATTAGCAACACTAATACTAAATAGCAATATGCAAATGCATTATCAATGAACATAATTTACCATCAGTAAATCAAGACATTCAAGAAAGATATTCCCTTATACCTCTTTTGACCAGAAACACTTTTTTCAAGTATTAGTCTGAGTCTGTCAAGCTCATCATTTACGTTGTGTCCAGGAAGACTTGTAAGCGCTGCATGTTTTGAACAAATGGGAATGATTTGTAACTCCGAGCTTGAGAAGTCTTTGGAAATGCTCTGCAGTTGTTACGCTTATTAAAGTTGATATTAATGCAATAGCATAGATATTGATGGGATAGAGCAAAGTCAAACTTACTTAGCATAAAATTTGAGTGTTTTCTAGTGCATGATGATGGATTGAGTTGGATTAGTCCCCAGGCATTCTCAAAATGGAATGCAACGGTACTCAAGCCTTGAATAATATTCTTGTTCTAGTCAGATGTTGAATTTCATCGTAACTTGTTCTTATGAGGTATTTAATCCACTTCCAATTTCCAGTGTAGGCTGATGGGGATGTTACACAAGTCCCTGCAGATAAGTGAACGAATCTATTGCTCTTCACAGGAGAGGTTCATCCCTGTAACTGTTCAAGGTGGATGTTCAGGGATGATGCAAACTGAATGTACTCAACCTAGTGAGATTTTGATCTCTAAGTAGCACCTGTCATCCTGTGTGCAGGCCACAGCCAGGTCTGGTAGGCTGATTTGGCTCGTACGCCTGTGTCTTAAGATGCAAAGGAGAAGACTGCATTGCCGCTAGCTGGTTCTTGTTTATTTGTTCCTGCAAATACGAATAGAGATCACTGATTTAAAAGCAGACTGGTTGAGAGCAGGTACTGTAAAGGGCAAAGGGTTGTTTGTACTTGTTTTTTCTTGTCTAATCCTCTCTGGCATCCTCTGGAACGCGGACTAATTCTCTGTGAAACCAATTAAACGGGTTATAGCGTCATGTAGACGTAGCCTTAGACATGCTATTTTATAATCTTAGATCGAAATGGGCAATTTCAAGCCCATTTTTCATCACTTTGAATGGCTTAAACACTGAGGTAAACAAGAGAGAACTGCATTTTTTTATTCATAGAAAGGAAAACACTCTTCTTAACAGAGATTCCAACTTCCAGAAGTATGCAGCCGCTAGGGAACTGAAGGTACTTCTTGCCCTGCGTACTGGTGGGCTGCACGGTTGAGTTCCTGTTAAGCTGTCATGGGCCACGGAGGTGCCAGCAAGCACATTAAAGCCTGTATTAATAGAACAAGCCAGGGCTTGTTTTCATGCTGTTGGTGATGCCTTTGAGTCCAAATGTGATACAAATTACTCCATCCGAGTGCAGCACGGGCATTAACAATATTTGGCTTGCTCCAGAGGTCTGCTTCAAAAGCTGTACCGCAAACTGGGTGCCTTCCCAGCGATGCTGCCTGGAGACAGAACCTGACCCCAAAATTGGTCAGGCTCTTTCCGGAGTGCACACCTGGGAGCTGGCCAAGGCTCATGAAGTGGGAAGAAGGAGAGCTGAAACAGTTGAAGCATATAAAATTCTCTGTGAAAGTTCAGTTGGTCTCATGTCAGGCGTCCCCTTGACAATTTTTTTTCTTTTAAAAGTACATGGAAGACTTCTAATAGTTTCTGACTTTTCCTGTATGAGTAAAAGTTCAATGTCAAAATGCCAAAGGATGCAGAGCACTGAAGGGCCTGGGAGGCAAGCAGGCAGCTAAACAACAATGGGACCTAGAAGAAGAGAGCGCTCTGTCCCTAGCTGCCTGGCTTCAGTGCCCCTTGTGCTTCATTCCAGTGGTACCTGTGAGTTTCCATGCTGAAATTGCAGAGCGTAAATGTGTTAGGGTGCCCATTAGTCCTGAAGCAGGTTAAGTTGCTGTCTCTAGGGTGCTTCCTTGGAGCTCTCAGAAGTGGACTGGATGTGCTACTATGACTCAGCGGTAGTAGTGATACATTAAAAAAAGTAGTCACTTAAGTCAGTAGGAATATATACAGAAATATATC
The DNA here is from genome assembly GCF_000708025.1 of Charadrius vociferus. NCBI lineage: Eukaryota > Metazoa > Chordata > Aves > Charadriiformes > Charadriidae > Charadrius > Charadrius vociferus. Next base: position 2,783,002 of record NW_009648710.1, on the reverse strand, counting down.
TGGAAGAGAGTGCTAGGAAGGGAAGTGTAAGGCAGTTCAGTTCGTGTTTTGGAGAGTAGAGTGAGTGGGAAAAGTAAAGGGAATTGGGAGAAAAATATGTATCCTTGGAGAGCTTTTTGTAAGAAGGCAGAATTCAGGAAAACGAGCCTGGAGAGGGAGAAGCTGTGTATTTTACAGGCCTGTAAACTTTGGACCTTTGGTTTAATCTTAAATAAGCCTTTGCTTTCCATTTGGTCTCTGCACTCCGAGAAGCCAGTTGTATTTGTTTATTCTGTGGATTAGGTATGTATCCTTTTCTGACTGTCATGCCTCTGCTTATGTCCGACAAGATATTGAACATGATGATATTGCATTTTTACTGGTTTGAAAATGATTTGAGAACTAAAGATCTGATTCCTCCATCTTTTACCAGGTGCTACTTGAGATATAGTGAGATTATTTTTTTTTTCTTTCTTTCCCCCAACCAAACTGATCATTAAACATGAGTTTCTCTCTCATTCTGAAACACAGATGACTGGGTATGATTTATGCATTTATGTTTTTAAAAAATGGTTTAGTCTTTTTGTTTACTAGACCTTCTAAAGAGCAGTGAAACACACATTGGTATCTTTCTCAGATTTTTTTCCTGATTAATCAAGAGTAGCAGAAGAAACAAATGAGGAAAAAAAAAAAGAACCATGTAACTGGAAGTCTGCAATTGCTCTTTGTTAGTAAAAAAAATAAAGAACTTATTCCCTGGAACTATGACATGGAATCAAAACACACATAAGGGATACATTTTTTTTTTTTAGTTTTTAAACTATATCTTTTCTGTTAATTCTCAAGGAAAAAAGCATTCTTTGACTATAACTGTTTGATTTCCCTCAAATGTTAACAATTTCATCCTGAAATGCATATATGTTATTGTACAGACCCGTGGGCTTATGTTTAGGAATATTGAACTCTGAATACAGCAGAACAAAGCCGGCTAGTCATAGGACCCTGTCCTTACTTTTAGATTTGCTTTTCTTATTCAGGTATATATTTTCCCCTCTTTTTAGAAAGTCATTTCTGTAAATATTTACTTGAAACTTCCATTGGTGGGTGTGAGGGGCATTCAGAGAAATAAGGGTTCACATAACCCCAAGACTCACTGGTGATGAAGTTTTTGAACACTGGGCACAGCAAGGCCATTTTTGTATGGGTTCAAATGCCTTCGTGGGAACAGCGAGTGGGCTCACATGAAGGCCATGATTTGACAAGCCATAAAGAATCTTATTGATGACTTTTTTCTGTATGTCTAAAATGGAAGTGAGATGATAATGATGGCTGATTTCAAGTCTGCTGCTGATGGAGGATCTGAATCAAATTTGATCTAGTTATAAAATGAGCCCCGAGAAGAAAATTATAATCAAACTCCTAAGTGGTTATAATCACTGAGGAATGGAGTAAAAGGCTGTTCAAATAACATCCAGCTGTAGGCACTGTGAACCCTTTAACCAAATCCAAGATTGCTTATTCCCAATTTTCTCACATTTTTCCTTATGCCTAGGTCTGTAGCTTTCTTCCAGGATGACTGCGCGCTAGCCAGCTTGTTATGTTTATTTAAGATGTTTCTGAAGTCAAACACCTCATTTTTTTAAATACGTGTAAATAGATGTGTAATGTAAAAGCACTCAGTGGTAGAAAATAGAGTGGTGGAAGGAGAAAGGAGAATATCCGTTATCAAAGACGACAGATCTCTGGCAAAACCATAGCCAGCTGTACGGCTTCGATGCCATTGCAGAACCCCATTTTGCTTCGGGGCGGGAATGGTGTTGAGAGCTGGGCTGTACCGAGGTGCTGCGAACGGGAATGAGACCTGTGTGTGAGAGCCCAGGGCTGCAAGGTGATGTATGATAAAAACATCCATCAAATGTAGATGTTTTCTACCTTTCTGCTTGAGTTAAATACCTGAGGAAGGAGAGATGATCAGATGAGGAAACTACTGCTGATATATCAAATTGGTGAAAACCTAAAGGCCTTTGTAGAAATTAGAAGGATTAAACACATTATTTGCTATTTTACATGGCAATTCACTGAGGAATAGCAAAAGAATTGCTAACTGAATACTCAGCCAGCCACAAAGACGTTCTCTGTGATAATACTCAACTTGTATTGCCGACAATGCGAAGGGCTGTGAGGAAGTTAAGTGTCAAATGGTACCAGGGTATGATGGATTACCCCTGTCAAGCCGTAAGGATGGAGTTTCAGATGTTCCAGCAGTGACCTGTAGACACTGAGTGGCATTGTTGCTGCTTTGCTTAGGTGGTTTGGTACTGGAAGTAACATTTGTTGATGGAAGTGAATGATCTAGTTGAAATTAAACCCACTAACATTTGAAATTAAAGAAATGCAATTAGATGCATCTTCTGAAGCATCGGTGTGCAAGGTTATCCTCCAGGAAGATGATTGTTTCTAATGGGGAATTCCTATTTCTCATGAATTTAAAATTTCAGTTACATTGCACCAAAATTTTGTTGAATGAGATTATGATGAGAAGACACAAGGTAGAGCCCACAGAACAGAAGGAAGAAGAGAGGATAGTATTTGACAGAAAAGTGAAGGGTCTTAAGAGGAATATGCATTCTAAGGGAAAAGCCAAAATGAACAAGCTTAACACAAGAATGGGAAATAATCTGTATTCGAAGAAATAAATTTATTCTCCTTTAAATAGTATCGGATGGTTTGCCAAACAAATTATTTGGTAACAACACCCATTATTAAAGAACTATAACTCTTTTCAGAAGTAATAGCTTTTATCATTATCATTGGTTCAGGAAATTAGAATAAATATCTTTGCTTATTAGTGTATTATGCAGATGTCTTTGGAAAAGGTTGAAAGCTGTTTACTGTTTCATGCCCAGAGTGAAGTAGTTCTGTCTCGTCAGAAGAAGAATGTAAGTAATCTGTGAGGGCTGAGAAACAGGCAGTAAACAGTGTGTGATTTTCAGAGCTCAGAGGCAAGTCAGCTAAAGTTTTGAGTCTGAATGAATAAAAATACTCTGCCTATGTGTATAATCAGTGGCATGTGGCTGTAGTATGTATACTGACATACACAAAGAAGGCTGAGGGCAGGAGGAGCTGGTAAGTGTTTGGTGGTAAAGAAACACCAGACCAGCTAATATCATTGCTGTGGTAGCCACCTTTGCTCAGCTGTGGAAGTGTTGGGAATAAATGATGCTTATCCATCCTGTGCCTTAGGCCCGATTTTTGTATTTTTCTTTAAATAAGTCATTTCAAATAGGCTCTCCCAGGTGTCAACTGTGTAAAGAAGGAAAACATTTGTACTTTCTTTTGTGAAATCTGATTTATTGCTTCTTCAGGTCTTTCATATATATATATAGTTGTGGGGTTTTTTTTTATTACAGGCGTAACTTAGGCATGGATGGTGATTTAAGGGTGGTATTTTTTCAATTCAGACCAAGTCATGTGACAATCAGGTCCCTACAAACCTTCTACATCTCTCTAAAAATGTAAAAAAAAAAACCCAAACCAACCAAACCACCCTCCATGCCCGGTCATTTTTTGGGCAGTGGACTGTCTTTAGCTGATGTGAAACCACACTTTTGTTGTTTTTCTTGACAGGTGTTTTCTTCCTCATTAACTTATGCTCATATATCTAGTTGTTGTTCAAATGAGTAGTTTGGTATTCTGTATTCCATGGCAAAAAATGTTCACCACTGTTGCAGTATAATATTTTTCATGGTATGACATTGATGTACTTTGGAAATGGGAGTCTCTCACTGCGCAAGAACAAAGAGCTGTAAAAGGTTAAAAACCTTTAAAAAAGGTATAAACAGTGCCTGCCTTGCTAATGACGGTACCCTTGAAGAGGAACAGAAGGCTGATAAAAGGGGAACATCCCACAGCTGGAGGTGCTGAAAACCAGACAACTGCTAAAAGAAGCATGAAGTCAGCAAAGATCTGCAGCAACTGGGGGAAAGGTAAAGGCAGCAGGGGGACAGCTCGACCACCGACTCAGAGACTGGGCAGACATACACCCCCCTCCACTGGACTGAGCATGCACACGTCAATTAAAGGACACTGTAACTTTAAATGAAAGCGAGAGACAATACTAACCAATAGAAATTGTTAAGATAAGGTACTAACAAATAGTCATAATTAAATGTGCATATTTCTGTGTTTTGAATTGTATAAATATAACTGCAGATTTTGTAGAGTGGTGTACTGGCTTTGTGGATACCACCTAGCACCCAGCTCTGCGTGGAAATGATATAACTAAATACCTCTGCTCTGTGCGTACATTGGCATCTTGCACACCGGGTAAATGACCCCGCTTTGGGATTACAACATGGGCTGCTTCTGAGGGATTTCAGAGACTAAAATTCAAACTAAAAATACTACTGAGATTCTTTTCCAGGTATTCATTAATTTTTACCAAAGCTAATGTGGAACTGAAAAGTAAGATGAAAGACCAAGTGCAGAGATGAGATAATTTTAATCTGAAGTGGGTGAGACCATGGTTTTGGAATCACAGTAGAGGCAGTAGCACTTCCCGTGATCTAACAGTATGGTATATGGAGTATATGAATGAAACTAAGCAATGGCCAGGAATACCCTCATTCAGTGGAACCACTGTCTGGTGCTGCTGTTCAGTTTTATAAAGCCCAGCAGTGCTATTGAAGGTGGGTGCTGGTGTGGTCTCTAATCACACAGTGCTGTTGAAGAGATATGAGTGCCTCTAAACTGCATGAAAAGAAAGAGACTGTTCCTAAAAGGGGCTGCAAGTCCTAGGCAGTTCATTATTTAAGATTCATCAATATTAACAGCAGAGTCTGGAAGGTTCATAATTCATGTTACGTTCAAAGTCAGACCTTTGTGTTCGTATGAGCAAATTAACATTTGCTCCCCATTCAGTGTGATTAATGGGGTCTAATTCCTGTGATCCCTTGGGTACCGGTTAGCCTAGGCTGTGCTGGCCTTTGAGGCAGCTCGCTGGACCTTTGGACAAGAGAAGAGTATAGATTTTTTTTGTTGTACTCGTATATATTGTTTGAAACAGTAGTTTAAGTATACTGACATATGTACAGAGGAGGTTCTCTGCTGGTGTAGCTGTATAGCTACAGCGCCTCTAAGATGTATTAGTCCTTTGTTGCCCACATTTGGAGACTCAGCGTCATCTGCATTAGCAGGGGAAGGAGTTGCTCCAGGCATCCATCAATTAATGCCATTTGTCATTTTAAAGTACTCTGATGTCTTATGAGGGCTTGTTGCCTTCTCTTTGCCACCATCCGGCACTATCCGCCTCACCGTGTGAAAGAAGCGGTGGCAGAGGGATGAGGCTGGTTTCTGTCGTATATGAAGAATCTTTGCAGCTCTTTAATGAATTCCTTTGCAAAGCAAGCACAGGGGATTTCTTTCAAGAAGCTGATTTTTGCCGCCCTTGTGCTGAGCAGTAAATTTCTCTGAACCCGGGTAACCTGACAGGTTTGTGTAGGGCAGACCTAGTGGGTAAGAGGGAGGGTGACACGCTTCCTTGGAGGGAGTTCTCAACCTGTCCTGATGATGCGAAATAACCTACACGCGTTCCTGCCTCTTGTGCTGCACTGATGGTAAGGGTCATTTGAGTTCCAGTACAGGTAGGAAAACAAAGCAGCAAGTAAGCTTACTGGGCAGCAACTCTATCAAAAGATGATCCTGTTTCAGTGGCTTTTTGTTATAGAGGAATGTGTGATATAATGTAATAAAATAAAGCAGCCCAAACCAAGGACAGTTTTACTGCTTCTGCAGCTTCTAACCATGCCTGGGTTTACAAAGAAAGAGACAGAACGGAAGGAAAATCAAAACCGTGGTTTCAAAAATAGGATTGTGTTTCAAATACACATGGTATTTCAAAAAGAATTTTGTACAATATCTTTGTCTGATGTTTATATTCTCCAGTGCTGGAGTATACCCACAGGTATAGTGTAAATTCTCCCATTCTGTTAGTGTACAGATAGTATTAGCAAGAAGCTTTCTTTTTTCTTCAGACTTTTCCATAAACATGGACTGCAGATGATGTCATGTTTACAACAATTAATGTATGTGTATTAATGCTGAGGTACATAAATTCAGCTTATACTACGGCATCTGTTTTTTTCTGGTAGGGTGCCTGTTTGTCTCTTGCATCGATTAATGCTGCTGTAGGTACTGATCTGTCATGTTCGTACAAGTTTTTCTTTATTATCTTGAAAATTGGTTACATCAAAAAGGTTTTAATGAAAAATAACTACTTACATGTCTATAAGGATATTTTAAGAGGATGTTATTTATGGTGATGACTACTTTTTGGCCAGTTCATCTCCAAATTATTGTTTGCAAAGGAAAAGCAAATGTAAAGCAGCTGTGAGAACTTCAGACCACAGGTTTGCTACCCTGAAAGAGCATAACCCTCCCAGCTGCATTTTTCTCTGTTAGCTTTGTGTGCATAGTTATTTTGGATAGAACTGTGGAAGAGATATGCCTATGTTTTCCTTACTTATCTTTATACTATAAATGGTAAGTAGGAAACTTGGTTGCAGGAGTTTTTCTTTGATCTTTTCTGTATTGTCTCAAGAATAAATTTTGAATTTTTTAAAAGGAGAAAGCCATCTGCTTGCAAAAGGGGAAGTGTTTATTCTCTCTTAATCTACAGTGAAATAAATACTATTTAGAGCCAAAAGTTTTAACTTGGGGGAAAAAATGAGGGGTCTGTGAATTACGTACTTGGCAGATTTGCTGTGGCATAATTTTATAGAATTTTTTTCAGTGAAGAATCTGGTTTTCCATGTTTGCTGTCTTGACAGGAATTTATCTGTACCTTATCAATAATAAAAATAAATAAAAAAGGCTCAGCAGCTGCTGGCATCTTGTTAGAATAGTAGGGGAAAGCTAGGCATGTTCTCAGGAATTTTCACTAAAATTGCTGTATTTCTGCCAAAAACAGGTACTAAAGGTTCTGCACATCTTCAATGGCAATGGCTGGACCAGTGTGCGTTGCTAAGAATATCAGTGCTTACAGTTGAATTGACATTCTAGATAAGAAACGATTCATGCTGCATTTGGTTCTAATCATCTGCCTTATATACGTGGGATCTGAGGAGCTGAAGATACATCTATTTGAAATGTAAGCAAATAAGTATCTTGGTACTATTTATTTATACAGTTCAGCTAAAGCTCAAGATCCAAAGATAAATTGGATCTTCTGTCCCATGCAGGAGAGAAGGTTCCCTGCTGTGACTTCCGACTGCGAGTTTACATTATTCTTCTAATACCTATTTACCATTTTTCCTATCAACTTACCCAAAATATTTTTTGCACAGGTATTCTCTTTATGGTTTAGTACACTCCTATTTTTTTTGCCATTAGAGATAATCGCTGATGACACCACATCAGTCAGGAAACATACAGGGAGATTTGTCTGAACAATGAATTCAGAAATGGATCCAGTATATCCTTTTTTTAAGCATCATAATGCAGCAATGCTCAGATGAGGTGACAGAAGAGCTAATTTGATAAAATTATAAAACCTGTACCCAGCCTTGATTCAACTGAGTAGAATTGAGGCACTTTTGAGATTTCATGAGATAATAGCATCACTTCTGCAGAGAAGTGTTGCACTTTTGGCAAGTTTTTGTGATATTTCTCTATATTCTGTTGCTAAGGCCATGTCCCTGAAAATAGATTTCCCTGGCACTAAGGCTCGCTGACTCTTCCTGCTGTCCGCCTAATGTACAGTTTTCTGTTTTGAAGTTCAGGGTGCTACATACGTTTCTCTCTAAGCGATTATCTCTTGGGCTGAGCTTAAGACTGGCAATCTCCTACATTTTCATGATGGAAAAATTTCAAGAATAATTGAGTCCCTCAGTTTTAGGTTTCCTATCTCTTTTTCTTTTGTGCTGGTATGTACTTCAGCTTCATAAACCTTATTTTTATGACAAACTATTGCAGTCATGTGGAGTTAAAATATGCAATTAATGAGGCTGTACAATATATGTCATTCAAGCGAAGTATTGTCTAGTAAAATAATCACAGGCTCCCCGGTGCCTGCTCTGTGCTGGCAGGGTGACACTGATTCCTTTAGTGCTAGATGGCAGGTCAGTGGTAATCCATAGTTACCAAACATATACTGTGCAGTAATTTCCTTGGGCTGAATAGTTCATTCTACAGGATGTGTCAGAGCCTGGGTCTATGCACATTAGTAATGTTTCGCTCTAAATTTCATTAAAGCTCTACCGTACTGGTTACTTCAGCGTTCCCAATATAGTTATTAAAAGACAAGCAGTTCAAAGGGTAGAACCTTGAAGCAGAACCTTGTTCACCCTTGTATCTACACCTGCCAATAGCATTTTATTACAGCACAGTGAAAACTGGACAGCAAGTAGACTGCGAATTTATCAGCTGCTGCAGGCACTCCGCCACAGGCAGTTGCATGTCATTATTAGGGCAGTTGTGTAGCTGGAAGAACATTTCAGGATGTCTTGCCTTAGTGATCTGCCTGTGGCATGACTGACAGCGATGTGCACGGGGCTGATGAGCCATTTGGATGGGGACATTCTGACATTGCCTACAGCAAATGTAATGAGAACAATTGTTTTCTCGTAGCAAATAAAATTTGCAAAACCAGGGAGCAATAAAGAAAAGTTTAAAGACAACATTGCGAATTCCTTATACTAAAAAAATGTGCTGCTTGCTTCAAAATGGTTGAACCTCTAGCACCAGCTGCCAGTTAGCTAGGGCTTGCTCTCTCTTCTTGCCACTCCCCTGAAGAGGAAAGTAGATTCATCATCTAGGGAAGATAATAACTATGCTATCTCGGGAAAGATTATACTTTCTTTGTCAGGGTAAATTTATTAAGCAGTAGAATATGTGACAGGCACAAAATCATACCAAACAGTAAGGAACAGGCACCCTTCCGACTCTGCAGTTGAGTAGAGGGAGGACATTATTACTCTACGCCGTATTGTTCTTCGTTCCTTTTTTCCCTGACCTCCTCGTACTTCTGAAAGCATAAGTTTTCTGCAATGTGAGTAGACACCATTTACAGTCTGCAATTAAACGATCAATGCAAGTCAATGTTATGTGTCCCCATTCTTTAGTTTCTTCTTGGGTTCTTTGGGGTTTTTTTTAAGTTATATTTTGGAACAAAGTACTGGTGAATTCATGCCTCCTTCTTGTGCAGCTACAAGCAAGCTTAAGTATCCTGAAGCCTGCTGAGGTCAATGAGAAGATTCCTGTTGAATTCTTAGCTTTTGAACTAGGCTGTTACTGCTCATATTTTTAAAGTTATGATGAAGCATCACGTGCTAGATCAGCTAAGACAAGTAACACAAACGTTGATTTCACTTGCTGATAGTATTAGAGATATTTAAGTTAATTATTGTTTATTATTTAATACTGTAGGCTAGAACATGAATTAAATTAAATATTCTCCTCCCGCTGCAGCACCCAGAAGTAAAGAGAGCTCAGCACTTATATATTCTGTCTCTTCTATTGATCTCCTGGGCACCCAGCATAGGTCCTTTCACTTCTCTGCGCTTCTTCCTGCTTCTGCAGGGTGACTCCATAAAGTTAGGTAGTAGCTGCCTGGGGCAAAAATCGATTTGTGTGGGTTTAGAGCCTGATACAAAGGAGTCACATACAACTACTGCTAACATGTTTTGCAGCACTAAAAAGGCTTGTTATGTTATTAAGCTGATTGACATTTAAAACACATGACCTGTATTTGGTTACATTCCTATTGCATCCTGCAGGACTTTTTCATCAGAAATTCCATCAAGCCCAAAAGCTTTTGATGTGCAGTGGATGAGCTGTCACAAGATCCGGCAACACTGCAGGCGGTATGAATTCAAAGCCTGAATTGTGCAATGAGCTCTGTACTTCATGGGATCTTCAGACAGGTGGGTAAGCATGGGTTCTGTTGCAGTCCTGGCAGTGTGCTTATTAGTGATAGCAGCAATGCTTCGGCCTCAAACATAAATCAATCTGGGTGGTAGGATTTGCAGTTAAGCAGGGACAGTCCACTCCACACACAATGCTTCCACATACAAATACAAGACTGTAAGAGCGGGCGCATGGCGGAACAAATACGAAGGACAGAAGCCTACTGGAACCGAGAGGTAATGAGTGTTTGTAATTCAGCCTATTTCGTGGCTTATCCATGTCAACGATACAGTAGTTCAATGTTTGGAAAAAGACTGAATCTCTGGGCATGTTTCTTAAGCATTATTTTCCACTTTTATTTGAAAAAGCGTGAGGTTTTTTTTCTCTGCTTGTGTTAAGTCAATAGAAAATCTGTCTGTGGTTTAATCAGTAAAGTAAGAAAAGGTGAAAGGGAGAATTTTGTAGGATCTGGGAAAAACCTATGCATTGGAAATTAAATAGAGTTTCAGCATTTTTGATAAGGTGGTGTTACCATCCCACCGCTCAGACCTATGATAACTGGTTATAAGATTATAAAGGAAAGACCAGCATGCTTTGCTGGGTGAAAGACAACGGAAAAGACAATCATCATATTTTTCTACTTTATCACTCAAAATTGTGCGTAGACATGATGTGGAGTGATGATATCAACTTACTTTTGTTTCTTCAAGATTATCTCCAAAACTTTGTTACTCTTCTGACTTCTAAGTACAAAAACTGGTGTTTGTTTCAATTCATTAACTGACTTTTGCAGTTATGTCCTGAGCTTCAGCTAATGTAATTCCAGGTGAACAGTTGGAACCACAAACAAAATATTATCACTTTAACATCTAAGTGAATTATGCCACTATTTAATCACCTAATTTAAGTTTATGATTCATAGAAGTAATAATGCACAACAGATGGATTGTTACTGCTGCTGAATGGTTGGATATGTAACATCCTTTCAGCTTGTTATAGGGTTTATGGTTAGTCATTAGATGTTTGTTAAAGAATTGACAACACATGTATTACAGTTCCAGTAATGGTACAGTTATTTTGTGTTACAAGAAAAGCGGAGGGGTTTTAACCCCTTCTGAGAAGGCAAAAATATAAAGCCATAGAGAATTTAGATCTGCAGATTTCATGGGATTTTGTATGTAATTTAAGATCACTTTGCAGATTTGCCCCCTTCAAACTTAACTTTATATATATTTGGGGGAAAATGCCATTGCCAGTGTACTGGAAACAGATAAAAGAGAGAATGCTTTTTTTTTTTTTATTTCTGGGAAAAAGAAAGATGGAAAAAAGTTGGAAAAATTAATTAAGTTTAAGAAAAAACCCAACACCTGCAACTTTTCAAATGGGATAGATTCAAGAGAATCTTCAAGGTAAAGGATTCAAGAGAATGTATGAATTATTAAGTATTTGCTCGGTTGCAGAACTCAAGAATCTTCTCCAAGTTCTGTTGTGCCCAAGAACTCAGTATAAAAGCTGTCAGATTCGATCAATATTTTACAGATACTTTGTACTGCTGGGCCAAGTATTGTCTGAGAAGCTCTCGTAGAAAAAGCAGACTATAGATTTAACAGCAAAAACATCCGCAACATTTATAATAAGAACTGTGGAAACCCCTGAGGATCCTTACACTGAATGTAGTGGTTCTAAACCTTCTTCCTGTATTGTGGACCAGAAGCTGAGCTTTCCAGAACTAAACAGTATTTATCATAAGATGATGAAAACATAAATGAAACCCCAGAGATTGTGACGTAAAAGGGTCTCTTAAAATATACCACTGTGTAAATACACCATCTACTGCATTGCAACTCTAGTATTTTAATAGTTAGGAGTATGACACTGTATATTTGCTGAGAGGGACATTAGAAAAAGGTATGGTGACACTTAAATGCCATTCCAGGTCTGGTTGTACGTTTTCAGAGGTCTTCTACTTTGCAAGTTTTTCTGGTCTGTTTTTCATTTGTTTATTTGTTCCTCCCAATATTGACAGGATTTTAAATTAAATATTTTTAATATTTAAATCAATATTGAAATATAGGAATATTAGAATATAATTTTTTTTGAAAGAAACATTTCTTTTCCCGTTTCCATTTTTCTCTTCTATGTTTCATCCCACTTTTTTTGAGGTGAGTGCAATATAATGGAATTTACTCTGTTCCATTTTTCAGTTCTTTGACAGTTTTTCCATACTGGGGATTTATGAAGAAGGAATACAGACACACCTATTGGGCTTTGATTTTTTTTCTTTTTCTTTTTAGAGCTCCAAAAATTATACAAGCTTGAAAATAGCTTAAAAAATAGAGTAAAAGAAAAAAAAGTAAAAATGAGAAATAATATCCCCTCTCTCCTAAAACAATCAAAACCCAAATAGCTGGAGAGAGTTGGAAAAAATAAAATAAAAAAAATAGGGGGTTGAAATTTGGAAATTTTCTATTTTGATGAAGAGATGGTTTTGAAAATGGCCGCTTTCTGTTTAAAACTGTTTTGAACAACAGATCTTGATTAACTGTAGCTGCTTATACAGGAACTTGCTCTTCACATCTGAGGAATTCACTGTATCATACCACTTCCTCTTAGGAAAATCAAGTTTATGTCTCTGGAATGGGATGGTGCAAAGTTCTGCTCCTCTCCCCAAGCAGCTAATCCTCTCCACCAGTTTTCCCCTTTGATTTTAATGTCCTCATTTTGTAGTTGGATTTCAGACCAGGTGAAATGTGAAAAGCAGATCTGCCAGACAAAAGCATAGTTCCATAAACTGAAATAGCACAGGGCTGCAGACTTCCAAGTCTTGCTGTGGGCAATGTGAATCTTCCTTTTTTTGCGTCATGTGAATTATGCTTTAATGGACTTTAAGCTGCCGCTTCTTCTTTTTTTTTTTTTTTAATTTAAATAATTTATTTCTTTGCTCCAGCGTGCTTGAGAAATTGTTGATTACGATCTGTTTTAGACTAGGAATTGATCATTGCTACTGCACTTAGTATCTACTGCTTTAATTCACTAGTAAAAAAAATTTATCTTGGATCTAAACATCAGGACAAGAACCTCTGCACTAGATAAATCCACTTTCTATTTTGATGATTTCCATATAGTCCTAGGCAGTAAGGAGAAAATTTCACCCTATTGGTTTGTGTGATTAATTACCCAAATAGTTATATTTTCTGATGCATAAACTTTGGTAAGCCTGAGAGATTTTAAAATAGCCTCTGAAATGCTTCAAGTGCAAACAGTGTTTTTTTTTCTACTGCCCCCATGCATGCTTCAAGTTTAGTTGTTGTCACTTAGGAAAGTTTTTGTTTCAAGCAAATCAACCGGATTGCAAAACCCCAAACTACAGGTTTTAAATTTAGTTCCAATAAAGGGCTGCAAAAGTTTATTTGTAACTTCTGTTATTATTTTTTAAATACATTATTATTTTAGATTAGCCTGAAATAAAAAATATTGTTGCCTGAGTGAAGTTCCATCCAGAATAAATAGCTATTAAACAGATTACTGTAGCTTTTTTAAATGGTAGCTTTTCAGTCTAAATGGAATAAATGGTATCTCTGTAAGACAGTATACTTGACAATGAAATTAAATAAATGGTAGAAGCATTACAATCACTTGCCAGTAGTTGGTCACAGGAACACAGCAGGAGCTGGTCTAGTGGGGTTCTCTGAGATCTAAATGCCACACAAAGAACACAGGTTTTCCAGAAACATCCTCAGTACCGTTGTTAGGTGAGTGATGGTCCATCCATACTGAACGTTCCTCCTGGAGTGGGAGACAACTTAGCTCCTCCTTATCCCTGATCTAGGCCCCTCCTTCCCCCCTTCAGTCCCCCTTCCCCAATATATGGTTGAAGGGGAACATATTCTATGGTTGTTAATTAGACTTTCTGATGATTTAAACAAAGCTGAATCTCGCTGATTAGTTCCGTCAGTCCTGGTCCAGTGACATGCTTTCATTTATGCAGAAAAAAAGTAATACAGTTCCTTGCTTCAAGTGCATTGGGTAAGAGCCTTACCATATAAATAAAACTTTACTGCCATTCTCATCAGAGCAGATGTCTCTTTTTTTTTTTTTTTTTTCCCCAGACATTTGACACTAATTGTGTTTTTCATTGCAGAAATTGATTTTAATGACAGCACCTCAGAGTATAATGTGGCAAATCTTGAAGGTGATTTGTTGCAGAGTATAAATGGGTTCCTGGTGCTTGATGCAAAAGGACATATGTAAGAAGTTCTCTGATGCCAAAAGTTAAACTTTTGAAAGCTCAGCAGTATATTTTGGCAGTGTTATTGCAGGAGACATGTTTTAAACCCAATATTTTTTAAGGGCATCTGAAACTACAAATGCCTTTTTTTGTCATTTCAGTTCAGATGGCAGAGTAGACTATATTTAATGGTGGTGGTGTAAAAAAAGATATATACCTGCCCTACAGCAGTTAAACATTCCAATCTTTCTGTCAATGTACCTTTCTGTTGCTTTTATTTTTGTGTTTTTGCAGTATAGCAACTGAGAGGGTGCATGTTGGATTGCGTTGCTGAAAGCAGAGTTTACCCTTGCCCAGAAGGCAAATATAAAGCTGTGAATGATGCTAAATGAGTTTAAATGCTGGAGGTTGATAGAAGTTGCGACGTTCACATGCTGTTGGCCTATCCTTTTACAAGGTTTAGTTATATTCTAAAAGCTTGGTCTGATTCCTAGTACAACCTAGTGGGAATATTAGGGATTGAGCCTTAAAACTACATGTTGCTGCCCTATTTAGCTTTTTGCTTTACCTCTTTTCCGGTCTCCCAAGTGCTACTTGATAGGAGGTCAGTCATTTGCAGGAACAAATTCTATTCTCTTCCAGTCTCTTAAATCTTCATTATCATAGTATCTTAGCGTCTTCTGGTAGCACATTGAACAGAGTGATTACCATTTGTCGTGTAAACTTATATCTCTTCATCTCTCCAGAGGGAGAGTTGTATGTGGAGTTGTGTTTGGGATTTAAAGATAGAGTCAGCTCTCCGTAATTCCCCTGGGACAGAATGAATTTGCTTTCTCATCTAATGTTACAGGTCACGTACTTTGTACTTTGATCAAAACTTCAAGTTTTGAAAGGGCAGAGGAAGAGATTTCTCTTGCTTTAAAGAAAAACCCTCCACTTCTGTGAATGCAGTTGCTTTACAGTATAGGAAACTCAGGTTCAAAACCAGAAGGCTTTTGTGTTCACACTCTAAAGTCATTAATTCTTTTGATTGCTTTGATTCATTGTCTGCCTTCTGTAACTTCTTGTCCTGTTCAGGACCTCATTTTCCCTATGCCCTTTCTAACATAGAACAGAGTGCAAAGGACATAAGAGAGTGAGACAAGTGGTGCTCTAAGTCCTTCTGCTGAAGCTTTACAATGATGATTGTAGTATTATTCATAATCTCTTTAGTTGAAAAAGCCATGACGTTTTCTTGTGTGTGGCCAGAAGTTCTCCCTGTGCCTCAAGATTAACTAAAAGGAAGAAAAAAACCCACAAAAACCCAAATGCACAAATCTGAAGCAGGTCAGTGTGTTCATTTGAGAACAATGTACAGTGAATTGGTAAAGCTTAACTTTAATCATAATTCTCTATCCTTAAATTCAGGTATTTAGGACTTCTTTTTTCAAAAGATGTGTTTAGCGCTTTCAAAAATAACAGCAATCATGGATGGATTCACAGGCTTTCTGCAGCCAGCAGCTGTGTACTTCCAGCAAAGCTTGCGGAAGACTGATTGTGCTTCAAGGGCCATTGCTGAGAATCCAGGGCGAGCTTATTCTAAAATAGTGCCCTAATTCTTGTCCAGCCTTTTCCCCATAAATCTTTCGTGCCTGATCTTTTCCCCATAAATCTTTTTCCCCATAAATCTTTCATTAGTTTCTTTTGCAGAACTTGAAGGCGAGAGTCTTGTCAGCTCTGTTAAAGCCTTTTAGAAATTAGAATTTGTGTAGCCAAATGCCTACCAGTCAGCCTGGAGAAGAGTGGATTTTAAAGACTTGTGATACGGTTTTAGCAATCACACAAATTATCAGTCTGTACAACTTTTGCAAATCTTTACAGCCGCCTTGGGCCACCCATATTTACATTTGAAATAGTTAAATTTTAATATCAGTATTCCCAAGAGCCAGTGAGCCACAACTAGGGAAGTTCAGTTTGTCACTGAATGGACTCAAGAAATAATGTTTCAGGGCAGTTCAACAAAAGTAAGTACCTAAATAGGAATGAAACCATTTGGAAAGATATATCTCATTGTAGTTGCAAAGAAATGTTGAATAATTTGCAGTTTCCAAAGAGTTAAAAAAATTTTTGATGAAAAAAAACTCTGTAAAGGAAAATTCCTGATTACTCTTTTTCATTATATTCCCCCATGATACGGGGAATAGGTGTTTAACTTAAAGGTCTCAATTAGAAACCCTATTTGTCTTTTCATTTTGGACTGTAGAGGAGTACTTAGACTAGTGGTTAGAGGTAGCTGCTTAAAAATTCTGGTTTCTGAGAGTTTCTGTGCTTGAAAAAAAGCTTAGTTTTCTCGCATCAGGAAAACCATAGTTCAAAGGTAAGAATAAATATGAATTCAGTCACTGGTCGCTGTAATTTTGCCCTTAATTAAAAAAAAAATATCATGTAATGAGTATTTTGTTCCTACTTATGCATATTGGGAAGTTTGGTGGCAAACTGTTTGCTTGTTGTGCTGCTGCATTTGAGCACCTATGTGTTAGCGTTACATCTGAGGAACAGATCTCCATGCTGTTTGTTTGCTTTGGAAATTTTGTGTTATTTTTACCATAAATCCTAACATTGCAGATGTCAGAATTAGCTTCTTCATTGAATATGAGATTCTCCAAGTATTCCTGGAAACAAAACGTAGCGTAGCACGTTTTCAAAGAAGTATAGTTGCAAGGAAGAGCAAAAATGGCCAGAGTACTAATTAATGATATAGGTCGAGTTAGTTAAATTGTTTCTAGCCTTCTTAGTCCTCTAGGCCTCTATCATGTGAAAAAAATAGTTGGACGGATGATGCTAGGATAGCACATAATTTGTACTGTTCCTCTGTTATTTAAAATGAATGTGTAAAATCTCTGGGGAACAAGGCTGTGTTAGCAGCATTCCGACAGGAGTTACGCAGTGTCTGTAGTAACCTCAGTCTTGGGACAATTGTATTTCCTCAGCAGAAATAGGGTGGCTTCCCAAAGATAAGTAAACTGTTCTAAATAGCCAAGAACCTACCTAATAAAATACAAATGAATGCCATGCATGGTGTTACATGAAGTAGCATGAATTACATAGCAGTTTTATAGGACCCCCCCCACACACATTCCCAAGCCATGATGTTCAACCTCATTGTCTATTCCTGTCGTTATTTGTACACTCTTCTTTTGTTCATATATCTAAAAACATTTAAATTCTTCAAAAAAAGAAAGTGGATTTCAGGGGCAATTTTATTTGAAAGCAGTATTAATTCTTTATTGTCATATGCATTTGTCAGATTTACTCCCGGCCACATATGAGCGACAAGCCCATATTTAGTGATGGCAGTTATTCAGCTAAATTCTCTGGGATTACCCGGCTTCCTGCAGCTGGGTTATACTGCTTTCTGTACTACCATCGAAACTGTTCTGTGCCAATCAAGGAATTGAAGGGAAGTCCTGCGTGAAAGGAGGGGGAAACATGCTCAGTACTTTAATATATTGGTTGTCTGGCATAGTTTATAATTTGCATTATATTATGAATAAAAATCATATTTCTTCAGTCTCTCTCTCCCGTCCTTGGGTAGTTAGATATGGTGAAACAAATACATGCACTCTGAAAGCTAGCAATAAAAACCAGAACACCCGTGTTCATAACCAGAATCTGTGCTCATGATAGCAGGATTTATAGAGCTAATATCAAACTCTCATCCTATTACACAGCCTAACAGAGCTAGTAAAACAGACTATTGTATTTTGCTCACTCATGGTGAGAATAGGCCACCGACTGAAAAATCATTGCTGCTAGAAAAGTATTCTGGGACATCTCCGTCTGTATTTCTGATCATTTTCTTTTCAGAGACATGATGTTTTATTAGCATTATCCTTTTGTATTTTTAGTACATTATAATACGATGGGGTGACAGGTCAAAAATTGACCTATACTACTGTGATTCGTGTCCTTTATGGAAAACTCTGATTTCCTAAATGTAGATTGAAGAACAAATTTTGCTATCAATAGTGGTGTCTAGATATTCTGGAGTGGGATAGGTGACACATTTCTTCACAAAGCAATCACTGAATCTGTGAGAAACTTTCTATTTTAGCTGTGCTCTTGGTTATTAATGAGGGTATTATAGAATTGCTTATTGTATAAGGTACAGTAGACCAGGAAATCACTAGTTAAAATCTGCTTATATTAAACTGAGATATAAAAAGGGTAGGGTTTGTGTTCCAAAAGCTGAAGCTCTGAAAAAATCAGGTGTAGAGGAAAGTCAGCCAGGCATTGTGAGCTCTTGGCTCTAATTTCAGTAAAATGTAAGTCTTTGGAATGGTTTTTAACAATAAGAGTAAATAAATAACAATGTTAATGGGATGTGGAATATGACATGCTGTTCCTTTACCGGTGATAAATCAGGTGATCTTAAGGTATTATTTTTGAGAACGTGACTGAGAAATAATTTAATCAATCTGGATTTCAGAAACATAATGCCAAATAGAAAATAATTACTTCGGGTACAGAACGAATGATCTGTGCATGTCTTTATGCAAAAATTCAAAAGTCAGTGGCAGCTAGTAAATGATCTATAACGGTGTTTGCAGTGAAGGAGAAAGTGCCAAACTGATGCATTTAGAATTCCCAGAAAACTTTCCCTGTGATCGTGACATAACAAGTACAAATGTGCTAATTAATTTGCTTATAACTCAGACTTGAAGATGACATCAATTTGGAGAAGTAGTAGAATATTAAACAGGAAAGAATGGATGATACTGAGGGTTGTAATCATAGAAATAGGATGAATTTATAAGAATACAGCATGAGATCAGGAAAATCTGCTGAAGTTGGAGAATCGGCAGTTACAGTCAAGAGTCAAAACCTCACCGCTGTGCAAAGGCTTCTTGCTGACCTGAAGGAAACTATTAGCTGCTGTGTGATATAAAAGTGCAAAAATGCGCATGCAATTTGAGGAGCTGTTGCACAGGGGAGTTTACAGCAGAAGTTAATGCCTTGGTAAGAGACACTATTGGGCTGCATCTAGGATACTCTAAACCGTCCTCATCAGCAGTTGCAAGGAAAAACTACTGGCTTAATTGTGAATGAAAAGCCAATCTTAAAAGAAACTCTAACAGTGTGGCTCGTAACACACTGCTATCTCTAAATATTTCAAGAAATTAAATACCAGTGAGTGAAAAGGTAGATTTGAGCTAAAAGATAACACAAAGTCAAATTGTAATGAACCGATTACAAATAAATTTTAAGTAGAAATTATGAGATGGTTTCTTGCTCTGCTGCGTGTGGTGTTCTGGAATAGGCAGACAGGAAAGGTGGGGACAAAATCTGATGAATGTTAAGGTTGCCCACAATGAGTTTATGAAGGAGGGTACGTGGTGTTGCCTGCAATAAAAAGAGGTACTGGGCTTAATAAACAAGGAGGTCTTTTTGAATCCTGTCTCTGGCGAAAGGCAAAAATATTATTGGCTGTGTAAGAACAGTATCTGTTTCTTCTTTCTTCTTGAGAATTGATTCATGCACGCATTTTTAACTTCAGATCTCTAGAGCTCAAACTTAGGTTTCCTTGGGGTTTGTTTTATATTAGGGGGGGAAAGTGTGGTGTGAGAGAGACGGAACTAGGAGGAAGGTACTCGTCTAAGTGATCGGTGTGCCTTAGTTCAGTGTGGGTTCTGCAGCTTTCCTTCTCATTGAAACTACAAGCCTGAAAAATGAAGCAGGAAGGAAATGAACACATATGCACTTGGTAAATGAGTATTGTGAACAAAAAATGTTACATCACACTTGTTGTTTATCACTAAAATATAGCTGCTTCTTAATGACCGTGCTGGGTATTTGCTTATTGTTGCTATGGGCAAGTTGAAGGACACCTTGTTATATAAGAAAAAAAAAGAATTTGAAAAAAAGCACTTGCTATCAATTGTGACATAATTGCATGGGGAAGAATTTTTTGTTATTTTAGGATATTACCTGTAGTTTTTATTACCATATATAGAATTTATTGGATCGTCTGATTTAGCATGGCATCAGTGAGTGCATAGAGAACAACAAATATATTTCAGAAATCTCAGTCAAAAGGGATTTTCTTCTTATTTCAAGTACGTGCATTTGTATTTTTACAAATTTCAGTTCTCTTTAAGGATAGGGTTGTGACTGTTATGTGGATGACAGCAATGCACAGCTCCTAACACGGCAAAAATTTTATTCAGATAGTCCTTAAAGCTTGAAATGTTCTCTCTTATACCTTGAAGTTTTCTCAAATGATTACAATGTTAATCCACCAGGGAGATAAACACAATATAAGGTACTCCCATATGCACGATGCACGCGAGTGAAAACATTCACTCAGGTTTTGAGCTTAGACCGTAACTGTCATGACAAACAAATCCCAGTGACAGACACTATGTATAATATGCTTTGCTGAACGCAATGTTGTTCATTAAATAGAAATACCTCTTTATGTGCCTGCGCAACATCCTTTATATTTGTAGTATGTGGATATTGTACATACATACAATAACTTTATAGGTCACCTGAAGGATTTAGTACTATTTCATGTTTGTGTTTTACTTGTAACTGGAGAAAAAGCCATTTTGGTATATAAACATTCTTGTATCCTGGGCATGACCTGAGTTTGCATCATCTTAGTTGATGCAGAGCGCCCCACTTGGTCCATCTTGCAGCTTTTCTGCAGTCGTAGGGACGAGGGGCAGCTAGGCTCCGGGGAACTCTGTATGAGGTGTCTTGTTGCTCTAGTGTCAGAGCAGGCTTTGAAAAGCAGCCTGTGGCACTGCAGCACAACTGGAAGGAGATGATTAGTGTGCCTGACATAACAGGAGAAAATGACTTTTGCGTCAGCTTCTTGCATTGCTGGGCACTGCCAGAAACTATGGCTGTGCTACAGCCTGTCAAGTGTGTTTAACTGCAGCTAAACAGCAAGTGCCCAGGACTTGAAATCTCGAGTGTTATAAACCATACTGAACATTGTGAATTTTAATTGAATCACTGCCGCTCAAAGTCCACAAAGTCTGTGAACACAGGCTAATGGGCTGTGTGGCCCTCCATGAGGAGTTACCATGCAGAAAGTCGCAAGAAAGCGGGTCTGAAAGTGTGGAAAAGGTTGCAGTGCTGTCACTGCACAACTCTGAGGCTGGGAAGCTGAAATACGAACCGTGCCGTGATGGAGCCAGTAGACACTCAGTACTTCCACAGTTCTTTAGGAATCCCTGCTGTGAGCTACAATTAGTCAGTCTTAAAATTCACATGTTTTTCTTACATTATTTGCCATGAACTTGCATTTGTATCTAGATGACTATCTAGATGGCCTACATGACCTAGGCCACACCTGGAGCACTGTGTCCAGTTCTGGGCTCCCCAGTAAAAGACTGACATGGAACTACTGGAAAGTTGCCAGCAAAGGGCTACAAAGGGGATGAAGGGACTGGAGCGTCTCTCCTGTGAGGAAAGGCTGAAAGAGCTGGGGCTGTTCGGCCTGCAGAAAAGAAGGCTCAGGAGAATGCTTATCAGTTTATCTAAATACCCGAAGGGAGAGTGCAAAGAGGATGGAGCCAGGTTCTTCTTAGTGTTGCCCAGTGACAGGACCACAGATGATGGACACAAACTGAAACACACGAGGTTCTGTCTGAACATCATAGAATGGTTTCTGTTGGAAAGCACCTTTAAAGATCAACACCAGGAAACAGTTGTTTACAGTGAGGGTGACTAAGAACTGGCACAAGTTGCCAAGGGAAGTTTTGGAGTCTTCCTTCTTGGAGATATTCAAAAGGTGTCTGGATGCGGTCCTGGGCAACTGGCTTTAGATGGTGCTGCTCGAGTAGGTGGGTTGGACCAGATGAGCTTCCAGAGGTCCCTGCCAATCTCAGTCAGTCTGTGATTCTGCCATTCTGTATTTCTCAACCTCAGAAAACACATTTGTGCCTAGTTTAGACAAGGTAAGCTACTTGCTGCTAAAGGCATGACAATGACAATTATAGCAAGCTGCTTTATTAAATCCAGTGACGATAATAGCTGGGTGTGTTGGTGACTGATTTACTTATAACGCAGTGAGTTTTTCTGGATTGTTGCATCCCTGCTGTGTAGCCTCCCTGCTCAGCTGTACAGAAGTATATGTTGTGTGTCATAGTGAAATTAAGCCTTTGTCTCTGATGGGAAAAACTAGCTGGTCCTTCCTGCACGTTAATGTGCTAGGTTAAGAAAATACAGGAATCCCAGTGCTAGAAGGAAAGGGGGAGGGGGGGAAGATACTTCATGGCTCTGACATCGAAGTGAAGAAATAAGTGTGAGGAAAAACACATTGCAGATTTCATAGCACGCAAATAACCGAAGTCTGCTCGACACAGTGATGAAAGTGGATCAAAATTACTAACAGATCTTAACCATCTGTTGAGAGGTGGGAGTTGGGTCTCTGCTAGTCCTCCTTCCTGTCTCATTCTCCAGCCTATTTGCAACTGCCTGAGATAATTGCTGCTTGTGAGCTGTCTATGACGGTTAAATTGCAAGTCTTACGTATGTGTTTCAACTATGGTTTTTCTTTACCTATCAGTTGTCTTCTGTATCTAAGTATCTGTTGTGCTACTACCCATTACATTAGCGTCAGATCTGTATAACCACTTCTGCCATTATATGTGTCCAACAGGTGTCAGAGCCTAAAATTCCAGATGGATAAACTCATTTTTCTGAACAATTACAAATGACTTTTTTTGTATTTTAAAAATTATTTTAATTATAATGGATGTAATTTTATTCTCACTGTGATTGTTCAGGGGCCTGAAATTTGTTAGTGGGATTGTAACATCTGTTCTGAGAGCGGCAAGACTTCTTGGAGGGGTCTGCCTCTGTCAGTAACTCATGTTTGTGTCCCATCAGTCCCACTATCGTAATATTACTGAAGGATTCAGATGGTTATGAGGCACTTGGCTATAAAGGGAATGTAATGTTCAGAAGTACTGGAGCTCTGCTTTCTGCCAGTAGAGACTGAGTAAATGAAAAAGACCCAAATCTGGGATCTCTAAGGAGCAGGTGTGTTTTCTGAAGCTCTCCTGGGGAATTGTGTTTATGTGGCTTTTTGTGTTTATATGAATCTCTTTGGCTTTACGTAGACTTCATGATCTAATTTTGAAAATATTGTTACTATATCATTGTAGTTAAGACAGTGTTTTCCTTGGCATTCAGTGGGAATTGATTGATGTAAACAAGGGAATGGCAGAAATGTGAACTGAGATGCTCTGATAGACTCTCAACTGGTTAAGCATGCAGATAGCAAAAAGGAATGTTCTTCAAACTTCCAGTTTTTAAGCTGCATGCTAAATTTATAACCAATCACATGTATTTTCTTGTTTTTTCATAATCACAGACGATGCCACGATGTAAATACGATCCATAGCAGTTTTGGAGTAAGGTTGAATTCATTTACTTTCTCTGACATGAAATTCATCAGCCTTTCCTAAATCATTTCACCTGTAATCCCTGGCTTTTATAACTGGACAGTACAAATAGTAAAAAAGGCCTGGGAAAATGAGGAAGCGCATTGAAATGCAGAGTATATGAATGCTGAAGATGCCTAAGAACTTGTACAGCTAGAAGGCTTCCTTAAGTACAAAATTGTCCCACTAAATTTAATAGAATTACTCATATGTGAAATTAAGCTGGAGTGTGAGTATTGACTGCTACAGGTGATTACTAGTACTATTTATCATGCTCAGAACAGAGCTATGGTCCCTACCCTCACCGCTGCAATGAGGAAATAATAACAAAAGTGGCATGGGGCATAAAATACCCAATGCATTGTGGTTCTCCTGCTCTGTCTACCGTGCAATGGTTCAATAAATTGTGGTATAAATAAAACAAGGTGTTAATAAGACAAAATCATAATATATTGTTATAAAGCCAAACAAACGTTAAGCGAACTATTCTTAATTTTACAGCAAGTTGATTAAAAAATTTCCTTTCATCTTCCCGCCCCCTCCCCTCCCCTGTGAAATTAGAAAGCATAATGAGGGAATTTAGTAAAAGCAGTTAACTAAGAGCAGGATCTCATACAAAGCATTCATTTATCTCTGATCAAAGTGTCTGAGCAGCTCAAAAGCTAGAACACTTGGGCTGATTAGAAATCGTTTTTCTGGCATGGAAGGTGGTTATTTCCTGTAATACTCTGGTGCCTCATCAGCACAGCAAAGAGAAAGGTGAACTGTTCCCTGAAAAATTAAAGTAAAATTCCTATGAACAGCAAAATTCTTCTATTACTACCATGCTGCCTAGTCTTAGCAGACCCTGTTTTCCATCCAGATCTTTCTGTGACCAGATAAAGCATCAATGTATATGTGGCATAGTTGACTTCGTTTAAAGTAAGCATTGAGAAAAATAATTATATGTTTAGAAAATAGTGCCGATTGTCTCCCTCCTACACCTAAACTCACTGTGGGACAAGCTGGGGCCAGGAAAGCAGCCCTTGGTTTGTACCATGGGAAGCCCAGAAAGGGTGCCCCCTTGCAGTTAATAGTGTGTCACTCGGTATCTGGCCTCTTGGGTTTTCTTGGGAATTGTAGGTTTGATTTCCTCTGCCAGCCAAGGGCTGCGTGTGGCTCATGCTTGACTGACAGCAGTGAATTTGTTGGACATCTAGCTCTGGATGAACCTGAAGGCATACTCATCTCAGCCGTGGGGAAGTAGCTAGTGCTTGACTTCAGAAAGTTAATACTTTGAAGGTTAGTATATTAGCCTAGAGAAATGTCGTCTTCTGATTTAAGCTTTTCTGAGGGTCTAAAATAAAGCAGCTCCATTTAACATGCAAAATGGTACAGTGTTATGAGCCTTTCAAAACTAAACCAGCCCCTGGCAACACATGACAAGATGAGCCTCTCCTCCTTCCCACACATGTCTCCTTTTCATTCAGCATAATACTCAGAAAGTCAAGCAGATCCTTTCCAGCACAAAATAGCTAAATCAACTGTATGCAAGGAGTTAAGCAGGTGTTTGAAAGCACGCAAACCTTCCAGCTTAAGGACAAGACAGCTGTCTTGGTATACTTTTCCAAGCCGTGTCCTGAGCAACAGGATGCCTTGTCTCCCCGAGGCAAAGGGGAGGCTTTTTCGGAAATTTCATGCCACTTGATTTCACTTATTTCCCAGTTATATTCCTCACTCTGATCAGGTTGCCATAGAACTGCTTTTGGGGTGTGCAGCAATTGCAGAACCTCTCCTCAAATGCAACTCCTGGGGATCAAAATGTGCCTTCTTCCTCTGGAGCAGTGCGCTAGCTCTGCACCTGAAAGGATAGTCTCTTCTGGTCAAGAGTATTGCAAGGTGCTATTATAAGGCAATTATTTACTTATCCATAGAATTAAGGTTTAGAGACAAGTCAGCAGCATGCTGAGTCACAGCAGATACAGTGAGGGCTGGCAGTGAATCTAGGATTAATGAAACAGCTGTGTCTGAGCCCCTGGACATTAGACTGTGAGGTATAGTATATTTTCAAGTTTCTTTATGATTCTGTCAAATTTTAGATCAAGCTGTTTGTTCATTCACTCAGGAAGTGGCAAAGGTTTTAGAAAACTTGGTTTAAGGAGAACATTTCCCCATTTTGATGAACTTCTCAAATGTGCTGGCAGTTTTTATTGCAGAGTGATGTGTTCGTGTCTGTGGTGCTGGTACCTTCCCCCCGCTCAGAGCCGCTGGGGTTTAGTTTGAGGAAGTGTCTCATATTCCGTCTGCTCTGTGGCAGTCAGTGGCGCAGCACTGCAGTCACTGGATTTTTTTCACCTGGAAGGCTCTGCAGCTGTTGAACTGACTTGATGAAAGACTTGTATTTGAGATTTTTACCAATTGTCCTTGCAGCTTGTCTCCAGGACAGGACGATGGCCTGGTCTATACAGGAACAGGACAAGGTAGCAGCAAACATTTGTGTGAGCCTATTTTACGTGTTAGGGCGGGATGTGTTACGCCAGCTCGTCGTACTGGAGGTGAGAGAACTTGTTGCTCAGTAGTAAATCCACTCCTGGAGCTTCATTAGTCTTTTTCCTTTGTTGTTCCTTTCAGTGGAATGAAACCTCATTTTCATTATCTGAAAGTTCACGCCCAAAGACAGAATTTTATAAGCGTTTGAAAAGGCTTTTAAAGATGACCAAAAAGACGAAACTCTCTGACTGATTTAAACTCTGTGTTTAAAAGGACTGTGGGAACCGACAATATAAGGACTGTGTAAAGGTAGCTAGTATATTTGAAGATCACTCAAATCTAGCTTTTCCTCCGTGATCCGGACGCCTCATGGAGTCTAACAAATTGGGGTTTCTTGGCCTTGACCGCGTGGTGGCTTACATGGCAGCGCAATTGCAATTTCAGGCCAGTTTGTTGTTGATGACCCTCCTGTTT
Source organism: Charadrius vociferus (assembly GCF_000708025.1). Lineage (NCBI taxonomy): Eukaryota > Metazoa > Chordata > Aves > Charadriiformes > Charadriidae > Charadrius > Charadrius vociferus. The sequence goes on along the minus strand of NW_009648710.1, from coordinate 2,756,509 downwards.
GCTGGCACTATCAACAGAGAACAAAGGATTAAATTAGCAGAGAGTTTTAAGAGAAAATCCCACAATTATTCTCTGCAGATGAGAGATGAAGAGCAGTGATGGTATTAGGCAATGTTTCAGCATCAGTGCCCATACTGAGAGCAAACAGAAGGTTTCCAGTAACTCAGCTTGCATTCAATTAAAAATCATTATGTTTTCTTTAGAAATATTCTATATGTAATCATTAAAAAATATCTTACTTTGTCATTACAACTTATGTAACTATCCTCCTCTTCCTGAGATAGTAGAAAATAGTAAATGGATTAAGTTGGATTCTCAGCTGTTGCAGTTGCTGAAGCTTTCCTAATTTATAGTTGAGGACAACCAAACACCTGACTCAGATCATCAATAAAAAATCCTAAATGTATCCATTAAATCCGTATCTGGAGCTTTTAAATTTTTTTTTTTTTTCCAATGACTTGACAGAGCACAACTGGAACGTCATCACAGTCACTGGATTCTCGTTTTTTGGAGTTGTTAGGGCTTTTTTTCCGGATACTTATGTGCCTTTGGTTGCTTTTACTTAGGATAGGATTAGATTAGATCTGAGACCGCATGTGGAATAACAACACAAACCAGTTAGTGAAATTAGGGAAACTTTCTTTTAAGAATGTAATGCAGGAGTTCTTGTGATGTATACCAATAGAAAAGACTGACTTCTTGGCTCATTTATCTTTTCTAGGCTATGAGACACTTGGAGTCTAGTCGTGGTTCTCTATCTGACTGCTGCGGTGGCAAAAGCTCAGTGTTTTAACCTCTCTTCTCATATCTTGGCTTTTTTATCTTAAAGCCTCTGCTAGCCCTTTCCTGTGATTTCTGGGCATCACAAGGACCCACCTTTGATTTGAGACCACTGAGTGGTGTTGTACTACAGTTGGTAATAATACTACAGTACTGAAGTGCAGATTACTAGCACAGATCTTTTGTCATTAGCGAGTCAATCTCAACACCTTAAAACACTGTACCTTCAGCAAAGCACTGGGCTTAACGCAGTGTGCTCTCCTGGTTCCCCGCAGCCCTTTTTTAAAAAAGCAAGAGACAAGCAAACAGGACTCTGAGATAGTCTTACTAGCTACTGTATATTAGCTTCTTGAAGTCTCAATCATTAGATCTCACCTGTGCATCCAGGAACACCTCCTTCCTTTGGGTAATCAGAAGTTTAGGTTAATTATGCTAATCAGCTACTCCAGGCTGACACAATTATGCAAACAGGTAGTATCTCTGGAAATCTGTACAGGATCTCTCCTACTTGATGACTTTAATTTCATGATCCAGTGCAACAATTAAAGGAAACGAGAGAGCTCTCCTTTTGTGTTTTCATCTCTATAATTCCACATTTCCACTAATTGCCGTAACCCCCCCCTGTATTCTGGGGGCAGAAAGTCCCTCGTCAGGCTGCCTTTGCACTCTCTGCTCTGCAGGGACTTTTGTTTTCTGTTATCTCACAACTTGAAAGGTGTGTTTGTACACAGTTACCAAACACTTAACTGAAACACCTTTGTGTTAGACTCGACTCATCACAGAAAGGTGCCAAGAAGCTCTCCTGTGGATCTGGCTAGTGGAGCGATGGATCTACATGTGGCAGTGTAGATGTAGCTTGTAGAGCTTAAGCAGGGAATTAAATTATAAAGAACAAATGTGAAAAGCTAATGAAAACTCACCTACCTGACTGCTCTGTGAGAATGTGAAGAACTATTTCTGTTGGTGTGTTTTAAACAGCTATAGTAGTATTTGTATTTAATTTAATGGTGGCTCTTAGCATATCCAGGATAAAAAGGAAAAAGATCTTTTCTCCAAATTATATTCTTTTCTTGACCACAAGTATAAATACAATTAATACCAGCCTGTATTACCAGTAATACCAGCATCTACATTCCTTGTAGCTGATGTGCAGACCTGTATGTCTGCATTGTAAATAAGAAATCCAAAAGATTAGAATAGATCAGATCAGAATCTTTTGCTCAGCATTTGAATGAGGAGCTAGTATTTTACATACCAATATTATAAAATACTGATTTTGCATATTTCCATTTCAGTCAAGAAATGTGATTGAGGAGAATTTAGATTTTTGTTCTTATCTTTATATTTTAAATGTAACTATTTCTGCTTGATCTGGCTAAAATTGAAAAGGAAGAGTTGCGTGCCTGTGGCCTGTTCCAGACAGAACCCAGCTGTCTGCTTCCCAGCTCCAAACCAGAGGCCGTGTTTGTTGGTGTAAGCCCCAACTAGAGTCCTGCCGAGATGCTCAGCCCCTTGGTGACGTGGCTGTTGTCCTTCTGACTAGAGCTGGCTTATGCTCGTCACCCATCGTGCAATATAGGCAGACGTTGTTCACCTCTGCCTTCAAAATGCCTCGGGGACATCATCAGTAACACTCATTTTTATAGGCATGAGTTTTTGTAGCTGTAGGAAGCACAACTATTTCCAAGTTATTTCTAAGTATCATGGGAAGGAGCAGTTTTGAGAAGTCTGAAGGGGTATCACTACTGCAGATGTTCATAAAGAGATTTTTCTAAGTGTGAAGACAACTTTAGAGAAGTAAAAGTTTTCCGTTTGAAAATATAATCAGTGAGATTTGGAGGTGAGCATGATGGTTTCTTGAACTGTCAGTACAGAATGGTACTGATAAGAGGCTGTGAATGACCTTAAAAAGTGCAGAATAGAAAAAAGCAAACTAATGGAAAAGATGGAGAAAATTTTGTGGTTTTTTTCCCTGCAGTCCATTATTTTAATTTCTTTTCTTTCCACTGTGTTATAGGTCAGCAGTGACGCTTCAAGTGCTTAGTCCTTCTCTTCAGTAGTTTTTTCTTTCCTTTGAGAGTATTTTGTTCTTTCACTTTCTCTCCTTTCTCTTAAAAGTCGTAGTTGCAGAAGAGAAAGGTAACTCTGAAAGCTATAAATTTTAGGTTATACCATTCCTACCCCTCTGACTGGTAGTCACACTTGTCTTTTCTGCTTGGGAAAATCACACCTTCCTCTGCAGACATAAAAATCTCTGTACGTTCAGCTGTCAGGCTGATAGTATCTGCCGTCGTTGTCTTTGTGAGGAAGCTCCGAAATCCATGTTCAACCTGTTGTATATCTGCCTGTGGTCAGATATACAGAATGCCTCCTTGCATTCCTAAGGATGATAAAGCATTAGCTCACCTTTGTCAAGCAGGTAGACTACGAATGGCAGATATGGGATGATATCCTCAAACTAACCTTCCAAGAGGGGAGGATATATTCACACTAAAAAAATGCTATTTCTTTTCCTGTTCCTATCCATTATGGGTGTTTGGGGTCTAGTTATTGGTAAGGGACCTGTTTTTGCAGCAGGAATCTGAATGGATATGAGTAGGCCACAGAAGAAGATACTGCAATATTTGAGACGTGAGATAATGAGATTCTTGACAAGAATTTGGCATGTGGATATTTAAAGTGATTAATGTTTAATGTAGTGATATTACAACTCGAAAAAGGGAAGAGAGGTAGTAAAGGAAACCAATCAAATTACTCTGTGTAGTGCCACTGATCTAGCTTTGAAATTCCTTAAAAGGATTACACTCTATTTTAATTAAATCCTTTGCTCTCCCTAACATCACTTAACAATTCTTAGTATGTCCCTAGATTTCTAACGTTACAGAGAAAAGAGTTATGAGTCAGATTACTTTGTGTGTTGAGTTTTAAACATGAGCCATGAATCCCTGAAATCCTTTGTTGTTTAAGCAGAATACATTTTACTCTCTCCATTTAGGGTTTAGTCATCCTTTTCATAAGTCTTTTGATGAATAAGGTCATTAAAATTAACACAATATTAAAATAGCTGGTCTCAGTAATTATAATGTTTAACCATGGCTTCTCCTGAGATTAAAAACTCTGTTCATTTTATCTTCCAATCCAAGAACTTTACCAAGCCTTATTTATAGCAGCCCAAGGACTTGTAGCTGGGTATAGCTTAAGGCAACCACAATGTTCTTGTGTATCAATGACATCGTATGTTTCTATGGTGAAGTAACTTCTAATACTCTCCTTTTCACTCGTCATCTCACATTTAAATATGTTGCTTGGTTTTTTTAGTAATAATTAAAAAAATATTTCAGTCCTTCCTATTGCTAATAGGTATTTTGTTTGATACTCTCATTAAGTTTTCCATTAACAAATTTTACCTGTCACATATTCCCACCTACCCATTAACTGAGTCACTGTATGTTGACACGTATTGTGTGATGGGTTTTATGTAAGAAGAACCAAAAGTTTTGTGCATAATAAAATAGAGATTGAGATTAAATTTGTGGAAAAAGTTTTCTTTGAAAATGTGTTACAAGGCTTCCACTCTAGTTCAATGTGATGAGCACGACGTGCTGGAACAAGAGAACCATAGCTAGAACTTCATGCCCCTTAACAGTGGTGAATATATTTAACTTCCTGTATTTAAATGGACCGCTTTTGTAAGCTGTTCTTGTAAATATTTGCTGAACACTGACTACAGGTAGCCAGACCCTCAGCTTCACTTGAAGAATTATCAAAAATCTTTTGGTTTCAGTAATAGAACGCACATAGAGAAACAAGATGAAAACCATATTACTAACAGCATATTTAACATAACAAATGTCATTATTGGCTTAAGCATGCTCATCTGATTTCTATGGTAGCTGCTCAGCTTCTTTAGCTGCTCCAGTAGTTGCCTACCTTGAAGAATCTATAGGGGGCTTTCATTGCTCCTATTCTGTCATAAGTGGTGGCTGGACCTATCTAAAGGAGCTGGTCTTTGCAACCGGCCCTTTCTTTAGCCTCAAATGAAAAGTCCTGCTGCTTCTTCCCAACTCGTGTTTACTTCCCCCTTATCTTCTGAAACTGGGAACCAGTATATCATGTAGTTCTGAGGAAAATCATAATTTACTCCACTTGTCTTTATTATGGCTTTATGATTAGAATCTCTGTCGAATGCCCTCATTAGCATATTTCTGTCTCTAGGCTGTTTTTTCTTGACACTGCTTTCAGAAGAAACTTTTCTAAATCATACTGTAAGATCTCTTTAAAAGTGCAGTTTTCTTACTGGATGCATCACTGTTCTTTCTCTATGAACATCATAAAAAGATTAAACATAATACTGCACAGCATGCAAATTGTGAGAGACGCCACACTATTTTTAAGGAAACCCTTCTGGAAGTGCTTTGTACTGTCTTTTAAAGTATTTTCTAGTATAGTTCAGGCCATACCGATCTTCATATTCTATTTATAAATAGTATGTTTTGAAAAACGCTGAATCAAATTTTGCAGGAACTTTTTTGGAGGAACTCTGCTAACTTTCTGCTGCTTTGACTGTAACGTCTTCTATAATCCTTCTCTCAGCTGAGACGAGTAAACTCTTCTCCTGGGCAGTGCAAACTGCAGCATGCTGTGAGCTAATTACCTTACATTAGCCATTTCAGAAATTACTGGCAGCTAATCTTCATAAAGCTAATCAGTCAGAAAAGAAGGCACCCAGCAAATAAATACCACACAACTTTGTGCTTGAAACAATTAGGACTGACCCTAATCTGATTTAAAGAATTGGAGTGCTTCCAAAAAGGGAATGGTGTGTGGCTGCTTTCACTAATTCCATAAAGCTCTTGTGTTTTTTTAATTGACCCATCTTCTTGATGCACTTTGTTGTTTTTCCTTTCTGATCCCTTCAAGCTTGTATTTTCAAAAGCTATTATAAATCCAAAAAGGTAATGTCAGCTTATCCCCTTCATCAGTTAGCTAGCTTTTAAGTCTGCTCCTCCAAATACATTATAAATTTCAAAAAGTTAATTTAAATATTTTTCTTTTTTTCATTTCACTCATGCTTGAGTTTTGGAGAGAGTGAGAATATTTTCTCTTTCATATAGGATCTCTCCTCCTCCCACTCCCTTAAAAATGTCCTCATTCTGCTATGCTGCTGAAGTGGCTTTAAAGATGATACCACTTCAAACAACAGTTTCCAGGTTTTGCTGGATGCTGCTTATCACTGAAGAAAGTAAATATCCTGAATTCAAAATACTTAGAAATGATTTAGCACCTTGCTACTATGCCATGGTACCTTGCCATGTTAATTAACATCCTACAGGACACAACCGAGCATGTTGCTCAAAGGGAAATACTGCAGAAATAGGTATATTTTTTTTTAGTACAGATGACCTAAATCAACCTGATCTAAATGCCTCCAAACTTTGGAAATATTAAATCCATAGCAGTGCATCATGCATTGGTGTGAACATTATATTAACCGTATACTTATGGGAAAGAAGAAGAATGATGTTAGACAGTCAGGGAAGTCGGCGGAGTCGAGAGGTGCTCGGCAGAGCAGACTAATGCCTGCCTAAAGATAACAAGAAGTTAACCTTCTCTCCGGTGCGCCCTGCTATGTATAGGTGGAGAACGGGCTATGCAGTTTCTATTACAGGAATGATAAATGTTTTCTTGTGAGGTGCTTTGAGATCTTAAAATGGAAAATGCCCCAACTGAGCGGTGGTGGCTCTTCCACAGTTGATTTCCAAATGGGAAGGTTGGTCTTGGATCAAAATGCTTTTTTTTTTTTAAGCTGTAGTTGAGATCTGTACAGAAGTTTGTAAATGCTAGATCCAGAAAGCCAGGTGCCCTTTGGAGCCCTGAAAGCACTCTGAACTACTTGACAGTTTGTGACAATTAAAAAGCAAGGACAATAAACCAGAACGGAAACACAGTATTATACATTGTCACTCCCAAATGAAATCCAGGGGAAAGATTACCCAATAATAATCAAACCCAGAAAATTACATTAATATTTCAGCTAGAAATGCTGCTTTGAATAGTGTGCTGTGACTTCATCAATGCAAGATATCAAATGATTTCTGGACTCCTAGCTTCCATTAAAACAAAAGAATAAAAGAGCTTCCAGCTCATCTCCTTGATGGTATAAGAATGTCGCATGCAAAATGATCACTAAGGAAGCCTGTCAGTGAAAAAGACTTGTGTGTGCAAATTAATTGGTTTAATGAATTTTACATCAGCATATTAAAATATGCAGCAGATATCAAAACTGGAAGAAATTTCTGTTGCCGTTTATTTGTTTGTTTAGGGTTTTTTTTATACATCCTGTCATGACCCACTGCTACATATCTGTCTTCTGGGCAAATGGCCGTGTATTACAAATGCGGTTGTAGTCCTGGGTAGTAGGGTTGCACGTGATGAGGTAAACTCAGAATTCTCTGGTTTTGAGACATGTCTGTGAGCTGATCCACCGGCTGTTGGTCACTGTGTCAGCTTGTTCCATTAATTTAAGCCCAATGAGGTTGAAGGCCTCTGGAGTTACTAGTATTAATCTAATTTATGAACACAAACCCTTCCCAGCTGTGCCTCGTTTCGGGCCCCCAGTACAAGGAAGATGTGAATAAAGATGAGCAAGTGCAGTGGAGCCCAAGAGAGCTGGAGTTCCCTGTGAAACGATGCTAAGAGAACTCGGCTTGTTTAACTTGGCGAAGAAAAGGCTTAGAGGGACCTAATAACAACCTTCCAATGCCTGAATGATTTTACAGTTGCATATGAAGTAATTGGACTTAGTGGAAAAAAGACCTAAATCACTGAGCCAACAGGACCTGGTGTAATCTGGGGAGCAATTGCAGCATTCTTGCACTCAGCTAGTTAGTCTTGCATTGGGCTCACTGATGGCTTTGAAAGGTCCCAGTGTCTTCCAGGTGGATGAAGATTTGCAGCAGAACTTTGGAATAAACAAACCTTGCATTAATCTCCTTAGATCCATGCTTCAAGTCATGGAGCGAGTATCAAGATACCAAAAACCAAAATCTGTTCCAGGAGCAATGTTTTTGCTAACGGCTGAAAGAAGAAAATTATAAGTATCTTCTCCCTATTCCGAGTCAGACAGGCAATGGCTATCTGGATTCCTTCTTTTTTTTCCCCCTCTTTTATATCCCTGTCTGTTTTATCTTCTGGATTCTTTCAATTACACCTGATGTTAGATAGGGAAATTAGAAATCTAGTAAAGATTCACTAAAACTAGCTGTAACTTGTCTTCAGTTTGTGCTTAAAGAAGAAATACAGGGACAGGCTCTGGCTGCTTTCTGATTTGTTTCTTGCTTTTCCCTCAATATTTATTCTTATGCCTCAGATGTTTCAAATGCACCCAAGTGCTGTGGAACCTACACACTGTTTTTCCAAAGAACCTGTGGTGTTGAAGTGTTGAAGTCTGCTTATTTCCAAAGAAACCCAAGAGAACCACTCATGATACACGTTTCAGGTTTCTAACTTAACAATGTAGGCTTTGGAATCCTTTCCCAAAGATAATTTTTTTTTTTTCCCTCCCTCAGTTCTTTAATTTGGCTCACAATACCTGGCTATAACGCTAATAAACGCCTTTCCTCAAGAAAATTAATGGTGCTGCAAAAGTTCCTTCTAAAATAGCGGGGTTTCTGTTTATAATAGCCACTATCCTATATTTTTTCCTGGATCCCTGTAATTCTACACTGGAAGCAGAAGCACATCATACCTGCAGATGAAAGGGGTTTAGGACAGCTGCGTAGTTGTCTTTTACAGTAAGTTTTCTGCTTATGTCAAAACAGCAATCAGCCTCTTTCCCGATGCTTCCACAAAGCAGGCAGGTCAATGGTTTGAGATTTTGGTTAAGCTGGCTCTTAGATTATTGGGTTATTGCTATAAATTTGCTCTTGTCTAATTTGAGTACACTGTAATTGCTACTTTGCACTGCAAGTAGATTCCCAGTGTCAGAATAACCAAATTAACAGGGATGACCCTTCAGCCATTCACTGCCTCTCTTGTCTTTTCAAAGGTCTCATTTTGTCATTTGTCTTGTATATGTCATCACTATTGTTGCTGTTTGTTATGCTAAAGCATCTAGATGTATATTGAGTATGTTCTAAAAAAACTGCATCCCAAACATCTCAAAGTTTCATGTAGTCTATAAGAAAACCAAAAAAAAGGAAAGTGAAGGAAGTACTGTAGTAGAAGAGCGCAAAATATTACATAAAGACACATGTATATTGAGGGGGAACCATTTTTTAAGGTGTGTAAGTAATTATTGTCTCACTTTAAATTACGATGTATAATTAGACGTTTCTTTTGCCACCCGGGTAGTAGAGAGCATACCGAAGGAAATCCAGTAGGGGAACAAAGCTTACACAATAATCTTTGTTGTCCAAATTGGAAGCAAATGCCAGTGCTTGGAAATGCAGCAGAGGTGAATGGCAAGGTTTAGTGATCTGCTTGCCAAGCTGACTCCTCCACCTCCTCCTTAAACAGCCACCAAGAAAGCACGTGCTTAACCACGTTGTGAAGAGGGGTGGTCTGGAGGCCTGTGTAAGTCTCAGCTAGTGTGACACCAGGCAAAATCACTGCAAAATCATTCCCGGTTTTATTAGCTGACATGATAGGTAGTGGTGTGGTGATTCCTGGTGGTAAGAGCGAACCGGGATGAAGATATGGAAAAGACTTGTGTGGGAAAAATAAATAATTTCTTTTGAAGAAAAAAACCACAAAACAGTATATGTTGAACAAGAAAGATGCAGAATGGCTGTGGTTACTGTGTTTTGCCTCCCTGACTCTGTTAGCGCAGCTAGGTACTTGATTTCTGTATAAATGAACCAGTATACCAGAACCTTCCTAATTCAGGATAATTTAAAAGTTATTTAGTTGTATCCGTACTTCACCATATTACTCTCCTATTTCCTCATAAAACAGTTTTTACTCTGAAACTGTTACTTTCTCTTCCCTTCCAAAAACCTCCCACCTGTGTGGACTGGATACTATGTTGTCTCAATGTTTTTCCCAGTTGGAATAACTACTTGAAGCAATTGGGCTGCATTTGGGCTTGGTGTAACTTTTGAAAGTAATGGCATTCAATTACAGTGTTAGGATTTTGATGCACAGTAATAAAGAGCAAAATAAGCAATCAGTCATCGGCTTCACTTTTTTTTTTTTTAATTTGGGATGTAATCCTGTTCCCCAAGTGAAGCTGAAATGGCTGATGTACACCTTGTACTCAACAGAATTTTCATGAGAAAAATAAGAAAAGAATTAGAGTACCACTATTAAACATCAATCTGAAATTAATTCTGATTGCTTATATTCTTTCGGGTATCCTTTTTCTATTAAATGTATTTTGGAAAGTAACAAAAATTTAGAGGTTAGCAAGAAATACATTTTTTCCAAAACCTTGAAAAGAAACCATGTGACACGGAAATAAGTGTTAGACTATTTTAGAGAGCTTTTCGATTTTGTGGATTTAATTTATTTTTGATGGGTATGATTTGTCACAGCTGTATTTACTGCTTTGATATGCCATTAAAGAAAACTAATTCTGTGACAAAATAAAAGAAAAAATAGAAAACTTACCTTAACAGGTAGGTTTTTTGTTAAAACTTAAACATACCATTCCATTTTCATCAGTGGTCTAAATTCAATATACACAGAAGTTCCTCAGTTTGCTATCAGGGGAACTGATGTTCTGACAAATAATAATTTCAAATATAATACATAAATTGTACTGACAGATTGTCCAAATGATAATAGTAACTAGCTCTCGTGCTTTAATTTAAATATGATGATGATATTTCAGTCCCTATATAGATTTATGGAATGTTGCTCTGCCTATAGGAAAACAGTTTCAGGATGCATGAGAGTTGCATATATTTTTGCGGGGGTGGGAAAAAACCTTTGAATTTCAGCTTTGCCTTAGAATATACTCCGGTCCCAGAGGCTGTTCTGAAAACGGTTACATTTTTCTGACAGCTGTTCAGTCATCGTGAGGGTATGTCTTCAAGGGAAAGGCACTCATTTCCAATTGGCAAATTGCTAATATTAGGTTTTAGACTATAAAAAACCTCACCCCCAAACCGTTTTTTACTTCACTGCTTCTTGTTGATAAAATCCAATCAGCCTAGAGGGAATTTATAATTCTAGCAATTGCACCAGATGATTACTACCTACAGGAGCAATCACTTATAGTACATCACCTGCGGACTGATGAACCATTTATTATCAAGGGTTTAATTGCTTGTAATACATCCTTGTGGCAAGATACACATACACACACACATATATATATACACCTAATTTATACGTATGTATAAATATATACCACTTAATGTTAGGGATGGGAAATGTTCAGATTAGATTTTAAAAAATTAAGAGTACCCAAATTATCTTTGAAACGCTTGAATCTAGAGTAGAGGTTCACAGTCTGTGTTTACCCACTTCTGGACCTAGTTTAAGACAAGAATTGAGAAGAAAAGCATGTGTGTGTGCGGGTATTATTTATTTATTTGAATCTTGAAAAGGCTTCTCACATAATAGCTGGAGTTTGAGGTGAAGAGTTTTGGGTTCTTATTCAACCTCATCTATTTATTGCAATTTTTATATTACTATTTATTGTATGTGGGTGTTAAAATTATTGTTATTGATTGAAAGTGAGCTGGTGTCATGGGTTTAGGAGACTTATGATGGGACCACCAGCAAGAGATGCTTCTTTGCATGCCCTGCTCCTATGGGCAAGAAAAGATCCCCAGGGCACAGTTTAATGCTGATCAGTGCTGGGATTTGTTTTATTGGAATAAGTTTGCCATTCTCTATATTACTGCTTCAAAACAGTGCCGGATTTATTTAGCAAAACATACTCCGGATCACAGTTAATTAACATTAACATAAAGCTAGGAGCCAGTCGTGAGGTATAGACCAAAACAGCACTAGTTACAGGACTGAGGCAAGAAAGAAAAGTAAAGTAACATGATATGTTTCTCTTATGGTCCTGAAGCCGTGTGAAAAATGAAACAAATGCTGACACCGTGAAGAAGATCTGAAGGCTTAAATTATTTTTTTACCTGGAGCAGTCCCTACTGCATCAGCTGAAAAAAGCCAGTGTGTGTTGCCTTCTCTCTGTGTACAGCTCCACACAACAGCAAGTACGGACAAAAAGGGAATTGTCCGTAGACAAGTATAAGAACAAAAAGACAAGTATAAGAACAAAAAGGTTGTATTAAGTTATCATTAAGACAATCATGGTTATAGGTATGAATGTGAACTTCACTCCCTCGTTTTGGTTAATCTTCTAATACAATCCTGTGTGAGGAAGCACTATTAACGGCACTTTGGAGAACTTAAGCTTGGAAAGCCTGTATTGACTTGCCCGTGTCAGCATCACCTCGGGAGCTGATCTGGCCAGGTGCTTGGCCAGTGCCTTGATCACGGGACTGTTTTGCCTTTCTATCAGCTTCCCCCAAGGCATTCTCTCCACAGAATGGGACCACAGAATTTGTCCTTGCAGACTATTTGTAGTGGAGGAACAGTTGTGCTTCCGGATACTTGGGAGCCTGGGTTCTATCTGCAGTTAAATTGTGAGTTCCATGGTTAAAGGGATTAATGAGGCAGCCCAAATGAGAACATTTCCAAAAAGTGATTTTTTGCAACTATTCTAGATTCCATTAGAAACTTCCAACATTGTTCCTTTGATATAGAGTTAATCTTCTCTATAATGAGAATATTGTAAAATATGCTACAGGCAGGAATATCTAAATATATTTTTATCAGAGATAATATATGTAGGATCAAATCCTGCTTGCCTCATTCATGCAGCTAGTCCCATTGAATCTAAACGGGAATGGCACAGTGAATAAAGCAAGCAGGATTGGTCCTATATGTCCTATTTCTATATTTCATTTTCCTCTTGATTTCTGTTTCATTTGTAATTAACACAGTGTACTGATTAAACCATTAACTGTATAGTTCATCTTTCATTAGCGGCTTGTAGATTGAGTTCCTAATGTACTGTAACCCATTGCTCGGATAGCTATAACAGTTTTGATTTATGAAGGCAAATATTTTCTGTTCTGGTATCATTTGTGATCAAGAAATGATACAAACAAATTTGTCTAAGATAATCACTTCCTCACGTCTGCCAGTGCTAGAAAACTCATCATGAGGGTATCTGGGATAAAGGAGAGGATGAATTTTTAGTTCTTTTGAAGCGTATTAAACTCAGAGAGCTTCTTTGAGGTGGCAAGTGTACAGACTGGAGATTTACTGAAATAAAATGGGAAGCGCCCTTTTTTTCACATACCTGCTGTCTAGATGGTGGCAGCGTGGAGTCAGTCTTACTGGAAATGACTATGTCGATTTTCTTCATCTTCTTCTCTCCCAGTTGCTGGAACTCTGAAGTTTTAAATGTTTTTTCCTCTAGGTCCATCTAATTCACTAATTGTCTCAGCAACTTTGCATTGTAATGTTCTAATGAAAAGCATGTAACTTACCTTGTGAAGTGTTGTAAAGCTAGTAGAAAGCAGTGTTGTATTTACAAATGTTCTTTTCTTAGCAATACCTTATGGCAGCAGTATTTTGGGTATATTACAAAACCACTGTCATCTTCACAGGGTGGTACATAGTGGCTATTGGGATATCTTGGAAAGTTGTCCACTGTCTGCAAGAGGCACATGTCCCTAGAACAGGCGCTACAGTACCATCTCCCAAGCATTCAGTGATTTATAGGGCTCATCAGTGGTGTGGTATTAACAGTTCTTTATTTATCCAATAGATGCTAATGTCTTGCTTAACACACAAGACATTAGTTGCAATAATGAAGCCTTAAAATATCTCCAGCAAAACACAGAACATTTTGAACGCTACCATAGGAGAAATAATCTCACAAAAATACCTCTGGGTGTTTAAATGTAGTTTTAATTTGCAAATATAGCTCCTGATTCTGATACCATCTTTATGAACCAGGACTAAATGTGAAAAGAGGACATACGTTTGCCATAGAGGTGATTCAAGACTCCTGGTGTTCCAGTTACTTCTCTGCAGTCAAGTTCTATGACATGGCTTATTGCCAATAATGTGGAATATTAGCCACAAGATGTCCTCACAAGAAAAATGTTTCTTGCTAGTTCTTCAAATATAGGCAATTGTTTCTGTCTGAACCTGTGCAAGCCAAGTCAGTGCTCCCCCTTTTTAGGCACTCAGTGGTTTCGCACACCTACACGAGCCAGCAATGTGGTCTTGTGGCAAAGAAGGCAAATGGTGTCCCAGGCTGCATTAGAGAAAGCATTGCCAGCAGGTTGAGGGAGGTGGAGCACTGTGTCCAGTTCTGGGGTCCCCAGTACAGGAGACATGGACATACTGGACAGATTCCAGTGGAGAGCCGTGAAGGTGGTGAAGGGCCTGGAGCATCGCTCTCGTGAGGAAAGGCTGAGAGAGCTGGGGCTGTTCAGCCTGGAGAAGAGAAGGCTCTGGGGGATCCTATCAGTGTATATAAATACTTGAAGGGAGGGTGCAAAGATGACAGAGCCAGGCTCTTCTTAGAGGTGCCCAGCGACAGGACCAGGGGCAATGGGCACAAACTGAGACATGGGAGGTTCTGTCTGAACATCAGGAAACACTTTTTCACTGTGAGGGTGACCAAGCACTGGCAGAGGTGACCCAGGCAGTCTTCCTCCCTGGAGATATTCAGAAGCCATCTAGATGTGGTCCGGGGCAACTGGCTTTAGGTGGCCCTGCTTCCACAAGGGGCTTGGACCAGATGACCTCCAGAGGTCCCTGCCAATGTCAACCAGTCTCCCATTCTGTGAACTAAAATTAGTCTTGAGGCAGTGCTTCAGATTTCTGAAAATATTTGGAAAGCGGTGTGGTTGCTTTAACTGACCCATTTGATGACTAATACAGTGAAGATACTCTGATCTTAGAATTATTTGACCAATAAAGGTTAGCTGGCAAATCATCTGAAAACCATAGAAGAGGCTAATTTTATTTTTGTTTGGAAAGTAGTTATTGAAATAAAGTGGACAATTTCCTCTTATATAGCAAAATGGACTTGCTCAATCACATCCCACTGTAGCTTTCCTGTTGCCCAGCAATATTAAGACAGTGTAAGAAAATTGGATATGCCTGTGGTGCCTCAGAAGCAGTGTGCTACAGCACCTTCAAAAACCAAACGTGGGAGTGCCGACCGGGGATTTCACAGAAGAGCAGTTCCAGGAGCCATCGGCAAGAAACCTGCACAGGGTTCAGCTCTCACAAACTCAGTGAAAATCAAAAGTAATCATTTATACTAACGTAGGGACTCTGGGAGTGCCCATCACCCTAGGGGT
>NW_009648710.1:2685391-2741335 GCF_000708025.1 Charadrius vociferus | reverse complement strand
CAAATTCTGCTTACATCTGATAGCATATGGACTCAAACATATGGGTTGAAAGTCCATTTCCCCCTTCTGCGTGGTTTCAGCTCATCTCTCTGCAAACAAACCTCACATTTTCCCTGTTCTGGTTGATTTTTGCAAAACTGGTGTTGTAGCAATTTTAAGGCCTTTCTTCCTGGGGAGCAGGTACTCGCACCTCAGCCGGTCAGGGCATAAATAGCTGTCATCTGGTAGTAGCACCACAGTTAGTGATTAAGAGGTATTTGCAGCAGGAGTTCAGCAGAAATTCGGCGGATGACAGAGTTTAGCTTGTAAGTTAACGCACATGCTTTGTTGAGAAATTTGTGACAGAAGTATGAGAGAATCCTTTCTTGCAATGAGCAAAGTAGGTTAAAAATAGCATTAAGATGAACATCACAGCAAAGTGGACAAGGGAGAGTTAATTACAAGATATCCAGGCAAAAATCTTTTATCCCTAGGGGATGTAGAGAAATTCATATCCTTCTTTCTTAAACATGGCTGGATTGGAGACTGGTAGAGAATCAAAAGCAGGTAGGATATCCTGAAGCAGTAAGCCTAGGATTTTTTTCTTCGCTTCTTTTTTCACATCTCGCCACGCTCCTTTCCATCAGGTTTTGATCACAGGTTCTCATTTGTCTGCAATTCCTTTTCTATCTTTGATCAATGTTTGTCTTTAATCTCCACGATTCTGTCTTCTCTATTCTTTTGTCTCCAGTCTATGTCTATTATATTTCTCCTTTTTTTCTGTGCTATTATTTGCCTTCCAGTGGGTCTTTCTTCTCATTTCATTGTACTCTATCTCTGTCCAAAATGGTGTACCGGGTGTGAACAATAAATGAATTGATTTCAAATGAGTTGACAACACTGCTTAGCCAGTCCGTATCATACAAAATAGCCCACTGAGTGAGTACAATGAGTGACTCAAATCAAAATGAATTCACACGGATGCTTGGAAAATCCATATGGAAGGCTGGGGGGCCGTGGCTCAGAATGGGTTTGTGTAACCGGAGTTTTAAGGAAATCCTTTTTAAGTAGTAGAAGGAAATCCATGCCCGCCTTTTCCTTCTACTTTGTTATCTTTGGATAAAACAGATTAGCGAGTGTGTAATTGATTAGTTAATGAGTAAGAGTGGGCCCTGAAGACTGGTTACCAAAGGCATGAGGAATGATTAGAGACTGTAACAATGTAACAATAATGCAAAATTTTAAAAATGCATTCTTGCCTCCTGTAGAAAATCTTAAAACTGTGAAAATGAAAGCCAGCTTCTAGCATAGGTTGCTAGACTGTTCCTCAGAGACGATGCTACTGTATTACTGCTGTATGACTTATACATGTGAGTTGAAAGGAAATATAAATAACCAGGAAGAAAAGACTAAGAATTGAAAAAGCTTGACAGAAACTCCTTTGTGTCATGTTCCCAATCTAGGGTTTGTCACAGGCTTAGTCCTAATAATTCCAGCCATTGAGCTAAAAGTGTTATCCAAAGGATCATGTCTGAATTTAAATTAGTTTTTCGGTGATTATTTTTTGAGTGGCTCCATCAAATATATATAAAACTAGGGGAAAGGCCTTTTTGTTTTTAAACGCAAGTGCTCTTTCCATAGCATGCCAGAACCTGACATTTCTTTGAAGCTTTTCTAAATTTCAAAGGAGTTAATATATTTAAAACATCCAAAAGTCTCTCTTTAATTATTTTTGATGTGATACTTCTCAGGAAACATTAAATGAAAGCATTTTCTGCCCGATCTTAATTGAGAAGACTCTTATCTCCTTCTGTAATTACTGATGAACAAGATTTCTACATGGATTAAATTGCATAGTCTCACAAACTGGAACAGGCTTATTTTCTTGTCTTTCATAACACTTTTCTAAAGCTCTGCAGTGTCTCCATCCCCATGTAAACACTTTATTTACAGCTGTCTGCAGCTGTATTACACTGACTGGTATATAATTACTTTTATTTCTGCAGATTATAGCTACCTTAGATATTCAGAGACGATATATAAGCGTAATTACTGCAAGTGGAGAATATTACCATGGTGATTCCACGAGACTTACAGGAAAGATCCTCAGGAATGTACTGAGTCCAGAAGTATTTACCTCAACCGAGGTAAAGCACAGTGACTCAGGCAAATCCATTTATGATCACAGCCACGTCTGTGATTTTAAACACTTAAAACAAATTTGAAACGCGTTACTTATGCTTACTTTTTAACTTCTCCTGTTGTCTGGGTCTTTTTTTGCTGTCAGATGTGACCTTTGGGTAAGTGATTTTCATCATGATAATTGCAAAACAGAAATTATTTTCTGCTCATGGGAATTTTTACTTTTTTTTTTTGAAAAGTGGGTCAAGTGCATGCAGAACGACCACACCTCCTGGCCTTTCCCAGTTGTGTTCCTGGGGTAGCATGTTGGGTTTTTTACTCTCCTAATCCTGCGAACTCTTAGAAGCATATCCAGGATTTTTCAAAACAATATAAAATTGTTATCAAATAAACTGGTTTATGAGTCTCTATATATCATAACACAGGCAAATATTTGGAGTTGCAGACTGATAATATTTTCAGCAAAAATGAAGGTAACCCACTAGACACGTGACTCATTTCCCTCTAGCTCTAGGCACAGACATACAGCCTCCTTTAATGTCAGGTGTCCTTAAGTGGGTCAATAGCAATGCTAAGAAAGAAAAAAAAAGTAATTAAATAAAATAGGGAATTAAAAAAGCATGATAATTCCAGTTGAAAGGTAAAAAAGATACTAATAAATGACACAGATTTTCTAATAGTTACTGGAATATAACTAAAAAACATCGTTGTATGTCATTCCAGTGCAGTATCTCTAATATCACAGAGCCTGCGAGTATTGTGGAGATGTGGTGTTACTTATTCAGAGGGAGCTGTGCCATCCAGTGAGTTGCCTTTGCTGACCACTGGTGATAATAAAGGGAAAAAAATGCCTCCAAACCTAGAAAACAGTTCAGCTCACTTTATGGGTTCTTTACTGTCTTTCATAGCTCTGATCAGTAAGGTGTAACTGAGTTGGCAGTTTGTGGGTGCTGCAGAAGTTCATGAAGGATATTAAACATTCAACTTGTATGCCTCTCACTGACTACCCGTAGATGCGCTTTTTTCATAGTGCTATCGAACACTTGTTTGTTATCTTGGAAAATAGAAGTATATCAGAATATCCTTCACGTGGTCTTCGTTTTCTGGTAGCTGGCAGGAATTCTTACTAGATAAAATAAGAAAAGCATAAAGTAACACATTATTAATTTTTGGTATGAAAAGAAAGCCACAAATCCTGAGAATCCTAAAACCAGTCAAGCAGACTAAAGGTCTCTCAAAGTCTAGCATGGCTTTCAGTCTAAATAACAAAGCATCTGGATGTAACTTCAGTCATACTTCCAACTTACTTCAACAATATATATTCTTATTCTAATTAGCAAGCAAGTTATAGATTAAATCTAAATTACAGTATCAGCAAATACCTTCACCATTTTGTACAGTCCTGATATATATTTTTTATTTTACTGCATGTGCTGTTCAAGAATTGACTTGAATAAACTTAAGAGAGCTGATCAGTGTAAAGACACGTCAGCTACAGATGAACAAATTACAGGGTCTTCTCTAGCTGAACTTGTTGCAAGCTCAGGTGGATGGGGTTCACTGAGTTTTGCCACCAAGACTGTCAGATTTGTTAATACTAAACAATGTTGTATGTACTGTAGGCATAAAAAGCTGCAGGGTTGTGTTTAGAATAATAGCGTATTCAGAAATATTACTCAAATTGCTCTGAAATATCACAGTTAGCTGCATCTTTATTCTGTTATCTCACTGCTTTATGATTCTGAGACCTTTTCCTAGCAGACTATAAAATCATTTGAAATCTAAGATGATAAATTAATAGAACAAAACAAATTGGAGTCAGTAGGAGTGCATTTAGCACTAACAAGACCCATCTGAGTTTCACATTTTCTCTTGCAATTATATAAAATAAGGCTAGTGTCAGAACTTGTCTCTTCTTTAATTGCTGTTGCACAAAGCTCTGGATAATATTTTAAGTCTGATGGAAAGGAACAGTCTCTCCAGTTCTTGACAAATATGATTTCTTCTAAACTAGGAGGGGGAAATGTGAGCTATAACCAGAAATAAATTTCAAATCACCTATGGCAGAAGAAATGAATATTTGTTTATTTACACTGCATCACAATGTACAGGGGTGGCTTTAGGGTAAATAATGTTAAATATTTGCAGTAAGTGAAGACTCAAACAAGACACATTAAGAGATGGAGGGTTTGATGTGGTATTTGAGGAGGCAACGTCTCCTATGCTGTCCCTGAAAATATTGAAGGTATTTGGTTTTTGTTTTTAGCTTGGTGTGGAAGGAAAACATATTTCTCATCTTCCAGTGAACCCTAGCAACTTGGAAATTAAGGAACAGAGATTTTACTGTTCTAGAGAATAAAAGACCATTAAATTCTGCCTCTTTCACCTGATGTTTATAATAAAACTTTCAGCTGGCAAGCACCAAAGGTGCCTCATTTGCTGATCTATTCTTTGATTTGATTTCTTATGATTAAGCAGTTTTTACAAAGCTGTTTTATTTAAATAGCACTTTTGCTTTCCCTTTTATCATACTTCGTCATAGTTCCTTTGCTTTAGTCAACTCTAATAACATCGCTGTGAAAAAAACATTTAAATCAACTTGATAAGAGGATAAGTGACTTGATTAAGAATACAAGAACATCTAGCATTCAGAATAAGAGGCTCTCGTGTACTTATTTGGTGTTACAGTATTGTCTTCCCCACATCCAGAGATGCCTTCCTGTGGTCGAAGGCCATAGTAACATTTTGGAGAATTTCAGATTCACCACTGTCTGTCACGGCAAACTCTCCATTCGTGGCTGGATTTCTGTGCCTTTTCAGGCAGCACTGATAGAGTTTTGAAAGTCCTGTAAGCTTTTAAAAGCTCAGATTAAGCGTCTTGGGGTTTGAAAACTGTGTTTATGTTCTGTTACAAGCCTTTCAAAATTATTTGCTTCATGTACATTAGATCCATTGAGTTGGTTGGAAAGAGATTTCATCAAGTCAAAGAAACAAAACACGCAGGAGTGGGACCTGAAGCAAGTCCGCAAGGGCATACGCTCGCCAGTGATACACTTTCTTTCCTGTAAATTGTTAGCCTTTGTTGCAAGGCGTTCAGCATTGAAATGCTATGCAGGGAGGAGGCCAACTGCAGTGTATTGGAATTAATACAGCTGATCAGCTCTGCACTGACATCTTAAAGTGGTGCCATTTATTAGAAAATATTTTCAGTAACTGTTTCCTTTCAAATGAGGGAGGTGATGAAGGAGCCAACTTCTGTCCAAGGGACACTTTACATTCAGTAATTTGGCCAGATTATAAGCAATTTTCTGCTGAATGGAGGTTTTCTAGTGTTTCATAGGAACAGAAAAGATAAATGATTACAGAACTCATTATCTTTAAGAATAAGAATAAATTACTTTGTTCTAAATATGTAGTTATAGATATTAATGGCACTGGAGATTTAGTTGTGTATCACTATATTTGTAAAATTTTTATTAATGGCATACTCTTTCTCTACTAGTATCACTGAAATCAAAATACAGCTTGCTACTCGTGTTCCTTTGCCATTTCTTGTGCCTTTTATATGTATCGTAACAAAAGAAGCACAGCTAAGCTTCTCGCAAGCTATCCAGCTTAAACTAATGCAGACATACCAACAGCATCTTACGGGCAGACAGACTTTTAATGAACAGAAAGGAATGAGACTATGGCTAGAATCAAGTAAATGTCTACCATGGCAATCTTTTGGCAAAGATGGAGACGTGATGAAGAGGCAGCTGCTGGCCAAATTGTCAGGTGGCCTTTGTACAAATGAACGTGTGAAGAACATGGGAAGTTGTGACTGGCGCTCAGCTTGTTTACGGTCTTGTAGAACAGGCATGTGGCTCTTTTTTGATCGAGGACATAATACAAACTGTTATAAACTATATGAGGAGAACAAAAAGATGTCTACGTTTGCTAAACGATTATATTTTGTTTGTGTTGAATTGTTTTGCAGTAATTATGAGTGTCTGTTTGTTCCTTGAGAACTTGATTGTCAGGGTGGGAATAATGTAGGGGTTTCTTTTACGTCACAAAGTAAATGGAATGAAATTAGACCTTCACAATAGCTAAGTATAATCTGTAGATTAAGAAAAACAATAAAGTACACGTTACTTACGTTTAGTTTCTTTCTCTGGATGTTAGGTTATTTAAAACTGCAGTTATCTTGACTGAAATTTCCCCTGAAAAAAATTGTGGAGAGGAGGAAAATATAATATACCAGCAGGAGTGTATTGGTATCTTCAAAATACCAGCAGTTGTTCTTGATTATTAGACTGAAAGTGTGAAAATTTTAGAAGTCAAAAGCTCTTTTTTTCCACAATTCAGAACACGAGTAGGAACAATTGATTTTGATCTTGTAAGCCCTTGTAAATACTGAAGTTTATATCAAGTGGATGCACTGAGCATAGTTTCAGAGGCAACTGATAAGAGGTTTATATTCTAGGAGTGAATGCTTGTTAGTTACAGGCTACTTTTGAAAACCAGAAAAGAATACATTCAAGATACTAACCTTTCACTGTGTATGCCTCTTCTGACTTTGAAAGGGTGTTATATAAAGATGTTGGTTTCTGAAGTATCTCAGAAATACTGGTTTGATCTTATCAATTAATTTTAAAAGTGCTCAAAACCCAGGTTCTCGGTTACTGCATTATCTTTAAACCATTTGTTGATCTCAGTTGCCTATGAGAGTATTTTTCTAGTGTTCAGATTTAACTTGAATGGTGAATTGGCAAGCTCCAAATTGGGCGTTCCTCCTGCTTTGCATCAGGCATTGTCCAACAAAGCAATTTGCTTAACGGTCTTACAGCTAAGAGTTCCTGACTTTTGAGTCTGACTCTGACAAGCATTTGCTGTCATTGATCAGCTGAGCTTTTTCGTGCATTATCCTGTTGGATAATGAGGTAGGCAATTTTTCCCTACCTTAAAGTTTTATAAGAATTATTAGTTAGTTTTTATGCAGGAATACAAAATAAGGGGGGGTGGGGACAAATAAGAAGAAAGTGTCAGGTAGATCCGTGTTTGAATTGCTAGATTACTGTATAAAAGCCATCACCGTCAAGGGTACTTTGTGCTGGATTTTATGCATTTATTGAACATGTCTTAGGCTCAGAGGACTTGGGTACTGTTTTGCTATTTTAAGTTATGTTGCTGTGACCTGCCAATCTTGCGGTTTATTTTAAAGTTGGGAGGTAGATAAAACTAGTTAGAAAGGAAGACTTAATCTTATAATGGGATCACTGTCCAGTCTGGCAAATGCTCGATCACATCTTCAGATAAAAGTAAATATTCAAATCGTTATAATTGAGGGCTCAAATATGGTGGCAGCAGTCATTGTTCTCTGCACAAGAGCCTGGCAGTTTTGGCTCCTAGCATCTCCTCCAGCAAGCCTGTATTGGTCCTATTGGCCAGTGGAGTAGCAAAGTGGATCCTCCTGCAGAGCTGCTGTGCGTTCTCAGCTCAGAGAGCTTTCTGCAGCACCCTGGAGCAGAAAGCATGACAGAGAGCTAGAAAGAGGTGATGGCAGATAGCACTTTGCATGTATAGTAATCAGAAGCAGCTTATAGAGCTTTCCAGAAACCAGGAAGCCATGGAAATGTGTTGGACTAGAAAGGATGACTGAAGAAAATGTTTCAGGTTGTCACTGGAGGGGAGTAGATCTGTTAACAAATCCTTTTATTTTAATCTGTTTTGCCCACCATCTCAAAGTTTCTCTACTGAGTAATTCTAGCCTATTCTAGTCTACTTTCAAATAAAATCCAAAACTGAAAACAGATGTGCCAAAGCAAGGGTGGAGACTTTCCTTTCAAAGGCAGTTTTAAAAAGTTCATGATTAAAGACTAACTTCCAGACTCTTGTCAATAGTTCCAAAATGAAGTTTGTCACAACACTTTATATAATGCTACTGATAAGCTATTTATTGTGTGGAAAATGTCAGTTTATTTCTTACTCTCTTCTTTTGATCTAATGTTTCCTGATGTGCTGAAGTCTCAGTATTTAGGTCTGTGCAGTGACTATCCGTGGGAAACCTCTGTAACTGTGTGGTGAGGGGAGATGTGCAAAGACGGGGTAAGGTGCAGCACCTGCCTAATTGCTTGAGGGGTACAGTAGGCCGCAAAATGAAGCAGCTCTTTCTAACTTTGATCCAATATCACAGTGCAATGTTGATTGCTAATTTATGTATTAGTTATGTTGCACAGTTCTAGCTTCATGGGACACCAAGAGTAGATAAGATTAAATGTGGGGGTGGGGAGAGAGAAGAGGCTTGGAACAAAGGAATGGCTTCAGGGCAGGAGGAGGCTTTCCCTTGGACAGGCTGCGGTTGGTTGTGCCATTTTATTGAAGCGAAACCAGCATCTGCACAAATAGGGTAGGGCTGAATATCAGCAGTTGTGAACAGGGCTGTTGCCTTTGCGCAGCATAGCGAGAGGAGCTGCCACTGGAAAAGCTGGGTTCTGCCCTGGCTCGCTGGGTGTTTGGCAAGGAAGAAGAAAATGCGGTCTGGACATCTGGTTACATGGCGCCTGAGTTCCATTTTTGGTTTCAGTGAACGTTTCACCGTTAATTCAAAGGGGAGCAATGTTGCTGAGGACTGAGAATTCCTTCCTGTGTTCCAGCATATCTGGTGTGTTCACGATGAGAGGAACCCCCTGTACAGAAGTAGGCTAAGGGCCCACAGGCCGAAGAAAAAGGTCTGAGCTCACCTGCAGAGCTGTTGGGTAGAAGATTGCCCCTCTCGTGACTTTGAATCTCTCTTTCCAACATACTTTTCAAGCTAAAGCTCTGCAGCTTATTATTGATTTAAAAATTATTTGAGTACAGATACAAATTTTCAGCTAACTTACTGTTAACCATCACGCTCTGCCCAGGATTTTGTCTGCTGTGAAAAAACACGGGTAGGTGAGATGGTAATACTCTGTTAAGAACTCTGCTAAGATCCATTTTAAACTTCTCAATTAACATATCAGTTCCAGGAGGTAATGTATCTTGCTGTAAAAAATTCAGTGTTAGAAGTAGTCCCAAATGGAACAAAAAATGTTGGGCAAAACTTTTTTTTTTTAGATTTCATTATGACATTTCTAAAAGTCCAAGTCATAAAATCATTATCATACTTGAAACACACAAAAGTCACCTTCAGGCATAAACCAACTTTTAGTAGATCTTTATGAATACTTGTGTTAATAATACTCTCTAATGTACTGACAGGAAAGTAATGCATCATCATCTTGTTTATTTTCCAGTTGTCAGAGTATGGATAGTGGTAAAATATTTAAATAAATTCTGAAACAAATCGTTGTATATAAAACGGTCTCTCACTGCATTCATGATAGATGCACATGTATGCCTCTTGCATTTCTATAAGTACCATTTAGTATCAGAAATAAACTAAATCCTACTTTTGACTTACGATTAAATTATTATACTGTAACAACTTTTAAGCAATGATTGACGTTTTTTTTTCTGCTTAAAGACTATGCGTAAGCTAGAACCACAGTGGCATGTATCTCTTACACCAAGCTGGATTCAATTTAATGGAATTATTTCTTAAGGCTCAACAGCTGCTCCCAAACCAGAGGTGATCAGTTGATTGGAAAGAGTAACCCTATCATTACCCCTGGTCTGCTGCCATCTCCAGCGCAGGCCTGACCACCCGCTGCTCTAATTCCTGGTTAAAAGCAGATGAAAAGAAGTCATAGAAGGATGATAACCTCATAGATACTTTACTTGCCAAGCTTCTCCGTACTTCTCCAGTGACTGTCCTGATGAATGGAGAGCTGGAGCTGGAGAAGAAACCAGCTTCTTCCTTCTGCTAGTGCTCGCCGGCAGGGGCAGCGGTGCGGGCCAAGCCCTGGCCCTCAGCCGCCGGCAGCTCCCCACGCAGGGGTGGCCTGGAGCACACGCGGCCAGCGTGATGGGGACACCGCCGCTGCCCTGTCTCTGCGGTGGCCATGGGCACTGGCAGCCCACCCCCGGGCAGGGGGACACACTCGGGGCCCTGGCACAACCAGCCAGAGTCCCAAATGTTGCTGCAGGGGCTTTGCTTTTGTAAAGACTTGCTCAAAATCCGATGAAGGCAGTGGATGTCTTTCTGTTGATCGGAGTGAGTGCTGATTTAGGCTAACAAGGTAGCCCTGATACTTAGATTTGGTAATACAACTGGTACGAAGGAAACGGTATTGAAAATAATGTCAGTCTTGGGATTATTTTAGCTATGAAACATATAGATCTGATTGGTATTTTGCTGTTCCCTGCAAAGTAGCTCCAAAGCTGAGTCCTGTTGGAATGTGATCAGAGCGAAATACATGCCTGCCTACTTCTGACTTGTATACAGTATTTATGAAGCTGCCTATGTGATTTCATTTTAAATTATTTTATTCATGAATAAGCAAGCAACTCCTCTCAGAAAAAAATATTTCAGATTCTGTTAGAATTATTCTTGATTTCTAAAAATCCATGGTTTGGACCAATTGTGTTATATTTTCGAAGCATACTCAAGCTGTGCATAATCTTCTCCTTGTTGACTCCTAGGTAGTCCTACAAGGTCATGCAGATCAGGAATGTTCAGTTCAAATAGACTTCCAGACATTCAGAAGGACTTTGTCTGTGCTGCTTTTGCTTGGCAAAGAATGTGCTTACACGTCAGTCTCCTACCGCTTTCCTTACTCAATTATTTCATGTGCTTATTTGCTTTCTTAGAGTGAGTCGTGATATTCACACGAGTAGTTGTTCCTGTCCGGAGGATGTGATGGCACACTGCGTGATACTGCTTTCTCAGCAGGGTTTTCACTATAAGAACACATGAAGATTTTGTGCTCACACGTTCAGTTAAACTGGCACACCTCTGCATTTCTGAGCTGTGAGTACATTTTAAGAGTTAAATTGCATTCAGTGTATTTTCTGCAAGAAAAGTAACCATAGCTATTGTAATGACTCAGACTTACGGTTGCTGATGTGTTGAATCCTATTCTCTACAGCGTGTAATATGACAGCAAAACAGAAACAAAGTAAAAAAAACCCATATCTAGTGGAATGGAGCTTTGGAATCCCCATCCAGTTTCCACTGATTTCCCTGGGAGCCACATTATTCATGGCTGGCTGTTTGCAGGCTCCACAGAGCTCCTTGCCTCCCTCTTTACTGAAAAAGGAATCATGTTGTTTCCCACCTCTTCTGGCTATAATCTTAGGACACACTGGGTCTTAAAGTAGCTGTACTACACAAAGGATGTCAAGGAGCAGTCAAGTTGAGGAAACCGAAGCTTGACTGTTCTCCTGCGGCTTGGTTGAAATTGTTATTTACATACTTACTAAACTCTTAGGTAACTCCTTTCAACAAGTTCTTTTGGGATCACTGCAAAATGGTGATTTTAGAATGTAGCTTTTTTTAATCTTCATCGTATCTACTATGAAGGCACTGTTATAGAAATACTACCACGAGGTACAGTGGAGATGTATTTTATTATTGTACAGGAAAGTCACAAATGAAAATTGGACAATGATGAGAGTAAATTCTTGCTACCGTGTTCCTCTTATTTTATAAGTAGTTGAGGGAATGTGCTGTGATATATGGTATGTTGTTGAAACACCATGTTTATACCCAAACTAAAAACATAGAATAATTTAAATTGACAGGGACCTCTGAAGGTTATCTGCTTAAAGCAGGGCTAACTTCGAAGCTTGATCAGGTTGCTTTGGGTCTAGTTCTGACAAGTTTTATAAACCTCCAAGGTCCATGCCAATGTTTGACTGCCCTCACTATGAAAATCCTTTTTTTGGTATATCTGGTTGTACTTGTCTTTGCTGTGTCTTGTCATTATTGACCTTTTGCTAGTCTCCAAGAAGACCCTGGCTTTGACTCCATCATCTCCAGCTATGTTACATGCTCCAGCCTCCTAGCTAACTGGCTCCAGTATGTCAATGTCTTTTTTGTACTGGGGGACACAAAACTGGAGGCAGTAGCCCAGCTGAGCTCTTACAAGTGCTACAGGAAAGGGAATACTCAGTTCCCTTGACCTGCTGCCTATACTCCTGCTAACTGTGTAGTTAGCATCCATTGCCCCAAGGGTGCACTGCTGATTCATGTTCATCTTTGTTCACTGCCTCTTCCCCGGGCAGCAGCTTCTCTCCCTTCTTTGTAAGGAACAATAACTTAGGAGTGACCAGACTTATTATGCCTCTTATAATGGGCCTGTCCATTGTCAGGATGGCTGTGATTTCTACAAAACTCATTTCCAGACTGAGAAATTTGAGTATGCTGTTGGACTTGTTCAGATTATGTGCATAGCTGAAGAAAGAGGTAGAAATAAAATAGTACCTTTCATCCAATACACACAGTGCTGTTTGAACACTCAAACAGTGTTTGAACAACAGAAGTGGCCATAATACACACAGTGCTGTTTGAACACTCAGTGTTTGAACAACAGAAGTGGCCACGTTCTGCAGTTAGGGAAGTATTTAAAAGATTGAATGTTGCTTGTGTGAGCTATCCATGACCCTTAGTTTCAGTCACTTTAAAAAAAGCGAATGCTGTTATGACCTCTGGTAAGTTTTTAAAAGCTTTACGCTTTTCCCTTAATACAGGTAGTTTTACCCCAGGTCATTAACAGCTATCTAGGATACTGTTAAGCTGGCTAAGGCTGATTTTTCTTTTCTGGAGATTTTCATCAAATGAGGGTGGTTAGACTACCAGGAAGATGTTTGTTTTCAGTGCCCCACTTCTTTTTTTCCTACTCTGTGGGTGATTAGAATAGAGAGCTATCTTACCAGATGCGATATTTTAAGATAGAGGAACATTTAACAAGCGATACTTCTGTAGTTAAACAAAACTGAAGTTATAGCCAGGCATGTTCTTTACTCCCACAGAGTCTATATTTTTCATTAGGTTTATTCATATTTTTAACGTTGACAGAGAAATAACTTTAAACATTCCTCCTTATAGGAAACAAATGGTCTAATTCTGGCTTTCTGAGCAGACAGGCTTTGTTTATGGAGTTTTAACCATGTTATGTAACTCTTCTTATCACACATTTAGGAATTCAAAGGCAGGTTTTTAGCCTGAAGGTTTCTGATAACATCCTATTTTCTCTTGTGTTTTTCCTACCTAGTTTCCAACTTCGTGGCACTATTAATACTGTGCCACTAATTTTAGCCAGTCTCTTCAGATAACAGTGAAACCTAACTTTTGTGATAGATGATATTTTCAATATATAACCTCTGTATTATATAACCAACTTATTATTAAGATCTTATTTCCCTAGGACTGGTATGTTAAAAACTTATTCAGTGACAGCACAGAACAATTAATATTTAGGGTTTTCCTTGCAAAACTTTAAATAAGTATATCTAAACCAGTATCATGGGTTTGGTGTCTTTTCAGAGGAGGATACTTCCCTATCAAGTTTTGTATCCTTTCAGAGAAGATTTGAAGGTTTGTATAAACTGTTATAGTAAAGTGCACTTTCAGGATTTGCAATCAGCTGTATTTGGAATTTGAGAAGAGTTGTGAAACCTCTTTGGATCAAATCAGCGGTACACATCTTTGCTGAGAAAGCCTTGTAGTTTCATTTTCTATGTCTACCTGACAGCAATGCCTTTTTGTTTGGTGGCTACAGCCCATTTCTACAGGGGCAACTTCTGCTGTAACTCTGAGGTAGATGACCCGTCCCCTTAAGCTTTCACATCTTCCCATTGCCCAGACACTTTTGGTCTGCCATCTGCAGGCTCAGGCTTCTTCGTAGACTCTTGTAATACCTGCAAAGTATCCTTATGCAGCTAAAATCAGGTTTGTAACTTTAAGTCAATCAAATCTGTTAAAAGAAAAAGCAAGAGTGGTGCTTTTCCACTTTATCACTGCTGTAAGACAAAGACAGACTAAAGCTGGGTTGCCAGAGCTACAAAGCTGCCTCCTTCTTTGTGCAGACTGCAAGAGACTTGTCAAAGAGCTTTTGACAAAGGCCAATGCAGCCATTGCCCCCAGGTTAAAATACCTGAAGCCCGGCACTCTGCCAGTCCTGCTCTGGAGCTCCTGGAGTTCAAGGACATATGGAAAAGCTTGAATTTTCTCTTGATTCCGTGGTCCTGTGAGGGGAAAAGCACATAGTGTGCTACATAAATTGTAGGGTTTGGTGAGGAGCTTTGACAGCAAAGCTTTTTGTATATCCCTCATCACCACTGTGTTTCCAGGGGGATGCAAAAGTTTACAGGAAGCATGGGGAAGGGATGTTTACTGTCACACTTGATAAAGCTACATGTTCATAGAAAAAACATGCAGTTACTGCCATTACAAGTTGTGGCAATTACTCACTGGAAATGTGCCCCTTTTATGCTTTTATCCCGGGTTTTGTGCTATTTCTGTTATGTGTAAGTTTTTCGTCATGTAATTTGGATTCATGAATGTCAGCATATGGGCTTTCTGATTTATTTATGTTGTTGATGGTAGTGTGTGATTGCTTAACTTCTTTATCTTACTTTTTTTATTCTTTTACTTCATGCCTGGAATTCTGACAAAGTTTTAAATAGTGAATAATGAATTAAGCAAGATGTTTGGCTGTACCAAATGTTGCAGTATCTTTTGGGACTCGGAAATATTGCACACATACTGAACTCGGGCTTTAGTTAGAAACTTGTGTGGGCTGCAGAACATACCTAGCTGAAGTGCAAAGGCCAAGGACTTAAATAGTGGTGAAACTCATGCTTTACAGAACTGGAGAGAGCTGTAGCTCTATATAGCACTACCTGTCTTCTGCAAGAGGTAATAAACTTATTGGGCTTATTTCACACCTCATAATGCGCAGGGTTTTGTCCTGTAAAAGCTAATGGAACCTCTTGACCCAATAATAATATGTGATTTGTATTATACATGTTAAAGCAGGCTAGTTTGCCTGTTGCAAACATCACAAATGCATGCAGTACCTCCAGCCTAACAAGGGGGTTAAAATAATTTAGAATATAAGTAATAGATATGAAAACTAAGCAAACATATGATAAAACCACAAAATAGGAATCAGTTTTGCTGAAGTCCACTTAAACTGGCAGGAGTTTTTCAGTTAACCTCACTGGGAAGAGGTTTGGACCCTGGATAAACTGCTCTCTCTTCTCATTCTAGCACCATATCTGGATCCTTTCCAGCTTTGGAGAGGGCAAGGCCACTGGATTTTTTCCTCTAAACTCCATTGAATTCAAGTCAATTCTTTTCCAGGTAGGTTATATATTACATGCTGATTTTAAAGTGTAACCCTGATTGCAGTGTGGCATATCTGTACCAAAGTGTAGGGGTGTTATACTATGCTCCACCTCTGCCTAGGACTTATCTGGGATGTAGTTATGTGCTGTTTTCCTTTGTCTCCTCTCCTCCTGATTCTGTGTGTGTGGTTGTGGGTGCATATGGTGTGTTTCAGCTATGTGATCTCCATGTATGATTAATTACTGCTTTGATTTGTTGTATTTAGTTGTGGGATTAACACATAACCAGTATTCCTAATAGATGAAATAAATTTTATTTGTGTGTTCAAGTACTGCAGGTGATTGCAAATTCTTCCTGGTACAGAAGTGTCACAAACTGTTGTGTGCAACAACATGATTTAGGAGGTGGCAGAACTGTGGAAAAACCTTACTGCAGGATGTTTTGAGAGCACCTCTATCCAGTTCTTCTCAGCAATGGAGTATACTCCTACATGCTGTCCTCCCCCTACAGCAGAAGAGGAATCCAGGTAGGGATGGACCAGGGACCAGCAC
This sequence comes from Charadrius vociferus, assembly GCF_000708025.1. Classification (NCBI taxonomy): domain Eukaryota; kingdom Metazoa; phylum Chordata; class Aves; order Charadriiformes; family Charadriidae; genus Charadrius; species Charadrius vociferus. Next base: position 2,725,462 of record NW_009648710.1, on the reverse strand, counting down.
TGTGGACTGAGTCTGGGAGGCAGGAGCTGAATCTCCAATTTAATCACAGACTTTTTGTCACTGCAGTTTTCCAACTGGAAATAAGGAATGATGTCTTGCTAAATGGGGTGTAAGTTAGGAGAAAGAAATCCATGAATGATTGTGAAGCAGCCTGATGCTGTGGCAGCAATGGCCAGATGCTTAGTGACATAGGGTGCTAACATACAGCTGAACAGAGAGCAGGAGATGTGAGCTAGCAATAGGTCATTTATTTATTAAAACAGGAGAACTTGTAGACTGTGATATTTTTTCTACAGTTTATCCAGAGCTGCCTGCATTGCTAGGTTAGACAGCGTGTGTGTGCAGAGGGGAGCACCCCTGACGAAGATCTGTGGCTTCCTTTACATTCTACCTAGTACTGAGCACGCTCTGGCACATCATTAACGGCCTTCCTTCACTACCGGATCCGAGTGATTAAAACCTCTTTAATTACACAAGGCCTCTTGAGAAATATTATCTAAAAATTTAGCATCAGAAAATGTGTTACCTAGGCAGCTGAAGAGTTTTGATTTTTGTTTTTAATCAAGCTAAGCAAGCAGTTAGAGAACAGTCACCAAGTGGAAATAATCTTTTGTCATATGTGATACTTTAAAGATTTCAGATTACTGACTAATTATGACTAATTAAGATGTGAGCAGAGCATCTGGATGCTTGTTTCAGTGCCTGGACACTCCAAAAGATGCAGCCGATGTGTATTTTTTCTGCGTAATTTTTCATGTCTATTTTATTTCTGTAATCTGAAAATCAAAAAATCTAAAAAATAGGAGTGGGGAAACCCCAGAATCATACTTTTTGCTGATTGTTAGTGAATATGAAAATTCTTGCAGTGTTACATTTCATTTTTCATCTTTTATTGCAGCATTGTTTTTCAGACCAACATCTAATAATTTTGGGTGTGCCTAAAACGTTGTCAAGTGTATGTGATTTTTTAATTTTTTTTTAAAGTGCGATCATTATTGTCTTCCTTGTAGGCCTTCATGGTAAGCCAAATGACATTTAGAAATGCTGCACATGCTCATGTATGATGAATATGGCATGTAGAAGAGTAGAGGGGAGGATCTGAATGATTTGAAGGGGCTGGTGCGTAGCTACATCAGGACTTACAGTAGTATCTAACAGTTTGCTAGAAGTGTGTTGTAGAGAAGAAAGGTGATAAAGACTAGTGCTGAACAGCCAGGCTAGGATGCTTATAGACCACTTTAGTTCTACAAGATAACGAATGAAAACCACTTACATCACCTCTAAGGTAAATGCTATCATTCAGTATCCTTAACTGTAGTGAGAACATAATAAAAAACGACATTTGTTATAATTTACTTACATTTTATTCCAAGACACACTGTGAGACAGATTTGTGGTATGCCTCTGCCAGTACCTGGGATTACTTAGCATCAAGCCTTCTATCTGATTCAGTGGTTAGACTGGTAGACCGGAAAAAAGTTTTAGCCATAAACATGATGAGGCTGAAGAGTTTGAATGTTAGATTGAGAAATTCCTCACTCATGCTTTCATACTTGCAGTACATCTTTTCCACGTTCATACTTTGTGATCTGCAACTCACGCAGCAGGCTCTTTTGTGCAATTCCAGGCCAGCAGTTTAACCCACCAGTCCCCCAGCACCCAGTCCGTTCTACACGTAAGTTGAGAGATTATAAGAAAGTGAATTACCAGCTATAGCAAGTGGGATTGATCAGAGCGCAGCCTGGCAAACACAGAGTACCTAACAAGCATAAAGAGCACTTAAAAAGGCACTGCCAAAGTGACATTGCACTGGCAGCATGGCCATACAACCTACCAGCTTTCTTTCATTGTGGGAGGTCTGGAGCTATGAAAGCATCTGTGTGTTCTCAGACATAAGAGTCCACCAGCTTTCTGGAGATGTTGATATAAATGCAGTGACCAAATCATTTAACAGGTTTATGAAATAAGTCAGCCTCAGTAATACATTTACTCAGTACTATCCTTAGACATGTTTTGAATTCTCATTATTAATATTGTGGGTCCGACAAAAAGAGCTTATGTTCCCGTACTTGATCAACTGTCCAGGATGGTAAAAAAGGTGCAACAGACAAGTGGTTTGAAGGTGCTTAAAGGCAGTTGTTAGAGCAGGTTGTTGTTTCTGTGGTGAGAATGTATACATAGGAAAAAAAATATGTACGAACAGCATACTACTAGTAGCTTGCACTGAAGATGTTAAAAATAAAGTGGGAATTTGAAAGGGCATGTCTGCTTGCTGCTGAAGCTACAACCAAAGGTTTGTCAGAAAGCCATTAAGGACTGAGTCTTAAACCAGCGCAGTGGTTCTGTACTATAGAATGTTGCTGTCTAACAGCGTATTTGTCACTGGCTGAGACAATATTACCAGGAGAGTAAATTTCTTGTTCTCCTGTAGATATGTGTTGTTTACTAGATATTCGGTTGTAATGGTCCCCTTCCCTATGAGGACTGGCACCTGCTGAAGACCAGAACAGATCCATCTAAGTGGGATGTCCCAGTAAAGGATCTGGCCGCTGGCCCTCGCGCAGTGCCAGCGTGGCCCACAGGAGTGGGACTGACACTGTGCAGTTCCCCACAGCAAGCTTCTGTCTCTTTTGCCAACTTGTTTACTGGTAATGACCACATCTGAGAAGATAAAAAAGGTTTTCTAACTCTAATATGAAGGATGGACAAAGTAGAATTCGCTATGCTTCCTGCTTTGTATTTTAGTTGTACTCAAAAAGTATTACGTACAGTACAAAATGCTTACTACTCTTTTTTATGCTTCATGTCTTCACCTACTTTTTTCCTTAAGAGACAACCCAATTAAAACTATGTGCTTTGGGTTTGTTTTTTCTTCACTGCATTTTGTAAGGGCCTAACCTATTCCTCCATGTGCAGTAAAACTTTATCTCTTTCCAAGGAGTAGGTCTCCATATTAAAAATAGTAGTAGTTGGCACTTGCTTAGCTACTTTAATATTAACTTTGCAGTACTTTACAGGTACCAGTTAATTAAGTTCTGTAGAACTGCTGTTACAGCATAGGCAGGGATGGGTAAATTGATACGTAGAGTGGAAGCATGGTTTCCCTAAATCCGTAACGGGATGAAGTCAGCTCTGTGATGTTTTGTTTAGCCCCTTTATAGAGGTTTATGCAGTGTAAAATTCTCCTGTTCAGTGCTCCATTTTTCTAGCATGTATAAAAGAGCACTGCCATGCACATTATAAAGGTGATCATTGCCTTTGTGAGAGACTCAGTTATAATCACAGTATTTCCCTTACCTCTCCTTAATTGGTCCCTTTGACTGTCTAAGTTTAGCTTCTATGCTTCCAGTACTATAAATATCCCTACTGCCAAACTGCTCTTTTTTCGAAAATCACTTCTAGATCCTTTTTCTTGGCATTATCAACGTTATCTACGTCTGGTATCCTCCTTGCCAAATTTCTGTGCTTTATTTGCTTACAAGGAATTATTAAAGCTACAGCTTACTGTGACTTGTCTGTTTACGGCGCAAGGAAGTCACGTGTGAAAAAATGTGGAGTGCGTTGTGTGCGTATGTACACACACATGCACATGTTTACATGTATTAAGTGTGGAAGAAGCTGTAAAAATAATATCTGCTGAATTCTGAGTCCTTAGAATAATTAATAATTTCTCTACCTTTATCAGTATCCTTAATTTAGATTAAGGAAGATATGATGAAAGTAAGGGTAAACTTTGTTCCTCAGAATTCTTCTTTAATGTATTATTTTTAACTTATATCTGAGTGATGTAAAAAGCAAAACACTTGCACCAATCAGAAAAGTACCAAAAAAACAAGTTCACTTCTAGTTTATGAAACGTGCTTCTGTAGAACAACAGTTTTGGGACTAATGACCATGATCTTGACATATTCTTGACCTATTAATAAAATATAAAAACACTGCAATGCTGTTATGGGGTGTGTTTAAGATACTATGTAATTTTCACTGAAAATTAAAAGTGACAAAGGCATATAAATGCTTTAGGTCAGTGAATTAAGGTCAATTTGTGCTTTGCATTGGATGTATATCTATATTTTCTAAGGTGTCAGAAGAGACAGGGTCATGTTCACTGCGTGATCAAAATGAAGCACAATTACCATCTCCATTCTCGTTGCAAGGTTTATATTCATGCTTGATTTAAGTTATAGTTTGCTTAAAAACAAAATTTAAAAAATCTGCTAAGCCGTCACGTAGAAAAACTGCTTTCTTGATGTTGTCCATTATACATAATATGCATCATTTTACTCTCCAAATTAGGAATAGATTTGAAGATAAATTTTGCCAGCCGTCGGCAGCTATAGATTTGCATTAGGAAAAGAACATATTCTGGAATTCACAAGATAATTCAATTTTGGATTCAATTTCTCTTTCAGAAACAAGCATTAATCAATTCTACCATATTAAAAATCAAGTCTAAATAAAAAAAGGCCAGAAAACAAAAATGACTGACTGTAGCAATTCCTGAAACAAGCTCGCCTGCCAAGTTCACCCTGAATTTTGAGATTTATTTATTCCAAAGATGTTTTTAATACTTTAAAACTGTAAAATGTGGAGGCAGTTTCAAAGTTTGCTCTCTGAGAGGCCTCAGGATTGTTTCCTTCCACTACTCAGCTCTACTCCCACTCCCTAACAAGCAGGACTACTGCTGCACATACTTTGGTGATCTTGTTGCTTCTAGTGAAAATGAATAGGATGAGCAGAGTTTGGCTGCAAGTGTTACACATTTTACTTTTATTTTCAAATGACAGGCAGCCTTTCTGAAGCCAATCCTGCTGAAACAAATAATATTACTGAAGCTAATGAATGAAGAGAATAAGTGAACTGTGCAGGCAGCAGATTTAACCGCTACTGAAAGGCTTGGCAAATACAAAATAGAAGTTTGTTTATATGGTAAGTAAACCACCAATATAATACAATCTTAAACAACAATGAAATAATTGACCTTTTGTTAAAAATTTATATGAGGTCTCTTCAGATCCATAAATAAAGTTTAGATCCGGTGGAATGGAATGCACGATTGCTAAAGATTATATTTCAATAAATATCCCTATACTTAAATGTCTGCAATTTGATTAATCTAACCACATCTGTCATATCACGTATCTAACCACATCAGTCTGGTTGTCAAATATCTGGTAATTCCAGGGCCAGCCTCAGATACAAACCAGAACAGAAAAGGAATCCTGGGATATTTCAAGTTGCAGTCTTTGACTCATATTGGATCTAAAACTGGATGGATTTATGGTTTTTAATTAAATGAAAAGAATTTCAGTCCTTCACTATGACTGAATTTTAAGCTCCTTTTGGGAGAGAACAATCTTCCTGTCTTCATGACAGTGTTTACTTCAATGGGACTCTGCTTCAGCCTGAAAGGCATAGTCACAGTACAAATTGCTGTGGTGTTTTTGGTGAAGATCATTCATAATGCATGTGTTCCAGAACTGCTAAGGGACTAAATAAATAAATTAATAATAACACTCTTTTACCCCCCACAGGACATACCAAAAAATCCCAAGTACCGTTTTGCATGAATCTTTCCTGATTAAACAAAGGCAGGTAGTCCTGTGAGTAATTCATATTGAAAAAATCAGCTGGCCGAGTATTTCAAAGTAGACATATACAAATACAGCTACTTTCTAAATACAGCTTCCTCATACTTGCTGAGCTACAATGCTCTTCTTTTGTTTTTTTTTTTTTTCTTTCTGGTTTATTTATTTTTTTTTTAACTTTTAGGTGCACTCTAGCCACATCAGTGACAGAACAGACATCAGGCAACTAGAAGCTATCCATTAGAGTCACATCTGGTAGGTTTGACTGACGCTCAGTAGAACTGATTAACCACAGAATAACATGCCAGAAATGTAACAGGAGAAGTCACTTCTGCCTGATACCAATCAATCACTCACTCTCTGCGAGTACAAATGCACATTCACAGTGGAATGAGTTTGACCCACACTGTTATCAGAATAATAGTGAGAAACTATTGCCAGACTTTTAGATGGGAAAAATAAAGTACAAGCCAAATGCCAGAAAGCACTTTCACAGATGGGAATACATGTTGTTAAATGGCACCGTGGCATATGACCACAAGAATTAGACAGTTCTCCATATTGTAGAAGATGTGTTCAATATGATGATTGCCAGTACTTGAAATACAGAGCTGAAATACGTAAAATAATATAGCAAAATCCCGATGCAGTATTTTGACAGCTCAGTGCTTTAAAGATCACTTTTTCCATCAGTGCAGGAGAGAAAATAATCTAATGCTTAGAGCAAAAAGCAAGGGTCTTAGAAAGTGAGATCTGCTTTTTGGCCTAGATTAAGGAAGGCAGTTAAGCCTGTTGTGCCAGTCTTCTGACGTTTTTGTTGACTCAGAATATATTTAAGTTCCATTACATGGAACATGTTTATGTGCTCTGAAGCAGTGTCTTTAGCCTTGTGATTTCAGTACTTCAGCTCTCAACCTATCCGAATATAATGCAGGTCCTAGCCAAGCATACTCAAGGAAAGAGAAGAATAACTTTTCTGCTCCTGCAACTTGAGGCACCTCTGAATTTGGTTGCAGTTTCTTTGCATTCAGTGTATTGATGGGTCCTAGACACCGTGGTGTGATGTTGGGATAATCTGAGTATGCCATATGGAGTTGGGAGTACCAAGGCAATTTTACAAACCTCGTACAAGATGCAACAGTAAATATAAAATCATCCTCTGTCTCCAGTTCATGTAGTCTCTTCCATACTCCCTCCAGTGCAGCCCCGGCAGGACATAGTCCAAAATCTATCTAACATTTGAACAGCATTCATCAGAGAGAACGTACAAAGAAAATCGTTCCCTTGACCACCTTCTGGATTCCACAAAATTGACCTTTATACTTAAATGCTTTGAATCTCTACTGCCCTTGACGGTAATTTTTTTAGATTTTTGTGTACCAGAAAGGAAGGTTTTCTAGCTTGTAGTTTTTGAGACAGCTATACAGCCCAGCTATATTTTAACAGATACATTGCACAGTTACTCTTACAAACTTTTCTATTGCTGCCTGTTTCAGCTCTTGCAGCAAAAAAATGCTATACCGCAGCCACCGGATCTGCCTATATATTTGCTAGACTGGTGTAAATCAGGACCAACTCAAAGCAGGGATAGTTTGAATGGGCATAACAACTGAGAACAGAACAGGCTTTTACACTGGAAAGAATCAGTCGATCTACAAAAGAAAATACCCATTACATATAATTATTTCCTGAAACAAAAAATTGATTTGGTATCTGAGTGTAGAGCTTGCATAGTATTTCACAAGAAATGACGGTGCAATAATCTTTTTTTTTAAAGAAGATAGCTTTCTGAAAGCAAGCCATATGCATAATGCCCCCTAATAAGAGATGAATCTGATTGAAAATAACTGTGCAGATAATCTCATTCCATTTTTAAAAGCACTAAGCTCTGTGTGATTGGCACAATTGCATTAATAATTTATAGCCATTGGGAATTGTTGGTTTCTGCCTTTTTTGGGAGTGTGAATCACGAATGATTGCTCATTTTAACAATATTGAAAAAGATTGGAGAAGTAAAGCTGAAGGGAGGAAATGTGCTGACAGAATGTGCAATAATTGTGTTGGCCAGCCTGGCTGCTGGAGCTGGCTATCAAGTATATTTTTTCTACTTGACTAGCAAGAATCCTTATAAGAGGAAAACATCATCTCTGGAAACAGTCCCCAGTGGCTGCCATTGTTTGAGAATGCCGAAAACTCCCTATTTTGTTTATATTTTAGATGTGGGTGGTATAAAATAAATTCCAAAATGTGCAACTAGGCTTTGTTTGGTTTGTTGCAATGTCAAACAGCTTTAACACTTAAGCTGTCGCTGCTGTTCCTGACAGAGCAAAGTAGGACAATCAAAAATGATTCATGAAAGGAGCTTTCTGTGTCTGACTTCACTGTTTTTAGCATGCGATGGTATATATTTCTTTATTGAACTTGTTTCTTGGAGGATCGAATGCTGCACGTTTTGCAGAAGGATCAGACCATTAACATAAGATCAGTTACTTTTCTTACCATTTGAGACATATGCTTAATGCACTTTTGCAATTTTGAAAGTGTATGTATTTCCTGTACCGTATTATATACCATTTAGCTGTTTTCTTTAATGCTAAAGTGGAAATTACATAGTGGAAAATTCATCTTTCCATCCATACAGACATAGAACAAAGCCAGACTTTGAGAGGAACAGTTGGTAGCTTCCGAGCTATAAAAACAAATTCATAAACCTTTACAAACATATAGCATTGTCAGGACAAGAATCAATTGAATTAGTCAGAGGTTTCGCACATCTCAATTTGTTTAACAAAACTATATTAGTAGTATTTACTGTGCTTCTTCCAAACTACAGTTTTTGAAAGCCTGACTTGGTGTCCATTCACTAATCATGATATTATGTCTAAGCAAGAAGTTCTGTTTAGTATATTTGGTTCAAATTTCTAAGGAAAAAACCAGAACATTTGTATCTGAATTCTGGTGCAGTAGGAAAGCTCTCGGGAAAGAACTACAATCAGCTTATCACTAGGAATAAGACTTAGACAGAAGGGTCCCTCACAGCCCATGGTTTATGATTGTCATCTTGCTGCTTGTCCCTCGTGGCTGTCTGGGCTGCCGCCTTCACTTCTGTTTCCCTTCTTTTAACAGATGTGAACCAACTGATCCTTGGGACAGTTTTTCCCCAGCAGTACAAAACAACTGTGAAAGCCCCAAATTCGGCTCTATTTTCTATTAACACAACAGTGGCATTGAAAAGTGCAGATTAAGGCTGCCTTATCTCCAGCTTCCTCAGCCCCATTGCAGTTCCTCCCGGTCCTGTCAGCTTCCAGCAGCTGCCGCTCGCACAGTTCCCAGGGGCTCTGAGTGCCCTTCCCAGCAGGGATGCCCAGGCTGGGACGGGGTGAGAGGCAAGTCCGTCCTTGGTGGTATGTGGCTTCAGGTCACAGAAGTACATGGTTAAGCCTCATAGTGAATCGTCTCAGCTTGGCAGAACCCTGCACACAACCCTTTTTGATTTTCATCATTTCTTTGTTTCCCGGTGTAGGGACTCCCAGCAGAGGAGACCAGTGAAGCTGTCCCCTGCTCCTCAGTGCTGCCTTGCCGTTTCAGCTCAAGGATGGCCGATTCCCATGCACCTCACAGATAACCTGCCTCCCCTGGGGAATCTTGCTCTCTTATGTTTCTCTCCTCTTTTTTAAGCTTAGAATGTGCTTTCCTCACCCCCAGCCTTTTAGGGCGTGCTGGGGTACACTTGTGATTTTCGCAACAGAGCTGTTACCTGTGTTACTGAACAGCTCCAGCAAATCAAGAGGGTGGTACAATTTACATGACTTCGGGGCTGGGAAATCCTGACGGGATCCTTTCAGCCAGCCTCTCTCCAGCTGGCTGTAAGCACTTCTGAAGATAAATGCTACAACTTGCAAAGGAGCTTAAGGGAATAGGTGCCTGATCTCCCTTGATTCCCTAGAAAATCCCATTTTTTAAGCTTTTGTAGCATTAAAATATAATGTGTTCTTCCTTTCTTTTTTTTTTTTTTTCAGAAGAAGGGAAGATTTTGTTTACTGAAAATAAACTTCAAAAACCCAGTGTCTTAAGTTTTTTGTCCTGTTCTTAATAGCTATGCACTTTACAGTTCTTTATTAAGTATAACTATTGATTTGAAGAAGCAAGCATGGAGGCATTTAGTGAATAGATTGAACAGATAATCCTATTACATTCAATCTGATCGCAGGAGTTACTGTAATTTTATTTTTTGTAAGGGAAGGTGTAAGGCTTTTATATGCATGTGTGTATATCTGAGTGTAAAGCAACATGCAGTAATTAGATAAAGTCAGGAATAATAAGAAACTGGAGCTTCCCATTAATCATTTCTTGAGCTATTTTTGGTGTGATTATTTGTAAGGAAATTAGGAAGATCTGAACCATTAAAGCTTAGCAAAATACAGACCTATGCCCTATAAAAAATAAATAACAAAACAAAAGATAAATACAAATTATATACTTCTAAACAAATTACTGTGCAGAACTGTCATTCTTGCCACAGGTTAACTGATTATCTTGTAATAAAGCTTAATTCCCACTGGATCTTTTAGAATTACTCTATACTCTCTGGGGTCAGGGAATTCTTCCTAGCAGCAATGGCTATTTCTGGCCTTTACTTGTTTTTCCAAGAATGTCTCGCCTATGGTTTGCTGTCTGGACTCACTTCACTGTCGTATGTTTATTAGTACATTTTACTAGCCATTTTTAAAACAAAAGCCAAAAACCACTGCAGCAAACCCCAGAAGGAGCTGCGGAAAATGAGCAAGCAGGATTATAATTACTGATATTGAATGCTATGTCCTTTTCAAGATTAGTTCTGTTGAATAAATCTCAATGTGAAGGGATAAGATACTACTTAGGGGTCTGAAGTCAGATTCTTATCTGTAATGATGAGTTTTAGACTATTAACTATTTGTAGAATATTTTTTTTCCTGAGTAACATGTCAGGAAAAAAAAATACAGTGTAAAAAGTAAGAAGTATAATATACTTATGAAAATTCTGCCACAATTTTAGAATTCTTCAGCTAATCTCCTTTTTTTCCTCCCAGTATCCAGTGATTTAATTGATATCTAGAAGGGCACAATGGCTTTTGCTACCATGTTGGATGCAATGCAAGTTATTTAAAGAGAAATGTCAAATTTTGCTGTAGAGCAAGATATTAAACAGCCTAGGTAAATGACAAGAATTTGTCCACAATGTAATCTGAATGCAACATTTATAAACTTTAGTATATTTTGTATTGCATTTTAATTTTTTTGGTGTAATTTTCATTTCTTTGCCCAAGGTACGTGCTTCAGAAACCACCAAATTACTTAGCGTAGTTAGTGATGTGCATTTTATTATCCAGAAGTGAAAAGCTGAAAGACAAGAACAATCAAAGAACAGCAAAACATATTTGTTTTAAGTGACAGACAAGGAGAACGATGATTCATAATAGGAACTGTAAGTGTTGATTTTCCAAATGAGATGGGAACAATTGATTATGCTACTGTGCTTTTGAAACAAAAAGATGTAACGAGCGTAAGCAAGTGTCTAATTCTTCTTGATGCTGGCTCAGAATAATTTCTCTGCTTTAAACTGAAAAAGGGATCATATATCCCACACTGAGTTAACAAGTCGTTACTGTAGGTGTTTTCATTATTACCATTACATTATAGGCAGGCAATTATATTGAGTATAAAACCTTTTTTACACTTCACTGATTACATTTTTAGTAACAGGTCATGAACAAATTAATCACATCTTCGGAGAGTATTCATTAAAAATTGTCTTTTTTAGTCTTTCTCTAAGGCTTTCCAAGTTTGTGTAAACAGTGATTATAGCTCACAACCTGATACTCTGCTCACATTGAGTAATACCTTCCCACAGGGATGCAGTGGGATTGTTTATGCTGTGCAGTGGGAGTTAGCATACACACTATGGGCTCTATACCAGCCTGAAGCGCTTCGATGATGTGAAAAATCAGTAGAAAGTACTTAGGGTCTTTAAAGCAATTATTCCGTCAACCCATCCTCTTCCTTTCAAAAAATGAGAGCTTTTGATCACTCTTGACTGTGAGGTTGTATTCAGACCATGTTAAAGGTCTGCTAGCTGTATTTCCTGTGCTCATCCATTTTGCTCATCTTTTTTGAACCTACCTATTCCTTTTGCTTCCACAATTTCTTGCAGTCATGAGATCCACAATTTAAGAGGGTGTTGTTTGAAGAATGAATTCATTTTTTATTGAATATTCTGCTTCATAATTTCAATGGATGTATCCTAGTTCTTGTAGTGCATGAAACGGAGTATTCTTGCTTTTCACAGTGTTAAAGGAGACATTAGATCTGACATTTGAGGAGCTGCTTCAAGGGCTGTAATGGGCTTCGTGGGTTCAAGGAAAACCCCGGTGTCTGAAGCTCCAAGCATCTGCAGCGGCCTACCACATCTTTACAAGGTATGAGCTGAAGCTCATCAAAACTTTTTTTGAAAAACGTGTATTACAGAATGGTATCCAGATGAGATTATGTAGCATTACAAGTCCTTATGCAGCTTTTAGGAGAATCACTTACTTGCTAAATAGAGCGCAACAGCTCCTTGGGAGCCATTCCAGTCTATCAGGTAAATCTGTAATTAGTATCCAGTTGATGTGAAACATGGTGCTGTCATTATGTTGATATAGACATACACATTAGAAAACATTACTGCCTGGGCACAGCAGGCAATTCACAGACTAATAACTCAGCCATTTTATTTTTTTAAAGCCTAGTAATTTTTGTTTCAGAGTTAAAATATAAAATCATAATCGCAGCAACATTTTTAATTTTTAGTTAAGCATAAACCAGATGAGACATCTGTAGTAATTTTTTCTGTGATTTCAATGTTTTGAAAATAGTCTGTTATATTTTTTTAAAAGAACTGGGAAGCTTTTTGTTTGTTCTTTGTTTTTTAAGCAAATAGGTCATGTAAGCAAATAGGTGACATTAGACTGGTAGCAACAGAAAAAAAACGAGGAAAGATTGTCAGTTGTTTTTGTGAAAATAAATTTAAAAGAAAAAAAAGAAGTTTGGATTTAGTGCACCCGAGTGGAATCCCACTTCATTTTTTTTTAATTTCAAAATTTAGTTCTCGAAATGGCAAAAATTCCTGCCCTTTTGTGGTAAATAGAGGTCCCATATTTTGGCATAAAGGTCTTTCTTATGTAGCCATGACTAAAATAGAAGGAAATAAAATGATGTGTCAACTTGCGTCCGCTATACTTCCATCATATTCAGTCAAATTTAGAATAATTACACTGAGGTGGATTTGGCATTGTAAATGAAATTCAGGCATGAAGATTCATGCTGTGAAGTTTCTATGGACATGAGCAGATGCACAAATCAGTTACTTTGGATAACCTCCCCACCTGATTATCAATTATATTGCATTTGCAAGTCATTCGATCTTCTTTTGAATAGTCGCTTAAGCCTTCGTTATTAACCAAGCATTACTTTTTCTTTTTCATACGTTGACTAGAGGTTTGGGATATGAAAAGCAAAGCTCAGAGGTCTGATGGTGTTGTCTGATGCTTTGAAAATGGATACTATCTGCAGACTCAAATACAGGAAAATGGGTCTCTTGTCATTTTTTCTATGGCCTCAATATACCACAGCCAGTGTAAGCATAAAACAGATTTCTTAATGGGCCAACATCAATAATAAACTATTCTCATTTGCGTGACATGTTTGAAACCAACAATGTGAACAAAGGGTGAATACTACCTGGAGTATTTCAGTCTGATACATTTTCAAACAGAACTACAAAAGCTGTGAACCGTTACATACATACAGGGTTGATTGATTCTGCTTTAAAGTCATATTTAATGGGAAAATTTGTCTTAAAAATAAACCAAGTCAGGCATGCTAGTATACTTGGCATAAGTAAAATCAGAAACGCGAGTGCTTATTGAAGAAGACATCAAGACCAGTCTTGTGACTAATGCAATAGACTGGAGCTGAGGAAAACCTGATACATAATGATTTTTCAGTTTATTTGTAGGGTGGAGAATAATATGGGCAAAAGTGACTCTTAATTCCAATTATGAAGTATTTTGAAACAAATGGGAGCAAGTTTGAGTCAGCCAAGCACTGGCTGACCTACTCATGGTCTTTTCAATAGAAAAGTAAAATTCAAACTGAAGTATTCATCCAGCTCTGAAATTGAGGGCATCTTCTGCATTCAGTCTTTAGCTTTTTCACCAGTCCCTTATATGGTTGGGGGAAACATGCATAGCCTCCTCTTGTCCTTGTCCCACATCTGCAATAGGTATTGAAAAAAAAAAAAAAAAAAAAAAGCCTTGTGTAAGAGGGCAGAGGCTCTTCCTTATGCAGTATATGTAAATCAACTAGCATAGGTGGACTTTTCCCCTCTCAGCTCTATGGGCTCTATCTTTATAAAACTACAATGTGATTGGGATTCTTTATAAGCCATTGGTCTTGGCACTGAATGGGGTCAGTGAAGGTAGAATCTTTGAGAAACAGAGGTCTCATTCCAACATCATGAACTGCCTTTCTAGCAAATCCCTTGGATTGATTCATCACTCGCAGTCTTTCCAGGTGGATGTTTATTCAAAAACTTTAATTTTCATCATAGATTTAGCTTTGTCCTAGAGAAAACTCTGACAGAAATCAACTTTCTTAAACTGTACTGAGCACAGATAAAGAGTGTAATTACAGTGAGCAAAAAATGGAAGAGACCAAAAACTGGAGATCAGAATATTCAAAACATTCACAGAGAATAAAAATTACATTTGATTTTGTAAACATGTTGCTTGGCAACACTGGGATTAAGACCTCATCGAATAGTTTAGGAGCATGTTTAAGATGGAAACTTCACATCATTTGAATTTCTCTACCTCTACTGACAGGCTGTCTGTAGAACACCTCCTGTTGTCATTTTAGAATACTGCAAATGATAAAAATAATGTTCCAAATCCAGTAAGGACTTAAAAGTTGTATTAGTGATATTAGCAATTTAGTAGGCAATCTTGGGCTGCAGTACCATCCTTTAACAACCACAGTCAGACTGATGGTCTAATTCACAAAACTGTTTTGTCACTATAAAAAATAAAGTATGACAATCAAAAAGTGCAGTAAAAGGTGAAAACAGTTTAGCGAGAGGCTGATCTGTGGTCACTGCTCCAATTCCACTGAGATTTCCAAACATTCTGTTGTTTCCATTAACCTCTCTCCTTCTGCCTGCCTCCAAATTATGCTCCTCAGCCTCTTACACCAGAAGGCAAACTGGAGATTAATTTGCATGTTCATATGCTGATACTTTATCAGGAATTTAAGGTAGTATTATTGATATAATCACATTTATATTATCTGGGTACTGAAGTTTTGTGACAACTTTTAATAAACATCTAAGAGTTTTTTCACAGGCACAATAACTGAAGCAAATATTATTAAACTGTTACATACAACAGTATATTTTGTAGCCTACCTCAGGCCATCTAGACTTCCAGCAAAGTAAAGGCCAAGAAAGCAGGAGAGGTACAAAATACCCCGGAGGATTAAATATCACAACGCCAATTCAAGAAAGTTGAATCTTGACTCAAGAAAGGTCCAGCTGTCAGAAAAACTTTGAAGTATCGCTCTTCAAATATATTTTCTTTTCTCAAAGATCTCTCTAATGTTCTGGTCTGAAAATCTTGTGCATTTGCTGTCACTCTTTTGCACATGAATTTATTGTTCACTGTGTGGAAAAGAAGTTTTGCACTTTTATTTCTTCCCATGAAGTAGGGATTTTTAGGACAACTGCCTATTTAGTGTATCATTGATAAATAAAGCTTCAAGTCAAGGTAAAAAGGAAGTATTGCCACACCGTTTTCAACTATCTAATATATTAAAAGGTTTCATGTATTCTTGAGTTTCACTTTTTCCATTTACATATTTGTGAGAACTAGGCAAGAGATCCAGGTGTAATTTAAGGAATCTGTTAATCAGAAAGCAAATTTGCTCATCTTAAAATCTCTCCAAGATAGAAAGCAATTTTGAAAAAATTGTTGTCTTCTTTTCACTAAATTTTCACCTTACTGTCTTTGCTTGTCTTTCCCCTCTGCGAAACTACTGGGAATTTTGGAGGGCTTGGTCAATTTTCTGTTGAAGGAGAAAGAAATGACATGAAGTAAGTGCATTTTCTTAGCTTAAACTCTCAGTTTTAGTGTGCACAAGCAGAAGTACTTATAAATAGCCTGCAGTCAATCTTGTTTTTAAATATACCAGCCTAGACATCAGCAGTACTTTTCTAGAAGGCACTGTGCCGTAAGAGCTTGCTATAGTTACACAGAGAATCATACTTGCCTACTGCACGGGCATCACAAAATTATCAATGCATCTTTCTTCAAAGTTAAGCTACAGCTTTATCAGGTGATCATTAATACCTTTTCTCAGTGCTATAGATTCGCCTGGATCAAGAATCGTGGTCCAGGTGATCAGGTGTACAAATCAGCCAGACTATGTCGTATGAACTTTGCACTTGCTTTATTTCACCCTTAGGACAGGTGATGCTCTCCTGTTAGTGTTCCACAAGATAACACATTATTTGAGTTGATGGGTTGTGTTTTGCTTATATAAATGGTTGATGCTGTGATTGCACCTACGAAAGCCTGAGCAACTGGGTAAAGTACACCCTGGAGTAAGTGGGTCACCTTGCCCTTATACCTGTGTCTTGTGGAAAAGAATATATCGGTTCTGTCAGGAGGACTTTGGCAGCCTACAATTCTGTTGCAGGGAACTGCTTTTTTTTTCCTCCATCAGACTTACTGTTTTCTGGAATTAAGATTATGATGATTTGGACTCACTCGCTTGGGGAAGGAGAGGGGAGGGGCTGGATTAGATCAAGAGGATGGCAGTCTTCAGCAAAGACTGGCCACAGAGGTCAACAGAGGTGGTAGTAGATGTGAATCACAGAACTAGACGATAGGGCAGCCGGAATGGGTATCATTGGGGTAATTAGCAAAGACTTTCAGGCTCGTGGGAATTGTTTGCGAATATATTCTGGAGAACAGAACATTGAACAATTAGTGCTTGAAGCTGAAGGCATTACAAAACACCAGATTAACTGATCCGGGCTATGCTCATGTAATTGTTTTGCACGTTAGCTTCTAAAGGTACAGACGATTCCATGTTACAAAGGCTCCCGAGAATTTGCAAGTATGAAAAGCTACTTAGTAGGCTAATGAGAGAGGTTAGATTTTCATTTCCTGAAGCTAGATATGGGAACATACTTCTGAACAGGGACTTAACTTAGTTTTATTTATTTCAGAGAAGATCCATTGAGGCGGTTTGAACCTTGTTATTATCACTTGCACTTGAGAATAACTATTCTTTCATAAAATCTTCTACTGAATTATTACTGAAATAGCTGTTCAAGTTTGTATTCTGTGGATCTAATTCAAGATTCTAGGTTCCAGTAGAATTAGAACAGCGATGTATTTGTCCTTCTGTGACCAACATTTCTGTCCCTGTTTCTAGTTCTTACGCCTCTCTGTAGAGGAAACCTGAATCTATGATTAAATGTTATTTATTAGGCCCTTTCCTTTGAGAGCTGTTTCAGAGAACAAATATGTGAACAGACTGGTAAAGGAATTTTCAACCTTTATTTTCAATTGATCAAACTTGAAATCATTACTACTTTTCATTTGGTCATTTTCTCATTTCTTTAAAATCAGTCTGTACTCAAAGAACAGTTTATAAACTGAATACAAACTAGGCATGTCCTATCATCTCTGAACCAGTTATCAAAAACACAGAAGTTTTATAGAATCTACGTTTTGTTACATTTGGACTTGGATTATTTTTATGTGCATCCCAGGATACAGGGGATAGGTATGCATCCCAAAGGGGAAAAGATATTATTTGATTTTTGAGAAAGTTGTGGAAAACTACTGCTACTTTTACTCTAAATGCATAAGAAACTCATCTTGTTTGAGGCTTTTCCCTAAAATACTATCTAGCTGCAGAACTGGCAAGAATTCCTTGTGGCTTGCAGATACTGAGAGAAAACTGGAAGTTAAATACCTGGCTTACTCTAAATATAGCTGAATAATAAGAAGCTGAGGCAAACTTAACTTTCACTCACATCTCGAGTACTGTGTCCTTTTTTGCCCCCCAGTACAAGAAAGACATTGACATACTGGAGTCATTCTAGCTGAGAGGCGTGAATGTAATTATGGAGCTGGAGGATGATGTACCAGGAGACTGAGACCTACACGTGTTCAGTCTTGGAAAGAGAAGGCCAAAGCGGGGGGGAATCTAATTACTGACTTCAATTACCTAATGGGAGATTATAGAGAAGGCAGAGCCAGAGTCTCCTAGACGTGCACAGCAAAAGGACTAAGGCCAGTAGATACAAGATGCAGCAAGGACAATTCCAACTGGATATGATGAAAAAGATTTTTCATGCTGAGGGCAGTCCAGCACTGGCACAGGTTGCCCAGAGATATTGTGGAATCTCCATCTGGGGAGGTAATCAAACAATTTGATCTAAATTTGAAGTTAACCTTGCTGTGAGTGGGACTGGATGGGATAACTTCCAGAGATCCCTTCCCATCTGAATTATTTATTGATTTCAACTGTGGATTTCTTAGTATGTACATAGGGGATGTAAAGTCAGCTTTGGAGGCTACCCAAGTGAGAAGGGCAAAGTGTACTGAGAGAAAAAAGAATGACAAAACAAAAGAAAGAAATCTGTTTACCCTTTGGAAAAAATCACGCATAATAATTCTGTCTTGAGTTGTCAATTATAGTTTGCAGATAATAAAAGTTCTTTAAAAGCTTCATACAAAGCAAGACAGCTGAAAGTATATTATTTTTGCCTTGATATGAGACACCAACTGTTATAAAAGTTTTAATGTCCTTTAAATATTGTAGCATGCGGGGAAAAAAATCTGAACAAGCTAACCAAAAAAATTAAAAACGTGTTCCTCAAAACAAATAAACACTTTCAAATGCTTTAGCTTAGTGATTGCTATAGAGGCATGGATGATCACAAGATGTTGGCCCTAATTTTGTCTCTAACTTTTCCTGTGACTGCCTAAGCTGTTCAGTGACAAGATCCTGGAGATCTGTAAAAATATTTAGAAACAAGGAGCTACACACGCTGCTAGGGCTATGTTCGAGGAGGAAGAAAGAGCTCCCCACAGAGACAGGAGATCTGAGGCACCATGAGGAGAGTGGAGTGCAGAGGGTAAGCACCAAGTTTCAGAGAAGTGCACATAGGCCAGAGGAAAAAGCACTTCTAGACATTGGAGTTTTTGTGGAGTTGGGTCCTGGTTTCCTCACGCAACAGTGTATAGGTAACACAAACACTGAAATAATGTAGTTACAGTGAGTTTTATGTTATTATTTTTGAGTTACCTACTTGCAAACAGCCGTAGAAGTTTAAAGATTTATAACCATCTGTCACGTAGCTAGATGTAATGCGCTAACACATGATGTTGAATCTTCTTTGCCCACCTTATTCCTGCTCTCTCAGGTTCTGTATCTGGAAGCTAATAAGTGACGCAAATAACAGAAGTTCAATCACTTACGACGTCCCAACTTCTTTAGCACAGTCTGTACCATTAACACGGTAAGTACATAACCTGAACAGTTATGTTTTAGCGAACCTGCCAGTAAAATAGTTGCTGGGTTTTTTAGCTCATTGCATGGCAGAGACTCTGTTGCAGGGTGCTGGATATTGCAGTAGAAGGCTCCAGAAATTTCCCAGGAAAAAGGTATTTTCATCTGCCATTTATTCATCTGCTGGAGGCTTATGTAAACACTGAGAAGGAAGACACAGATATGCATTTGGAAAGGTTTTTGTCAGAATTTTCACAGAAGTTCCATAATGTAAGAAACTGTAAGGTTACACAGCTTCATGCAATAAACGCCATTTAAATACAATGAGGAAAATGTTATGTTGCTTATGTTGTTTTATATCTGGTGAATATACATTCTAAATATAGATTTGGAAAGGAGGGCTTCCAACCAGCCTTCTATTAAAGGTAATAAATAAAAAAGCCAGCCAGGCCAATGGAATGATTTAGTAATTCTAAGAAAGTTGGAAAATAAAATAGTATGTGGTAATGACTTCTGTTGGAAATTGGGATGAAATACTGAATTTTACTTTTTTTTATACTGAGTAATAAAACCCAAGATATAATAGGTAATCTCCCAAATTTGCTGATTTTGTTCCTTGGTGCACAGAAGAAAGGTGAAATGTTTTTTTCTTATAGTGCAAATGCACCATAAGAAGAAAAAAATCAGATAAAAAAAAAATCAAATTTTCTTCCCTAGGGTAAAACTCTTTGAAGTGCCCTTCAAATACTTGTCCAATTTCATTGCTCCCCAGGTTGCTGCCTATGGCTCTTTCAATATATTCATACTTGTATGCAGATCGTGTTTCACTCCTAATCTATGAGAGCTGGGGGACACAGGTGATAGGAATAATGGTGTAAGTTGCACATCACACACTGTAGCTCTTTCATCTTGCATCGTCTTTCATCTTTCCTCAGTTTCAAGCCTCTTGTCACATAGGTTACATCATCCTGCACTAATGGGCTACACTTAGCCAAGCTATAGAAATGTGTAAATTATGTTAACTTATACCTACCTGTCAAACTACTTTTCCAAGAGAAGGTTCCTTAAAAAGAGAATGTGCTGTGCCCCTCCTTTTTCTCCATCTGCTAGAAAAGCTCATTTCTTATATTCTGTGAGAAAAGGCTGCTGACACAATGTACAGAACAATCCTATTACCTGCTTCTTGGTTCCCTGATCATTTTCTGGGGTGTCGAGACTTTTTTATACGTTATTTAGATCTGAGGAGTTTACCTAACTTTGAACTCAAGCACACTTTTTTAAGCCACGCATATGTACTGACTCCGGGTCTGTCTCCCATTTTGTTGTGCTTCTGATCTTGGTCTGTTGTGTAACAACTGTAGTAGCAAGAGATAGAAGAAAGTTTAAACTACAGCTTTCTTGAATGACTTCATGCCTTGAAGTGTATGTTTATCTTTGTTTTGTCCTCAGCCCGGAGGGACTAGAAGATATCTGGGGGTAATTTTTCTGTTCTTTCTGTTATGTTCTCCAGAGGGTGGAAATGGAAGAAGAAATGACAACGATGTCACACACTTAAATACATGTGAGTAATGGCACAAACACTTAAGTCACAGGTTTCTTTGAAACATCAAAAATTATTAAATTTTCATGAGAACCTTGAAACACTATGTATTAAAGCACAGTCACTGTGCTTCACGTTTTTGATAGCAGCCGTTGACTTCCCTTTCTGAGACCATGATGGCAACATCACATACCAATGAAGAAAAATCTTTTGTTAAAATGATTATACCAAAATGGAATTGTGGCTTAACCCACTGGCATTAAATATTGCATGGGTGTCAAAACAGTGGGTAATTTTATACGGACTGTTCTACAAGGCATCACTATTTGAATGGCAGCCTTAACTTTTCACTACTCTTGATGAAATTAAAGGTTTGGAACTGCATTCTGAATCAATGGTCAAAACAGCATGCCTTCTGAACTGCGGCTTTGGCTCCAGTGATCTGCAAAACTATGCTGAACTTTCTCTGAGTTTCTTGCAGAAATACACATTTGGGCTATATTTGTAAACAAAGGGGCAAGGCCAGCATCTCTTAGTGTCAGAATCCATGCATGCCAGTGACATGAATGCCAGGTCAAACATCACTTTTTTTTCTAGGTCAGACTGTGTTATTGTGTAGTAGCATCTTGTAGTATAATAGTGCCAACTCAGTCTAAAACTTGTTCCACAGTCTGGAGCTGTGGCTGCATAAGATTATGCATTACGATAACTTTCCATTACATAAGCACACATCAGTTCCAAGAGTTAGTCAGAAAACAGCAGCAATCAAACGTTCTAAGCTTCCTAGATGTAAATGTATAGCACCTCATAGCATTATGCTCAAAGTGTATATGCTGTATATGTATGGCAGTATAGCAGATCAAACAGTAGAATTTGTTTTTGTCTTTATCAGGGAGTGTAGTGATAGGACAAGGGGGAATGGCTTAAAAGTGGAAGAAGGTAAATTTAGATTAGATATTAGGAAGATTTTTTTTACTCTGAGGGTGGTGAGACACTGGCGCAAGTTGCCCAGAAAAGTTGTGGCTGCCCCATCCCTGGAAGTGTTCAAGGCCAGGTTGGATGGGGCTTGGAGCAACCTGGGCTGGTGGGAGGTGTCCCTGCCCATGGAATGGGGGTTGGAACTAGGTGGTCTTTAAAGGTCCTTTCCAACTCTAACCATTCTATGATTCTGTGATTCTGGCACCCTTGTGGCCAATATATCTCAGTTGCCTGGTACAATATTAAGCAGCATAAGTGAGTTTTTCAAAATGTGTCCTATTGTAATGTCATTGTTACTGAGGTCACCTGTTGTGAGTAATGTACAGAGTGTCATGAGGTTCAGGGCAAAGAAAAGATCGTAAATGAATACACATTGTATTCCCAACAATTTTTTCATCGGTACAAGAACAGGAAGGGGTTCTGATCTCATGACTAAGGCTTGGCACTACCTTATTCTAGAAGTCGTCCTTCTATTCAATGGACAGTGTGTAGTCCATTACACTGGAATCTAGTCATCAGAGAAGTTGCCATACAAAGCCACGGCTTGAAGCTAGAAACTGTTGTTAATTGTCATAATAATACATTTGCACACACAAAAGAAAATACAGAATTAAAGCTCTCATAGTTCTTAAAACCTTAATCAGTACTTACTGAGACTAGCATTTCTATTTTTTTTAGAAGCTGGGCTGCATACTTATTTGAACTATAAAATTCTAGGTTACTGCATTGGAGAAATAGGTTCCCCCTGTGAAGTTTCCACATCTCCTCTAGCTATGCTAGAGAAGATCCAGACATATTCTACAGAGAAGAGAGGGAACACATCTCCAGTGGCAGCTTTTCTGATTTCAGTGCAGGTTCTTGTACTCTGGTTAACAAACATAAGACAAGTTGGCTCCTTAAATACCTGTGTGAGATTGTAGCAAAGGCATCATTCATCTGTAAGAGATTAATGAGAAGCCTTCATTTGCCAGCCCTCCTACAAGCACCTTATGCTTGCTGACATCTGATATTTCCCGTGGTGGCTGGCATTAACACATTTCCAAGGTAGTGCCACATTGGAATCTTTATCACCTCATCAGCAGCTCCGCTTGTGTTGGCTCTACGCAAGGGACAGGTCTTAGGCCACCCCTTCTTGATCAGTGCCAGCCCAGTCCCCACAGAGTGCAAATGAGGCTGCTGAGCTGCCAGCTTGCCTTGATTTTTTTATTTTTTATTTGCTGTGCAAATAATCAGAATGCCTGAAGGTAATTCCTGTTGTTCAGCCAGTCTGTTAGGTGTGTTATTTTCCATTTTGTGAATTTACAGGTCTGCAAAGCACATTGGACATATATGATGTCAAATAAGAGTTCTTTTACTTAGTATAAATATAAAACTTGAGAATATTGCCTAGAGAAGAAATGTCCTTCTAAGGAAGAGAGAAAACCTTTCATCTTGTAAAACTTACCAAAATCTTATTTATAGTGAGCAGGGAAACAAATACTTCCGTGCAGGCAAGGCTCTTTTCTTTATATTATTTAATAATGAAGTTAAATAAAAAAAAATCATCAGAATAACCTATTAGCAAAATCATTGTTGTACTACAGGTTAGAGGTGGTACTTAGTACAGATGATATATGGCGCAATGCGTGGTGTAAGAAATAAGTCGCTTTTTCGATATCCACAATAGATTTGAGTGGTAGGCTGAATGTAGAACACCCTTACCAATTAGATTTTTATGAAAGAAAATCTATTTGTTGTTCAAGTTGCATATTCTAACTACTTCGATATTTGTTAGTCTGTGCTAAGGCAAAGAAAGATGCCATGAATTCATGAGTGGCTTTATTAAAGACTTTTCAGATAAAGTGTATTGATTTTCATCCAGGCTGATATTCTAACATTCTGTTCAGGATTTGATTATTTCATTTGGTAGTTGCTTGCAAACTTTTTTTGCCTTAGATGTAGATATGTATAATAGCATTAACTGTAGTATAATAACATGGTGTATAGGGTATATATCTGTTAATTGCTTTAATTTGGGTCAGTACATGACTTGTCTGTGATTAAAATTTTGTACACTTAGAGCACACAGAGAGTCCCCCTACCACGCATCCCATGCCATTTGTGCTGAAGTAACTTGTTGCTAAATCATCTTGATGGATGGACAGATGATTACCTTACATCCTCTTCTCCTAAATATATCTGGATATATTTTGAAAGTTAGCGTTGTATCAAAAGGACCAAAATTCACATTGCTTGTTCCCTACTTAGGGAAGATCTACACTTAAAACTTTCTAGTTAGTGTATTGAAGGGGCTGCATTACTAGCAGTTCTGGTTGAACGTAACCTCGGATGTGTTTTCTCCTGAGCAGTGCTCATTGCATACCTATGTACTTTTGGACTCACTCCTAAAGGAATTTTACAATATAGAAACTTTCTTCTTTTGTTTCATGCTTGGTATTGTCATGGGATACAAACAAGTGGCCCAAAGCTAATTTTAAGGAAGCATAAGCATATGCTGTTGTTCATTTTCAAATATATCTTCTTTTCTTTGGAATTGTAATGATTCACATTGTGCTTCATATTTTCAGCAGATAAACAACTTGATTGTGCCAATCCCTTAACTCCATCAATACCACTGTTGTTATCAGCAGACAGGCTGAATTCTCTTTTTATTTATTCGTCTAAGGGATTTCCTCCTTTCTTCCCTAGAGTTTCACATTAAGGCAGAGGACAGCATCAGGGAATTAGGGGAGGTATTCTCTTCAGTTGAAAGTCCACATGAAATGTCTTCCTTAGTCCTAATGGTCCTCCAGCTGAATATAAAAGAAGCCATCCTAAGCAAACTAAGCCTGGTGAAAGCAGCGAACAACTAACCTGATTTCTGTTGTAACACGTTGACATCTCTGGGAAATATGTAAATGAGAAGTTAGCATCCCACAAGTTAGTTCACAATACATATCAGCTGCCAAAAAACATTAGATATTTTACTAAAAAGCTTGTTCATTTTGGATGTAATTGCTTTAAAGCATGATCCTCTCTACATTCAGGTGGTTTAAGCATTCAGCCTAGCAGAGCAAAAAAACAGAATGGGGTATACAGAAGTTTATGCTGTGTTTGAAGCAGTTTCTGCCCACCCGTCCCCTTGCACCTTGCAGCACAGCCCGCATTGTTACGGCGGAGTTCTGCTCCCTTCCTCCAGCCCCATAAACATGATGTTACTTTCTGTGGAGGGGTATGGCTTTGGTGAAAGTGGTAAAGAAAGGCCCAGATGAGTCATGAAAATAGTTTGCTCTCCAGCAAGGTGAGAAAAGTGAGTTTGTACTGTTACTTCTTCAGATAAGCAAGAGGCTTGACTTTGACTCCCTTATTGGAGGTTAGTGGTCTGCTGAACACCACAGGGCAGAGACAGCAACCACAGACCTTTTAAGGCAAAACCAAACCTTCAGATTCTTTCACGTTTGGCCTACTTCAAGTAGAAGCAGATGCTGCCTTTCAGTATCACATAAACTATTGACTCTCATGAAAATTAAGTTTTTCAGGAGCTTATCTTGAATGTTTCTGTTCATGCTGCCTTTAGGCAGCTCTTTGATCATTTTACTAATAGTTAAGGATCTTGTGGTGAGACCTGTGACTCCCCGTGCCTTTCTGTTTCTCTCACTAAGGTTTCCAGACCCAATTCGGAGCTGTGTATTTAAAAGCTTAGTGCTACAACTCCTAAATCCACCCCTGCTTCTTTAAAAAAAAAAAAAAAAAGTTGAGCTTTTTGTACAAACAAGGAGGCTTCAATTGAATTTGAGTCTTCAAAAGAAAATTCCAGAAGGCGGAGCTGAGGAGGAGCAGGTGCTGTGGGTGGGGCGGGTTCCTGTGAGGGGGCTCGGGGGCACCGCGGGCGGTAGCTGAGGGGAAGCAGCTGGGTGGGAGGCAGTGGAAGCCGTCAGCCCGGAGAAGTTGGAGCTTGTCTTGGGAGGCATGGAAAAGATTAAAAGAAGGTGTCTGTGGCCAGCTGCCTAACTCACCGTGGACTTTGGAGGCGGTCATCTGCTGCTGGGCTGTGGTGGCTCTACTGTGCCTGGCGCTGAGCGGGAGCGTGACTGCTTTGTCTGTGAGTGATTTTTGAAGCACGTAAAAGTGCTGGCATGTTACCAGAAAGCCACAGATGACACTATGATAAATAGAGAGCTGTAATGGAAGGGCTGCTTGATATTTTTTTGGGGCATGAGAGGAGGGGAAAAGCCCTTCCTTGGATATTGTCTGGAGTGTGAATACAGGGGGTCTTGTGCACTAAGATGGCTGCTGAGGTGGTGTGAGGAGAATGACTAGGGCAGATGCCGGATGGCTTTGTGTTTAAAAGCAAATAGCTCAGAACATAGGCCTAGATTTTTAGTGCCGTGTCTTACCTTTGCTTTGCTGAGGAGAACTACTGCTGTTATCCATGGGATAGGTGTTAGATTGAGTTTAAAGCTGAATTTTAGATGATTCTTCAGAAGGTTGACTAGCTTCCTGCATTTTTTTCTAGGAAAGTATAGGCTCTTTGGTTTAGCTGAAGGACTAAATAATTTGTGTGCTGTAGTTTTACTTCTTGAAAGTATGGGTGGAAAACTCCATGATAAGATGATGAAAATTGAAGCTAATAGGGACTGAAGTGGCGTAAGATGGTTTTGCTAGTTGTGGTCTGTGGGGATGGAAATGCTTTGTTTGGGAGTGCGACTGCAACAGTCAAAAGGCTTTTATGCATGGCTAAACTTCCAGATTTCATGGTATGGATAAAGTATAAGCTACTAAGTTTTTCATAACAACTTGATTGGAAATAAGGCTCCAGTGATGAAGACAGAGCTAACTCTTGTACTTAAATGGTGTAGCATTATGGTTGGAGGAAATAGTGCTGTATTAAGCTAGCTCCTTGATGGGATAAGAATCGTATCTGGGATAAAGGATTACTTAACTAATGCTCAAATTGAGAATTATGTTGCTCAATAGACAGGCATTGCACTAGATCATTGCCACCTATATTAAAAGTCATGTAAGTAAAGGAATTGATTTCTTGCAGTTACCTCTTTACATCCCCCCCCTTTGGCTGTGGGAAAAGGTAATGGGAAAAGCTGGAATACAGGCACTTGCTCACCAGCTGCTGAAAGCACCTTCCCTGATCCTGCAGGCAACCTGCTTCCTGGGAAGCGCTGGCTCCTGAGGCAGCTGGGGGAGTCTGCAAGGTGAAATTGCTGTCTTTTAAGTAGTAAATTAAATACATCAGGTGCAATTACCATTTCCATCTGCCTTTTAATCCTCAGTTGCACTGATGTGTGGATGTCAAAGAGGACTGTTGGCAATCTTCAGGAAGTAGATACTCAGGTGTGTTTAGGGCAGGTACAGGGACTAATTCTGTGCATAACAGTGATAACTGCTTGGTTTAATGATGGACAGAATGTGAGGCTCTACCAGGACAGGAGAAGAAAAGCATGAAAAAATGTCTCTGGTATGTTGACTTGTATGTTAACCAGAACTCACACTAGGTTCCTATGGGTAAAGTACAGCTCAAAATGCTATCGTGTATCTTAAACGCCTCTGGAGAGGAGCAAAAAGCACAGCTGTTGGTCAGAACTCAACTTAATTGTATTTTTTAACTCTTCCCCACACCCCTGGCATGTTTGGGAGGGAGGGGTGAAATCCAATGTACTTGCCCTGCCTAACCTTCCCCGTATTCAACAGGGGGTGTTGAATACCCCCCCTATTCATTAGGGATGCTTCTTCACATTAGGGATGATTCTTCACATCAGCTACCTTTATGTGCTGAAGTTAATTTCTGCTGTAGTGACAAAAAGGCTAATGCAATCCATGTATAAATGCTATAAAATGCTAAGCAGGCATGAAAAGACTGCACAGCCTCTGCATTTGGCACTGACATAATTGCTATTGGAGTATTGTCTAGTGTTTGCAGTTCTAGAAGTCCAAAAGCTGCAGGGTTTAGAGGAACTCTTTTTTTTTCTCACTTAAAGGGTAGAAAACATCTCCCAAGGTCAAGAAGCCCACTCTATTAGCGTATCAAAGCAAAGGCTGAAGAACAATGTGATTGGTCTATAAATACATGCAACCAATTCAGTAATTTGATAGAGAATTAATCAGTCAATTCAACAGACAAAATACAACAAAAAACCCTAATCTTACAGTGGAAGAGGAACCAACTTGCACAACACTAGGAATACATACTTAATCATTTATGTAATTAATTGCTCTTGGAAGAACTTACTTTGGGTGATAATTATGTTATTGAAACATCTTTTAATCTACTTGGGATACTTTTCAGGAGTATATGCTGTAGTTCAAGTAGAGATATCGCACATTAAGCAGTAATGTCAGAGGCCATGAGACTGCCTTATATGTGGGCCATGGGGCCAGAAGATTCTAGAGGTTCTCCGATCTGAGGGAAAAAAAATGGAATCATTATAACAAATTTCCTGTAACTGAGCTACAAATGTGTCTGCATATTACAGGATGTAGGAGAAAACTGCCTTCTTAAAGGTGAAGCAAATCTATGAGGTCCAATGCTCTGCTTAATTGATTAGCCAGCACCAAAGCACTGCCTGAATGAGGGAGGAGAGGAAGTATATTTTTGAACTGACAGATCCCTAGTTTTAAATCCCTTAGTTCAAAAATTTATCTATAATTAGCAAAAAGACATCCATATGGTGACTTTTCTAGTCCCAGATGGGTAGCTGTCATTTTGCACATGATCTTTGGTTCTCTTTTGAAGTAGAAATGAGTAATCTTGGAAATATTAATCTGACTTCAACTATATTTATCTTTCTATCAACAGTGATGACACACTTTGATTTCTTTCTTGGCGTACACAGTATGTGCTGCGGTGCAGAGGATTCCAGTTGCCATAATTTTCAGTGGAAAGAATAATTATCACAGGGAACTGTAAGTAAGTTATTATGGAATATTTGTATATTTAATTAGAAAAGCCAAAATTTTCAGGAGTAGTGATGCAAAGATATGCCAAACTTGAAACTCTCCTAAGGGGGTGATACAAGGTGTTCTGCAAGTGCTTAAAATTGGCTCCCTCTTTCAGGGATGTGTTACCTGGCACTTTAGCAGCTGTACACCTGCTCCTGCCTGGCAGGCTACTGCAGAGAATAGTTACGTCAGAGCAAACAAAAAAGTAAAATTAATTTACTGTGCCAGAAAAGATGTTTAAGGTATTCGAGTTACCTTTTTTTCTTAACTGCTGGAGTACTAATCCTTAGCACGGATCTTTCTGCCCTTGTCAATATAGTTCATGTGGTGACATAACTATAGGCATCTTGATTGTTTAGACTTCCATTTCCTTTTATGGGTTGTGGGGAGGGGGAAGTAATTGCGTGTGTAAGGGGAACGTATTTTGTAGCAAGTGTTATGTCTGTGCATGATTTCCCCCTCTCATTTTACAAAAAATGAGTTTGGCTGCTCATGCTGAAATACCCATATAGAGAGTCTAGCAATCTCTGTAAGTGGTGCAAAAACTTGACATTACTCTTAGTAAGCATTCTCCTTAAAATACAGTCTTATTTTGGAGGGGGGAAAAAAATGTTACAATACAGGGTTTTTTTACCATAGGCAGTGTCAAAGGCAAGAGGCCAGATCCAATCAAATGAAGTAAATGGAATTACCCTGAATTTACTCCTGTATAAGTGAGAGCTTGTTTCAAGCCCCAAGCTACATGAAAATGATTGCTGTTCTCTTTACTAGCATTGCCCATATGAAAGCTGACATAAATACAACCTAGAGTGAACTTATTTAGGAAGTGATAGGGTACGTTTCTTTCACCGTGATTGAAAGGCCTTAAGAATGCAACTCTCAGATGCATGAAAGAATAGAGGTGCCTGAGTTCCATTAAGATCAATAGGAATTAAATGCTTAAGTGACTCAGGCCTATGCCTCTGAAAACATTCAAGCATTCTTTTTAGCAACTTGGTGATCATAGCTCCTTCTTTTCAGCACTGTCTTTATGATAAAATTTTATTCTGTGTGGGGTTTTTTTATCAAACACCTATGAGGCACAGGTGATAAGAATGAATGCCAGAGGTTTATTTTTTACGCTAGTGTTTTTTTATAAGCAATTAACATTTTCGTGTTGCTGGCCTAATACTAGGGGAAATTTTAGTATAGTTGTAAACTATGCAAGTAACTTAAGGGATGAAAGATCTGAAAATTAACTTTGTCGTTACAAGGGTGGGGGAGACCTGCACTCCACAGTGAGGAGAAATCCCCCACAGGCACTCATGTGAAATCAGAGAATACAGTCTCGTATGCAGCTGTGTTATGACTTCAAAAGGACTTTAATACTTCATGTCTTGTTTTTTGAATTTTTCCCCTAGCTATAGTGGATAGCAGAAGAAAAAGAGATTCTGTCCCTCGATCAACCTTATTCTTAAAACTTTCTCTGGGATTTCAACCCACTGCTTCAAGTCCCTTTGCTGTTTTGCTTTAGATACTTTCTTAACATTGCTCTACTAAAAGATGCGAACTCAGTTAAGAGACTCTCGTTAGAAATAAGTCCATGTGGATTAGATCAGTAAGAAACCAGTAGGAAAACAACATTGCCGTTGTCTATCTGCATGTTCTAGAACAGGATGAAAAAATGTGTGCAGGCAATGATGAAGTAATATGCTAATCAAACAAGTGATATGTGGCTTATTTTGCTTCATGTCTCTTTAAAGCCATGAAGATTAGATATAAAAAAGAAACTGTGTGTCTTACAGCTATGAGATTAAGTAATCATCTACTACTTAATATTCAGTAATTTTAAGCTTGAGTTATGCCTCTAAATGCTTGACTAAGTACATAAATTTAATAAAAATTGTATATATGCTTGAAATATGTGCCAAAGACTTAAACATTGTGGCAGAAGCCCGCTCCAATGGGTATAGGAGTATTTGTTGTGTACTTATCCTAATAAACCCTTCACAAATAAAGCAAGCCACAACTACACTGTAACTAAGGCCAACCGATTTGTGGCAACCGCAATATTCAAATCTTCACTTCTCAAGAGCCTGTGGAAAATGTAAATTCAACTGAACCAGAAAATAGTGGTTAATTAGAGGGAGGGAAACAATATTACTCAGACTGAATGGTGGGTACCCAATGAAAATATTTGAATTGGATAATTTCCAAAAAGTAGGGCAGGCTTCTTCCCCTTGCACAAGGGAGCACTTGTACTTTAAAACATGCAGAGTGAAGCTCAGCAGGTTAAGACTTGATACCTGCCAAATTTTCATTTTTGGCTTTGGAATTTGAGAGGAGTTGTGCGTTCTTTCAACTGAGTTTTCTTCAGTCAGAGCCTAACAAGTACCAGTAGGGAAAAGCTTCCTAGGTTACAGCTCTTCTTCCATTTGCAGTTTCTGCAGGAGACTTGCTACCACAGTAAATTGGCAGGAATCTTGCAGAAAGATACATAAGGTAACAAAAACCACTTAATCATACACAACACACTATGAAACAATATTTTCTTCCTTGTAGAACAACAGTAGACACCATGTCCAAATCGTTCTATCAGTCAAAATGATGCAAGACGAGGAAATTCTGCTGCTGTTTCAGGGTTTCTCCTAATAAATGGTTGACGCTTAATAAGGCTTAAAATTTGTGTACACACCCCTACGGGTTGTTGGGTTTTTTCTGCAGTTTCACTAGGTACAGTCAAGAACTAAAATTCATATGGAATGACAGGTTAATGAGTCCCTAAAATTTAGTTATTGTAGCTTAATTGTGTTTTGCTTCACTTCTCTTAGAATTAATTACAGGTAAGGAAGCAAAAGGCTGAATTCATAAGGGTGAGAATGATTGACAATTTATAAAGAGTTTTGAGGTGACCAAAATATCACATAGGTCTAGCTGGTAAAACTTAATCTTCTGCCATCTTTAATGTTTGATGCACTTTTGTCAGATGTACACCAAAAAATACTACTGTCATATAAACCTTTGGGGGAAAAAAAAAAAAGACCACCAAACGGGAGTGGAAGCAGTTAGGAATCTCTTGTATGAAAGGGAAAGTTTGTGCATAAAGAACTTGTGTGCTCTCAGTGGGTGAAGCTCTATTTAAGTACATTTTTTATTAGTCAAGGAAAGAGTTATAAACAGTTTTTGGTATAATCACCAAAGTAAAGGGAATAGTCCTATCAACGCGTGTGAAGATATGTCATCCTCCAGAGAGGTTTAGAAATCTGATTCCTGTTCTCTTCTCGTTCTGACCTTGTTAGTTTAATTGCATGCTGTTTGTCAGGATCTGGGGCAATTTTAGAGCTGAATGCTCAGAGAGGAGACTCGTACTTTTATTTTTTGTTATTGTTAATAGGGGTGTGCAGGGATTTTTTTAGCAAAAACTAGAATACCTTCTCAAAGCTAGGAATTCTGATTCTTTCCTGATGCTAGCTTTAATCTATTGTATACAGTATGTAGATGACAAAAGCCTTTAGCAAGTGTAAAGGCTCTACTTCTAATACTGGCGTATAGAAAAGAGGGATGACTCTGTTCAAAGAGGAGTCATTTAGAATGTAACAGCAGGGAGCTCTGGGAAGCATTGCCCTGTGTTATTGCACATGCTGCTTCCTCGCAAGGCTTCAGGCAAATTAGGAACTATGTGATTGAGAATAGCTTCACAGAAATCCGAGAGGAAAGGTACAATTAATGTCAGTTAGTAACAAATTAATTATACAAAGACTAATGTTCAATTATTTTATTGTGTCTAATTTGTTTCCAACACATTTATGTCATCCGTCTGCATTCTGTGGCTCCATTGCTATTGAATTTATTATTGGTCCAAAGTCCATCCACATATTTCTGTATACTTCAGGATCACGTAAACACAATGAAGACAAATGCTTAGAGACAGTTTTTAATAGTATTGAAGTGACATTTCATTCTGGGCTTTGCCATGCTCTTATTAGCTAGACCTATGTGGCCTTTAGGTGGGTTCTGCGGGGCTTATTTGACAAAGTGTATGGGTGGGAGCACAGTCATATGTAAAACCTGTTTGAGACCTGCCTGGTTTTTAGGGAGGAAGCAAGTTAAGGTGCTCAAATACCTTCTGGCAATCCTCTGTCAAAGTTTATGTGCACCCATAGATGGCTGTGGGAGACTTCTGTAAAGCCCATACATCCTTTCTTATAACCTGTACCTGATAGTTCTTTTGTTATGTTACAGCCCCTCTTCCCATATAGATGAGGTGGAATGATCAGAAATTAGCAGTGCAGAGTCAAACAGTAAAAGCGATGCTGCTTCTGGGCACCAAGAGGAGTCTAATAATAAGGACGTCCTGCTCTGCAGGAATCTCTACATATGGGAATTGTTCTATCCAAACTGTATTGTAATTCCATTTCCAATGTCCATTTCTCAATTACTTGGAAACTGTCTGCTTTCCTAAGGGACGCATCTTATTTCAGTACTTCAAAATTATGCATGAAATTTACTGCTCTATCAAAACAATGAGTTATTTGCTTCTCACAAAAACAAGGAGTCCTGGGACTGTAGGTGATTAGAATGTTGCAAGGCTGCTTTATCAGCCATGTTATAGCCTGAGTTATTGCTTTCAGCTGCTCTTCATCTGGTGTTTACAAATACTTGTTTGCATCAGTGTTTTCTGCTGCTTTTTATCTCCATTTTATCACTGTGTCACTAAAAGCTGGTTCTGTCACTCTCCTCTAGTTACCCATTTTCTACCTCTGTTGACTGGCTAGTTGTAACATTATTATTTCTGTGTTATTGGAAAGCAGCTTACTTTTTATTCTTTTTCAGCTCTCTGCTTCTGAATGCTGTGATTGCAAAATCACACAAAGCCACTCTATTGGGTTTTTATTTATCTCCCTCTGCTACTATTTGCATTTTTCTGAAAGTAATTTCTGAATTTTTCTTCTTTTTTTTTTTTTAGTAAACATAATTAGCTCCTGTGAATAGGAAACAGTTTTTCTTTATTGCTTTTTATTGAAGTGTGTACTTTTTTTTTTTTCCCATCTCTCTTGAGACAAAATTGTAAACAGGACTATTTTGGAAGGTATTCTTCCTTGCCTTTGGATTTAGAAACAGAGGAGACTAACATCTGTTACCAAATAATGTTTTATTGAAGATTTGAAATGGTTGTTAGATGGTTAAACTGTTAGCCTTTGAAATCTGTAAATCTCTACTTAATCTATACTCATTGAAAATCTTACCTAACTATTTTTCAAAAACATTAAAAACCACATGGCAGATTTAATCATTGACTCATACTGACAGGAGTTTCTCAATGTCGTTCTGCTCAGTTAATTAGTTCATTCTCTAATAGGAATTATTTGGAAGGTACCTCTTAGGCATAGTGTGATGAAACGGTATTGAAGGGTGCAGGAGTATTCAGTGATCTGATCATATTTAGATGTTAATCTGACACTGATTGTCCGTATGTTCCTTTTCATGAAAATCCCTAGGATACTTTGTCATCCAAATTACATTTCCCAATCTCGATTAATCTGTAAGTCTTTAATTCACTGTTCCTTCTTTCTGTTGGTAACTTAGGTCCCTTGTGTCAGCTTTTTTCCTTTGAAGAAACGTGCACTTTTAGCATGGAATTATTCTGCATCTAGAAAGCAAAAGGGTAGTCTTTGCCTTTAGATTTAATTTGATATGACATATTTTGAATGTCCTCCAGGATACTTTTCTTTCAGTTTTTGTAAATTGCATTCATAAATTGCAGAATATAACATGAATTCATTACCTTAAATAATAAAATGTTAAATTTACTTACTTTTGGTATCGCTAGGACTTTGTACTCCGATGACTGGAAGGTTGTTACAAAAAGACGACCATAGGAGGCAGTTGCATTGGGAGCAAAGCAGAATGAATTCCCAGGTAAAAGAATTTTAGTTTTTCTTGAACTGAGATGAGATTCAGGGGATGAATATCTTTTTAAAGCATGTAACTAGAAGAATCTGCTTGTTTAACTTGTTATTTTGCAAGGACTTTTGTTGTTGCTTAAATTTGAAAAACAGCTTGTGAATTTTTATGCAGTCTGTCTTTATATACCCATCCAAAGATACCTTGTGATGATTCAACTGTTAATAATATCTGTAAGTTGGAGACAGCGTGGTTTGTTGCATTGAATATTTAATATCTCGCTGCAGAAAAAGGCCAAAGCTCATATTAAAAGGGCAATCGTATTTCAGTTAGCTGGTTGATAATCTTACCTGGAGTTCATGTCCACTGAAAGTTGGAGCAAGATCTGTCCTCACATGTTAGGACACTAGGTGTATTAAGTATTTCTTAAAAATGTATAGTTAATTCAAACATGGTGAATTTCTTACCACAAGCTTGACCCTTCTTAAATCATTCTATGTTTACAAACCTGACATGCTTACATGGCAAAAGTGTGTCAATGTAAGCTATGCCTAATTGAGTTCAGGTAAGATATGGGGTGGTGTATGTGTTTAACATGTTAAACTTAACAACTCATACTGTGAAACTTCAATATGGTTACAAAATGTCTGTCGAAGTGCTGAATTATGACACTATAAAATCCATTGCTCATATCCTGGTACCATTAAATTACATTTTAATGAAGTTACAGGTATTGGAGTTCTCTTTCTGACAGGTACTGTTCCCAAACCATGTTTACCCATAACTGTTGCCACCTGCTGTTAAGTACTTACTTGCCTCTTACTCCAGTGAACAATCTGTTGAGGTACAGTCCTTCACAGAGTTTGCAAAGTACTTGAGCTCCTTTGGGAATTGAATTTGCAATAAAAATGTAAAAATACGTGTAAAAATGACTTTGAAAAATATATTGGAAAGAATTCATCTGTACTTAAAGCTTGGCACTGTTGTAGCCTGGCTTAAGCTCCGCAACAGGAATAGCGAGATACCAAGGGGAAGGAGGGGGAAATCAGCCTCTCGCATATGTTTTGGCTGTCATGCTGCTTCTGTAATGCATACGAATACTTTATTATCACAGATGCCATCAGAAAGGCGCTTTGCCTTTTAGTAAATACCTTTGGGGGCAAAGCAGGTGAAACATTGGGAAATTTTAGCACAAAGTAAAATAAAGTTGCGGCTACAAATTCTGTTTTCCCTTCTTGACACCGTTACATCAGAAATATGGCAACATCCATACTTTGACTAAATATTAGAGAGAAAAAAGGTGGGGATAGGAAGCAATCTGAAATAGATTGGGCCCTATTTTAATCTGAGACTGTCCCGAGGAGAAATTGTGTTTTAAGAGTTAATTGGAAAATCTAGCCTGACAAATTGTTCTAGGGCAACATTTGGAAATAGACACACATTTCCAACACACTTTCAGTGATAATTTGATGCTTTGCTGTCCCATTATGTATTTGGACACTTCTGGTTTTCGTTCTATATTGTGTCACTCACCAAATTTTTTACAGAGGGTATTTTCAGATTTCCTTCATAGCTCTTGGTATCCAACATTGATGGTCAACCACTGAGCTGGTATTTTGCTGTTACCCTTAATAACTGTCTGCTCTTCTCAGTAGTCTCCTGGTCTTTGAATAAACTGCAGGGTCCCAGATCTTGCTGAGCTCTTCTTGCTCTCTACCTCTTTTTCTGCCTGCCCTTATGCTAGTCTGAAGCTTCCTTCCCTGAAAATGAGGTAGCTTGAACAGAAAGAACCATTTTCCTCTCCTTACCAGAGGATTCTACCTGATCCAGTCATGGTCTTAAAAAACATGATATTGTAACGTAGAAAAACTGTTATCTATTGTACATCATCAGGTGCTGCATCGCTTAGTGCTGTCAGGATCTACGTCATCTGTATATGCCCAAGCAGCTGTAGTATTTCACAGATGTAATTTGGTGTGTGTGCCAAGGCTCCCATATTTTTGTTTGTGCATTTGATATGTCTACTTTGAAAGCCATGATTTTGAAGCTCAGTTTTCCTGGTTTTGCTCTGAAGGCCGGTAGTATTGTTGGGTTTTGTTTAGGCTTTTTTTTTTTAACATCATGAACAGAAAACATATAACAGGAATCCTCTGTGAGGTACTACCTTGCATGTGGCCTCCATGCAGATGTAAATCCCAACCCTTATGGACCACTCTATGAAAAAATGCAGCTTTTAGAAGTGTTCCCTGGTTTGGCACAGCAAAAGTTAAAATCTAGTCAAATAAAAAGGAAATCAAGTTTGTTTCAGTCAGCACACTTCAAAGCTTTTAAAAGAATTAGCTGTGATAATTTGGTATGTCTATCTCAGCCACACTTTCTGAAACTTTGATTTCTGTTTCCTAAACAAAAAACACTTAAGACCATAACTGTTCAGCCAGAAGGGTGCCTTTTTGTCACCTTCAAGCCCTGTTTTCAAGAAGAGACATTTAACTTATCTCCTGAGCAAAGCCTTTGGTTCCAATGATTTGGTGTCTTAAATGAAGTTGGAAATATTTCAGCCAGTATTTTTTTAAGATCCTCTAAGCAACTGTAATTACTTTATAGTTCCTAGCATATGTTAGGGGCCAATGTGCCTAAAATGCAGGGGTTATAACTTCATTTTCTTTTCCTTATAGGAGTTAGTGGAGATGAATTATTCTGAATATGTTTATTTCCCTTAATCATAGTGACTAGGTATAGCTGCAATGTTAAATAAATGGTTAAGAATATTGCAAGAGCCTCTTTCGGGAAATATATGTAAAGCAATAAACTATATTAGGATTATATGCGAGTTTTTTCTTTAAAGCTTCACTTAAATTCTACTCCTTTTCATTTCAAGTCTAAACAATGGTAGTAGCAGTGTAGGTCTTGATTGTAAATGTAATTTGTATGTGTAGGATTTTCCTTTGTTACTTTATCTGAAGTATTTGTCCTGAAATTCTTTGAAGTGGCTTAGAAAACATGACTCACATAGCTATGTAAGTGTCCACAGTGTGCTGCTGTATAAAAGTTGAGGTGACTACATGGAACCAAGAATATTGCAGTGTTCGAGTGGTCTTGTTCACAGGCAGTGATGCTTCATTGCTGTGCTTCCTAAGCAGCTTAATGTTTATCACTACAGAAATTTACATGAACAATAAAAAAATTAGTAAAATTACTCTTTACTTACTAAATTAGGATATCCTGAGATGCGGTTCAGTGCTGTCCAGAACGCGTCACTCTGACTCCCTTTTTTACCTCCTGCTAGTGGGGCAGAACAAATACCTGCAGAGGTGGGCTTAATTTAGCAGATACTAGGGCATCATTATTTTTGCAGCAAAGCAAGAGATTTTCCAGTCTGTCAGTCTTGATTGCTTTTGTCACAGAGCACATGGAAAGGTTACAGTTCTTCAATGAACAGATTTCAAAACAATTTTGATTCTGTCCCTCCAGAGTGTCTGCAAACTCTTTTAGATTAGTGACATCTACAGCTTTAGAAACACGTCATGACTTGAAATATCCACACTGTTAAGATTAGATTAACTGTTAAGGACAGACTTCTGCAAAAGCTTCTTTGATATGACTTCATAGTCTGACAGCAAAATACCGATAAAGGTTCTGAATGCTTCATACCCTTGGCACCTTAGTTTAAGTATGGTAGCAGGCAGGTCTCTGATCTTTAACCCTGGCATGTAAACCAAAAGGCCAGTGTTTCATAGATGAGTACGTGTCCCTCCTGTTTCACATCTTACTGGTGTAAAAATCTACCTGAAGAGCTGCTCTTTAGATTTCTGTCTTTGACAGTCACTTTAGTGCAATATACAGCTCTATAGTTAGAAAGTACACATGCAGTCTTGCTTGTACTTCATCTCTTCAGCATGATTGTCAGATGGTGCATGACAACTGACAAACCAGTTAAAGGTAACATCTGAGTCAGTGAGCCTAAATAATTATGCCCAGCCTCTAGCATGTGTCTGTGCTTCGAGATAAACCCTTTTGAAATGGCGTCTCAGAACATCAGTAGGAAAAAAAGACAAGCTATGCCTTTTCTTCTTTCTGTTGCCTTCATCTTCCACTTACCTTCAGCAGTTTTTGATATTTACTAGTGGTGTCTAGGAAGACTCTCGCAAAGCTATATTTTTTGTAATATTTTCCTCCACCTCTTCCAAAATGAACTGTTGGGAAATAACCATGGTGACGCAGCTAAAGGTGAGTCTGCTGCACAGTTAGGCCCTATGATTGGCGTGGAGCCTGAACAGATTCCCTCCTGTGTTGGTGTGCTGTCACTTGGTCTATTCTTGCCGGTGTCTCTGTGGATAAATTGCAACATTCTCTGTGCCAAACGTCCAAGGGTTATTTCTAAATACAAAAGGACACTTAACTCCTGCGCTCAAATGACAGCAAGCACTAGAAGAATAAATTCATTGATTGTATGTAATCTGGGCAAAAGCACTTGTAAGGAAACAGGTGAAACCTACAGTGTAGACATAGCCATAGTGCAACAGTTTTTATAGAATAGTCTGCAATAATTTGGATTTAAAAAAGGTGTAAGAGGAGTCTCTAGACTAGTGCTTTGCTTCTAATTCTAGAATATTCTTCTAGCTCGATTTCTTTATTGTCTCTTTCTTTTCTTTTCTTTTTTCCTCACCCTATTTTTTTTTTTTTTGCTTTGCCTTTCTTACTGCATCTTTCCCTTGAACCTTCTCTCATGTGTGTTACATTCAAGCTGAGAGATGCTCCAGATGCTTCAAATAGCCTCTCCATCACCCTCTTTGCACACTAACCGTACCCCAGCAGAAGATTTGCCTGTTCATCCTGCACAGGGGGAACTTGGCGTACTGATGCCTCATGAAGACAATGTCAATATGTCCAAGGTACCCCTGGAGCCAGAGCTATTTAAGTTGCTTTTTTCACTTGGGGCAGTACTACTTCTCACAGTCAGTAAATCTCAGCTGTCTGAGTGCTGGAATCTCATTACCCTGCTTTATTCAACCAGCTGCTACAAAGAGCTGAAAAGTAGAAGTCCCTCTGGTGCCCATTACGAGCAGGTTTTGCTGTGTTTGTTTTGCAGAAGCATTCGTGTTCCACATAAATGACAAAGAGGCTCAAACACACAAACATGTAAACTACGACACAGTCATATCAGTAAGCCAGCTCTGGTTTTGCTCTGACTGGAAGGATCACTGCTGATGGTCTTTGGCCTGAAACCTGCCAAATACTGTCCTGAATAGTCAAGAAGTACCCTCTTAGACCTGGTGTAGATTCTTTGGTCAGTGGCAAGTTATACGTACCTCACCCTCCTCCTCACTTTAACTCCATGTTGACATGTGAATCGCTATTATCTCTCTTACTTTGGTTGTGTGAATTTACTGACCACTATGGTTAATTTATTGGAAGGCTATAAGTTGGTCACATATGACACCGTTAGGGAAGAATATAAATTTGTAGCATGGTTGAAATCAATGGGCTTTTCCATTTTTTACACTGATGCTTAAAGCAGTTTGCTCCAGTGTTCTAAGTACCCTGGTG
>NW_009648710.1:2682009-2685380 GCF_000708025.1 Charadrius vociferus | reverse complement strand
CCTAAGTCTGCCTGATCAGTGCTTTATGATGGTATTACACAGCTATAGAAGGAAAGCTGTTCACTGTGCATCAACAGCCCTCCTTAGATAGAACTGCTAGGTATAAAATAATTTTGAAAATCAGGGATGTGTATATTCTGTTTGTATTCTTATGTAATCTTTTTTTTATTTTGACAAAAATAAACAAAACAAAGCAACTGCTGGTCACTGACATAGCTCTGTTTACTGAGTGGTGAAGCGTTAGTTTTCTTCTAGCTACTAGAAGAACTGCTTAAAAAGTGCTTTGCGCAGTCCCAGGTGAGAAATGAGGAATCAGAAAGCAGATGGAAATCAGTTCTTTTACAAAGCAGTGCTTAGTCAGAGTTTTAGATATACAGCGCTCTGTGCATTTCGTTTATATCTATTTGCTCTACATAGGTGATCTGAAACTGTACTGCACTGTGGTTGGAAATCTACCTTTGTGGACTGTGAATCAGAATTCCTGGCATCAGCTTTTTCCCCAAAATTAAATGGATTTATAATAAATCAATTTTCTTGGGAATAAAAATGTCAAATGTGGGCATTTCTAATTAACAAGGCATGTCAGTTTCTTAAAATTTAATGTGTCCCATGTCTCTACCGAATAGTCTTTTACAGCTGTAATACTGTTCACTTGACATCTCATAAATAAAAATTTTCACATGAAGATTTCTGTATGGAAGACACTTTAGATTATCTGAATGAATTAATACATAAGGTATTTATGCATTGCAGAGAAATGGGTGAAATTAATACTGAGTACTAAAAGTCATCAACAGGAAACTATATGACTTTGGATGTAACTCTTAATGTTGTTGATGATGTTATGCAATAAACCTCCCTTCTGTTAATACCTTATGTAATTGAGTCAACAAAGAAAATCTATCCTGCATTCTAGGAACTCCCTACATGAAAGCAATTTGCTAATTCCTTTTAGGGTAAAGAGAACAAAGTAGCAATGGGGTGACTTTCCTGGGAGTTTGTATGTGCATGTAAGTTTAAAAAAACCAAAGAAACATAAACAACCCCAAGGAACCCCACAACAGGTGAATTAAAAATTCCTGTTTCCGAGAGGTGATAATGCATGTTATTTTGCCAGAAGTTGTATGTTATGAAGTCTCAGTGCATTTCTGAAGTTGAGAAGGTAAGTTCGTACAGGGCCAGATGAACCTGAAGCAATTGCAAAAAAACCACCCCGAAACCATCAAACCCCAAACCAGTCAAATAAAAACCAACTGAAACCACTTCTCTTTTGTTTTAAAGATGTTTTATCTAAGTTTTGTAAGTAGACCTCTGATATAAGGAGGGCTACTGATTAATCACTGTTGTTATTGGCCTTTGAGGAAGACAAGAGTTTTGGGGTATGGACAAAAAGAAGACCTGTTCAGTTGATTGGAGTTTACCTGCTGGTCAGAGTGGGGGAAAATATTCTGCTTCTAGGGGAAGGGAAGTGCTGGCTAAGAGTACGCTCTGAAAGACTAAAGTCTCCTTCAGTTTAGTAAGGGGAACATTCTCTTGGAGGTAAACAGGGTGTGAAGGGCCCAGTGTTGATTGAGGCTTTACACAGGCTTGGGGTGAAAAAGGAGGTTCCTAGAACCCTTTTAATCTCCTGTTGCTTTTCTGCCTTTTACATTTATTTTTTTCCCCCCTTTCCATCTTTGTCTTACAAAGACAGAAGCAAAAATGTGTAAAACCTTTGTTCCTTTATTTCTAAGGGGTGTTGGAGGGCAGTGAACTATTGAACTATCCTGGTAATACAAACTGATAATTCCTTTCCTGATGAAAGATTATTATTCTCTATTATTATTATTTATTTGTAGTGCAGGTAGCACCTGGAGGCCTTGATCAGATACAGCAGCGGTGTTTGTCAGCATAACAAAAGGGCAGTCCCCACTTCAAACTTACTACCTCAGAGGCAATAAGAGTGAATTCTTCCTTGAGAGGACTGACCTTATGCGTAACACTTTTGATGTGGGTTTTGGGAGGCGGCAGAGGCAGCGGTGCTTCGTGTAATTGTGGGTTGGTTGGTTTGTTTTTTCATTGTTCTGTCTTGCTACTACAATTTCTCTCTTTTGAGGTGATTGAGCTTAACCAATCTCTAATCCACAAGTCACAAATGCTCAGAGTTTCCTTAAGAATGCTTCACTTGCTCAGACTCTGTGCTGTGACCATGGTACTGATCTGAAGTAAGAAGACACAGACTAGTTTCAAGTATATTGTACTTCTCTGTATCTACTTCCCTCATGCACGTGCTTATCTAGTTCTGTTCCAGATAGGTTTTGTTTTGTTTTAAGTTAGGTTTAGCAGTCAGTAACCTTTGTTTATCCCAGGAAGTTGGCTGCTAGCTTAAGGCTGGCTGTTCCAGTGTACACAGCAGCTGACTCTGTGCAAATTTTTCTTATTCTCAGTACCCAAGCTTGAGGTACCAGGCATTCTTCTGTTTACTTGGCATATGTGATGTGGGTACATTTTTATTGCCCACATTCCACCTCTTCATTAGTCTCATTCTCTGTTTTCATCTCATTTAAAATGTCAGGATCTGCCACTTCTCTGCCAATTTCATGATGGCCTACACTGGCAAACACCCTGAATTATGCTATAGTTATTTCTGCAGGTGGAGAGGGCAGTGTCTCTTGATGTTTCTTTTGGATGATGTCAGTTTTGGTGTTCGGACACTGTGTAGTGAAACTGCATTTTGTATCAGTTTTAATCTCTGAATCCGATTGTTTGGGATGGAGGCAGAAACCTGTGACTGAAAGGGACCTATTTTTAGAATTAAGTTCACTCAGTAACATGCTGTTGTGTTATGTTATCTTTTATATAATATACAATAGTTTTGTCTATTCGTATTTCCTGGTCGGATAAAAAGTAAAGGGGTTTGGTTTGAGGTGCAGCCTTGAGTGACAAAACAAACTATCATTTGCATGGATCTATAAACTTCCTCGAAATTTCTAGTGACTTGCCATGCTCAGGAAAGAGAAGTAAGATATCTAAATGAGAAATTTTCTCCGTATGGCATGTGATATTTGCCATTTCTGCTTTCCAACAAGTAGGCTTTATTTTTTATGTATCATGATTGGAAAGTATTTTTATTTAACTGAATATAAATACTTTAACCTTAACGTTGAACAGTGGGAGACAAACTATCAGACCTTTCGTTTCACCGCCTCTTATGGAGCCACGCACAAAAGATTGTACCTTCCTAGTATTTGGTACCCCCTTCATACTGCAGTGAAATTATTCTAGATGTACGGTAGTGGTAAGTGAAGCATATTGCAGCCACACAGGAAATTTCACACTTGTGGAATGCAGCATTTC
This sequence comes from Charadrius vociferus, assembly GCF_000708025.1. Classification (NCBI taxonomy): domain Eukaryota; kingdom Metazoa; phylum Chordata; class Aves; order Charadriiformes; family Charadriidae; genus Charadrius; species Charadrius vociferus. The sequence continues at coordinate 2,682,044 of NW_009648710.1, read as the reverse complement.
TCCTGACAAATACCCATCGCTATTGAGGGGATACA
>NW_009648710.1:2671447-2681993 GCF_000708025.1 Charadrius vociferus | reverse complement strand
CAATTGTGTGCTCTTATAAAATAAGAGGATGTTCAGGTTTGCAGTTAGCCAGCTCTCAGCTAAAATAATATTTTATCCTGGTCTCCTGTGGCAGCCTTTGCAGCAGAGATCAGCAGTGGAACCTTGCTGTCAACGCTGCGTGCTGAGACCCTTCTTTCATGCAAATTATGACTTTTTCTGTGAGCAAGTGATAAGCTTTTTCAAATGGCATGGTAACCCAACAAATAAAAAGCTACGTATGCACATGAAGGAGTGGCTTCTTCTGTATGCCTCTTAGTAATCTTAATTTCCATGTGATTAAATGTTGATCTTATAATGATTTAGCTGTGATGGGTGATAGAGAAATGAGGGACAAGCAAGAGAAACTGACGCATTGTTGCTTGTAAATGAGCTCATTTGAAAAAATACGTAAAATAAATTTCAAAAGTCAACTGAACTGACTTTCTCTTCTGAATTAAGTTGTGTTGTATTCTCCTTGTTATTATTTTGTCATAAAGATGGCTGGATTTCTGATTAGGAAACAGATCATCAAATACAACTTGACTGAAGTATAGAACAAAAGTAATTGGAGAAACTCTAGAAAACTTAAGCCACCTAATGTTTCCTATGCTTATTTCACACAAAGTATTTGGAGAGCACTACTAGTGAATTTAGTGAGATAATAATTAAATGTTCTATTAATAAGGTAATGTTTATTGTAAAATATTTTTCACACTTCCACTGTTGGAATGCAGGAATCTCAAAGGTTATCTCTGGAGGAGCAATAGGGAAAGTAAACCACTAACTCAGCCTTGTGGTCTAGACTCTGAATGCCCTTGCTTTAGTAGACGTAGAATTATTCCAATAGGTTCAAGTATTATTCGTTTTAACTAAGTTATTTCTCTCTAAATGACATTAGGATCTGATCTGTAGATGGCAAAAATGGTATCCAGGGAGACTTGTAGAAGGACATAATAAGACAAGGAGAATGTTAACCAGGGTATTGATTCTTGTAAAAATGTCACAACAATGATCTATTAAAGGCATAGAATTTTGATTATTGCAACCTATGCAATGCAAGCTGTTTGAATCTGACCTAATTTGTTTACAATAGTATTAAAGTCATTGACTTATTTTGCTGTAAAACAAATGAGAGTTAAGATTACAAATGAGAGTTAAGATTCCAAATGAGGAAGACTGTTAACACCATGTGAGATTTTAGTTCCCCACTAGCCTAAGATCTGATTTCACTAAGAGATTCTTTTGAGCAAAACCACCATAAACCTTATGACTGCTTTCACAAGTAAAGGAAAGTGCCACAGTAAGCTTAAAATCATGACTTTAGACTCTCCAGGAGCAAGGGAATCCTCTACCTGAAATTGCTCTCCACTGAGGCTATAAATCAGACTTTTACTACCGAAAAAGCTCTGCTGGCATAAGTTGGTGGTTTTCCTTCATTAGATATTACTGCTTTACAGCAAATCCGTTTTGTACACTCTTCATCTTAATCAGGAGAAAGTTAGGTGAAGGTAGGAATAAAAGGTTGTAAAAGCCTCTGGAAAACCTTGCTTAGTTAAAATCAGCAGTAGCCAGACTTCTTCCCTGAACATTGCTGAGTGCAGTACTTTGTAAAGAACCAGTAATGACAGAGATGTCAAAACCTCAAATTTTTTGTTGTCCATTTTTCTTCAGGTATGTTTTCCCATAAAATAAAAAATTTAATGAAAAGGGAAACACTTATATTATCTGAAAGATGTGAGCTTTGGCCATATATGTGACAATGCCTGCAAAAGCAAAAAGAAAACACACACACACAAAACCAGCAAAAAAAGAAAAGAAAGATGCAGAAAAGAAAGATTCAAAAAATGTCTCTGTATCTAAACCCAGACTAGACAAGCTTATTGTTTTTTGCATCACTCTGAGTGCAGCTCGTGTATATGTCTTCACATATTTGCTGAGGACTAAATCCCCTTGCTTAAGGGGCTTGATTAAAAATTCTTTCTCAATGAGCAGCAAGTAGGGGTGGCAAATTTAATAATCGCTTGCTGTAAAAGCTACAAGGAATACAGATGCAGAATCATGGTGACTTTGATACGGAAAATACTAAGGATTTTTCGTGGTGGTGTTTTATGCATATTATTTCACCCTTTGATGTTAAGCATGCACAAGGAGAAACCTAACACAATGACACGGGATGTTTTTTCTTTCCATTTGTAAATATTTGTATTTGTGGACTCTATAACTGACAGTTTTAGCCACAAGTCACAAGGCTTCGTTTGCATAGTCAAACAAACAGGCCTCCTGGATCACTAGGCCATCCCATATGTCACAGTTGAATGTGGCAGAATCAATCAGGAGAAAAAAACGCACATGCAGTTACCGGTGGAGATTCGGTGGTGGTATTTTATCTCAAGTTTTGAACTAGAATTAATAGAATGATTGTAATCTCAGAGCAGTTCCTTGTTGAGAGGTGTCACTTCTGATTTATAATTACATACTGCCATCAGTTATGGCTATTTGTAGAATTGCAGAGTGCTATAGGTCAGAAAGGGCCTCTGAAGGTCATTCCAACTCCCTGTTTAAAACAGGACTGCTCAGATTCAGCCTATAAACAACTTATATGCCTCTGCATAGAACAGACAGAGTTTGAGAAACAGCCTTGGTATTTATTTAGACCTAAATAAAACAGTCGGTCTTGATGGAAACTTGTAACTTCTGATAAAATCTTTTGTGTCTGCTCTGATTGTCTAAAAATGTGTGGGATAAACCAGGCATTCATGTGTTTTATATATTGCTAGAGTTGCCTTTGCCTCCAAGTTTTATATGAAATGCATCTTTTCAGCTTGGATGCGAAGGCAGCTCTAGCAATATGTAACATATGAATGCCTGAAGTTTATCATTCACGGTAGACCAGAAGTATCAGCCTGTTGAGTTACCTGCATAATCTCACTGCTGTAAATCGGATTTCAAATTTGAAGACACAACGAGGCAGACTATAGAATCCTCCTGCATGTTAGAATATATTGTGAGATGGAACTGTGGAGGTTACTATGAATGTAGGTAAGTTCCTGTATCTATTCCAACAGAAATCAAAGCTTAACTTTTGTATTTCCCATCTGTAGTTGAGCCAGCTCTTTCAGCTCTAGTCAGGAAGCCTTAATCTGGCAAGCATGATGTCTTTTATGTATTTTGTTCTCTGTGAGAAACTTTGAGCTAAAATCGAATACAACTTGAATGAAATTTGCATGTACTTTAGCAGGCACTGCAGTTCAGAGAAAAATGGGCCTTTGAAGTGTCTTTGGCAGTTACACGTTATAATGTGGTAACTGCTTTATAGGTGTAATGGTCCTCAACTGTGTGTCTTTGGAAGCACCAAAGAATTGTGATGCTAACAGCAACCACAGGTGATCTCGTTCAGAGACTTCGATATGTTTCAAGAACATTATAATCTGGATGTTTTATGTTTCAAGAACATTATAATCTGGATGCTCCATTATAATCTGGATGTTCCAGTGCTCAGATGCACTAAAAATGGCTTAAATAGCACAGCAGCTTGTGGTATGGTTGTGCTTATACACAGATGAACCCAATAGGATAGCATTTACTATGTTCTCAAATATATTGCATAGGTGTATTGTGTGACATGAGAAAGCTGTCATCAGAAGAGAGATTATGATCAAATTCTAAATCTGAGAAAGCTCTTTAAAACTTCCCTTGTTTTTACTGTTTTAAATAGTGTAAGTTGCAGAAGTATTAAGGAAAGTGTTCTGGAGTAATTAAAGCAAACAAAATGCCAGCATGCACAAAAGTAGGGGGAGGGGGATAAAACATAACAAAAATCAGTCAATTCAGAGAGAGAAATGCAATGAATGGTCAGCCTAGCTTTTCTGGCTGTGTATTGTGTAACTGTCAAATCTGAGGTGGTGTCATATGTTGCTCTTGGCAGCAACTTTGCTTTGGAAAGTTATTTTCAGTTTGGATCATTTCAAAACTGTCTGTGACAAACTGCGGTGTGAGGGACAGGTACATCTGGCTTGGGCAAAAGATGTCAGAGGGACGTAGACATCTCTTACAGTGGTTTTGCCACTCAGGAGAACGTAAGAATGTCCTACAAGAATGTCTATGTAGGAACTGAATTCTTTCTAGCAGCTTAAACAAAGCTTAACATCTGTATAGGCAACCTTACTCATAACTAAATTGGTCTTAATTTGGTTTAATCTAAATTACAGTGAAGGTGAATTAAGACACATGAAATAAGATGTTTAAATTCTGAATTAAACCATCTATGTAATTTTATGCAATTTAACCAATGTCATTCAAATTCACAGTCTTAGTTAAAGTAGTTAGCTTTTCTAAGATCCTTAAGTGCTGTGATGGCAATTCGGGTCTGCAAACTCTTATGGGGTGCAATATTTGGGGAGTACAGAGGCAATCTCTTTCTAAAATCCCATTGGCTAAATTTAAATAGTTCTTATACTGTCTTTACAGACAAAGGTCAGATTGAAGAAAGCATGAATGAACTTGCTTTGAGCTGACAGAAGGTGTTCTTATGCACCCAGAGAAAATGACCAGTAGAAGTTTTTGAGTTTATGCCAAGTGCAAAGCTTGCTAATGAATTTTATCAGAGTTTAAAGAGTGAATGGAATTCTGATACCAAGGCTGAATATTTTTGGCACTGTTTCAGGACAAAGCTAAGAGATCAAGGTAATGAAGTATAAAAAATAAAAATGTTTTGATTCCTTCATTTGAACTGAACTGAATTTACACGTCAGTTTTAGATTTAAAAGAAAGATCTGTGAATTAATTATATCCTCAAGAAATGCAGAGAACTCTGTTTTCAGAAGTATGAGGATTAATATCATAAAACATTTATTTTTTTGAGTTTATACTATAATATAGACTTCTCTTTGATATACGATTTTGTTTTAATCCGACAGGTTTTCTGATTTTATATAATGTAATAAATTTTAAGTTATTTCAAATAATGTCTCCCTGACCCTTTTCTCCTTCCCTTTCCTATTTTATATGGTAGTCAGAGGCTAATTGCCTCTACATTCTCATCACGGTGGCCATTTTTTCTTTCTTTCCCCTTTCTCCTTTCTCCCCCTGAATGTATTCCAGCATTTGTAGGACACTTATTTAACAAGTTGAAGGGAAAAAAATGGAATTACGTCTATGATACAAGCTTCCACAGGGACTCTTCAGGAATTTGTCCATGCACTAAACTGATTTCTCTGCTCGTCTTTCTCTTGCTTGAGGGAACTTTGCTAAGGTTTAGCCAATGTCGCTACAATGTCTGTCTTTATTAGAAAACACCAAGAGAAGGTGATTTAAGTGAGAAATATGGTAAATTACTGTAAAAACAACTGGAATGCTTTGACAAGTGTTATTTTAAGGGACTAAAAAACAAGTTATTACTTAATTCTTCAACGACGGCATCTTGTTCCATGCTGGAGCATTGGAGCTAGGGCACTTGTGGGTATTAATAGTTACTACTGTTACATTTGCAGCGTACTGAATTCTCACTCGGAATGAACTATAAATTGGAAATACATGTTTCTGAGCATCAGTCCATTCTTACAAGCTGTTCTTCAACTATGATTTGGGTTCAACTGTATGTATGAACAAGAACTAGTAATACCTTGATTGTTTGCCAGCCATTCTTGATTCTTTAAAAAGGAAAGAGTCTGACTTTTTCTTAAGGGGGAGGATGCACGGGGTCCTCAGAGCTGGTGAGAGCAGAAGGTGATGGTACGTTTTCACCCTCTGAAATATGATGGTCTGACCTATACACTTCACTGCAGCAATGCAGTTCAATGTCAGTAAGTCAAGACAATATGAATGCTACTTGAATACTTCTCCTTCCATGGAAAAACCTTGTGACATTTTACAGACTCACAGTATCCTCACAATGTTCCTGTGAGTAATGAAATGTATGTGGACATTGGTTTTGAGCAAGGATTTTCTCAAGATAGTGATTAATACCTGAGTTTTTGAAGAGACTCTTATCTGTTATCTCACAATGACCCTACTTAGTTTTATTTTGCAAAAAAATATTTGTCCTTTTCCCAAGGGAGAAAGTACTTTTGAGAATATATTTTCCAAAACTCTTCATGTAACTTGTTTGTTTTGAGAGGTTATCCAAACTGTAAGCATCATATGGAAACCTTTTACACGTTACAGGTTGCAGAAAGGTTATATTTCTATTTTACACATGTATATACTAGAGTTCAGTAGATACAGTCATTATAAGACTAAGAACAGAACAGAGAATTCTTCAACAGTGACATGTTTTTTTCTTAGGAGGAATTACTTCATGAATTAAACAGCAAAACCACTATGTTCTATGTAATCTCGTCCTCTCGTTGGCTTGTTTCATGCTGCTTCTATTGGAAATAAATTCAGAACTGTCTTGAAAGCTCCATATTGTAGCTCATCTTAACATCTAATACAGCCTTAATGGGGCCCAGACTGCACAGTTGCATGTCTGTTTTATAAAAGTCACCAGATCTCTTCTAAGACATTACCTGCTGACTGTTCAGTTCTTTGCTTATGGTTTCCTTACCTTAGCGAACCTTTTACAGTGAAGGTGTTAACCCACTGTTTAATGTAGCTTTTCCAGCTGTATAAGTGAGTGGAAGGAAACAAAAGAGAAATTAAACTAGAAAGAAGGAAGATATGAGATTTGTTGTGGGTTTTTTTTCCCTAGACAATAGAAATCATAAAAAAGAATGATTCATTCCTCATTTTTTTTACACAGTTCTGATTCTCACTAGTTCAGTTAAGATTCCCCACTGCATATGTTACCTCAAAGTAATGACATTCATGTGCTGGCTATGGTATTCCTGCCAGTGATATTTTCTTTAGACATATGCAGTGTTCACAAATACACAGTGACTAAGATGTCCCAAGCACATGACAGTTGTGTTTTAGGGAAATAAACATCAAACTCAAAGGAGGAGGTTGCAATTATGGTTCTTATACACCAGACAAATCTACCTCTAACATGGCCGTGGGTGATTTAGAGGTATGAGTTGATTTTCAGTCCTTTCCTTGACACATCCAGTAAATATTCTCCTTCCTTTTTACTGAGTGTTTTCTGTCTATATCAGCAAGTTTGGGTTTTAATGCATCAAATATGAATATAGTTGGCTTGAACAATCTGAAAAAAATTTAAAATATTTATGACTTTTTGATGATTATACCAAAATACTCCAACTTACTGATCACTTTTCTCTTGGGAAACATTTTCTTCCTACAGTAATGAAGCCCAGGACTTGTCTCACTCATTTCTCTTTATATCATCCTAACAACTGAGAGAAAAGGAAGCTGTCACTAGGTGATAGACTTCTGCCAGACTTGACTGCCAGTTGAGTCTGCGATGTGCTTCTGTGCGTATTTTTTCCTGTGTTTTTACCTAACATTTTGTAAGCGTTGTGTTGATGGAGTAAACTTTAGTGTCTGTGTTGAATCTGTAGTTACAATGCAAGATTACGTCTGTGATCTTTGAGGCAGTGCCTTTCAAAAAAATGCATTCCTTACTACAGTCCAATCTCTATTGGATTGTTTGCAAATATCCTGAGGGCTGTTCTTCAAGGATCATTCATTCCAGTACAACCTGACTGACCTCCACCCCTCTGTCCCCTTCACATTTTATGAAATAATTCACTAGAGAGGAATTTGGACACTCACCGCAGAGATTTGGTATTTTTCATCATTTCAAATGGTCAGTGAACAGAGTCTAAAAACTATTTTAACGTAGCAGCCCTGACATAAGACAGCAAATTTCTTTTTCTGCTGTACAGCAATCAAAATGTATGTCTGGCTAACCAGCTGCAGATCACCCACATCTATTGGATATTGATGAAGACACCTAAAACATGGCTTAGTCATATTATTATGCTTAGTCTTACTATTCTGAGATGTTTAAGTGAAAATCCAAGAGAGTACTGAGGAAGGCAGCCTCATTAAGTATTCAGTACCTGTGAAATGATATCCTGAATATCAGAGGATTTTCCCGAATCAGAGCTTAGAATGCCTTTTTGAATGGTTTTATAAGAATGGTGAGAGTCTCTGCTGACATCTATAGTTAGATAATTGTTTTGAAGCCATAGTCTATCCCTCCAACAATTTTTCCCATTGATATATGCTGCTTTTCAGGTTTGTGGAGAGAATTAGTGGATAGTTTCTAAATCTGTAACATATAACTATAAAAATGTTGTTTCTTGTCTCATTTTTATTGTATGCAATTGTCTTTTAATTCATTCTGATCTAGTCTGGTTCAAAATACAGTTGATCCACAGCAGCACAATTTCATTTTAACTTTCAAATATTTAATTTCAAACAATTTCATTTATACTTTCGAGTAATTTGCTGAAAGCTTTCCTCGGTGTTAATGCAGTGCTTGCACATAGGATGCATGACATACATTTGAAATGAGTTTGTGAACCAAGTTCCATGTGTATGTGATCCGTAGTGCTGAAAAAGATTTTAGAAATGCATTTCCGTTTTGTTGTGTAGAAGTAGAAGGAAAGTGACAGCTGGACAGCCATTCCACCTGCATCTCAGAAGACTCATCAAATTACTCCGATACTTGGGAAATTCAGCGTCAGCCTCTTACCTCCCGTACACTGATCTTAGAAGGCAGTGGTCACAGTGCCAAGCAGTTCCGATTTACTTCAGCAACAGTCACGAGCGTTTTTGAGTCTCTCTGCCTTTGGCAACACAGAAAGGAAAGGGGTGACTATAGTTATAGTTATGTTGCCTTTTCCTTCCCGTTAGGCTGGATTATTTATAAAAGTACAAATCCAACACTATTTGTATTAAATTTGTTTTTCATCCAAGGAAAGTACTGCCTACGACTCCTTATGGTGTAACAAAGTTTCTAAACTAGTTTATTTGGGTACAATTTGATGTTAAATTACTATGGGCAGCAGCATAAATAACTTAATAAGATTCCTGGACATATATGATAAATTATTATTATCGCAGCTTTTCTCTTATAGTCAGCATATATTTTTTTTTCCTTCATGCTGTTTGCATTTTCGTTAGATGTTTGGAGATTACAAGAATAGTGATATTTGCAGAACCGTTAAAGAGATTTAGATTTTAATGACTAAGACCAGGTGAATTCTGTATAGATTATAGAAGCCTCGACAAAATAAATCAGTGGGAGGTTTACAGTCTGTATCAGTGGGGCCAGGACTTACAATGTGACAGGTAAGAGACAAACATCTTAACTAGAAAAACCTATCTTGTATTCTTAGCCATAAATTGTGTTATCATGAAGGGGAGAATAGCTAAATTTGACGAATATGCGAAAGCATTCAGAAATCATGCTCTTTTTGTCTAATAAAAACTTATTTCAGTTCAAACAATTTGAAGTCAGTTATGGTTCGTGAGTATTTGATGTGAAGTTTCAGTGAGCACAAAGCAAAAACAGCAGATATTACCAGACCCACCAAGTCCAGATACTTAAAACGAAATATTTGTTTGTATCTCAAAGTATTCAGAAACAGCACATGATGAAAAGCTCTTAAAATAGCAATGTACTTGTATATAAGGGTATAAACAACTCATAGGGTATTTCGTGTCAAATTAGCAGGACAGGTGGGAGGAACATAGTATTCTGTTACATACTATGGGACTGTCAGATGGCTTGAGGTAAAAAGGAAAAAAAGTTGGTGGACTTAATTACTAAAAGCAAGATGGAGGGGAATTATGAGGAAAAAATGTCTAATAGAATTTTAACCACTTTATAATAGTAATCAAGAATGCAAAATAATAGACACATTATGTAAAACAAAATTAGTTTTTTCCTGAATTATGAATACTTTCTGGTGTCACAACAGAGCTTGAAAAATTACAAGTATTTAGTTTAATATGAATCAAGAAAGCATATTTTCAGATAAAAGTAGTTTCCATACCTGAAGATATATGTGGAGGTTAGACGTAAAGGAAAGCATGTATTTTAGTAATGTCAGCATATATGAAGTAATTTGGGTAATCTTTTCATAGGTATATTTTGTCAGTGGAGGGTCAAGTTCCCAAGAAGTGAGAATATGGTTGATGAGTGACAATCGTCTATTCCAGATAATATTCAGAGCTGGTGTGAGAAGGTTCTTAAACAGTGATTTTTAGTGCCTGTGACCTCTTCAGCTTCCTGCTGTCAAAGAGCTGTTTGTTACTCATATAGTCGTCTTGACAGTCATGGATCAGTCCTCTATTTTCTCCTCCCTAACAGTGCAAGCAAAAAAATTTTTACATTAATACTAACAGATCTCCATGTGAAAGTGGAATGCTGCCCATGGGGTCTTCAGTACAGAGTTGAGAGTTTGGATCTTTTCTCAATGCACATTGCATTCAGCACTCAGTCAGGCAGTAAGCACAACACACTATTGTACTGTAGAAGGACCATCGTGACGACTTTTGAAAAATGAGAATGCCAGTGTCCCTGGGCTGGGTAACACTAGAAGTGCCCTTTCCTTTCAATGGAAATTGTCACAGCCACTCAATACCCCTGGAATGAAAAAATGTTCCTTTTGTACCACAAATTGAATGTGCAACA
>NW_009648710.1:2576611-2671428 GCF_000708025.1 Charadrius vociferus | reverse complement strand
CCTGAAGTTTCTTTTCTCACCCAATTTTCAATCCCTGTATACAACTGCGGAAAGAGCTTCAAGAAGAGCTAAGGGTTGCCTATGAGATACTATAAAGAAAGTTCGTATTTTTCACAACCCATTCTTCAGACCCATCCATCTTTCCTTATTATGCTCAGCACTTTAGTGCCTGAAAAACTTTGACAGCTGCTGTTCCAAATCTCAAGTAAAATCCCGTGTTGTAAAGTTCCCTATTTTCCTGCACAATAGAGGTGTTTAATTACATGTGGTATTCACTGGTTGGTTTTTTTGGTTTGTTTACCAAAGTTATTTATCATGGGTTAATTATCATATGTTATTACCACAGATTGATCTTGGATATTCTTTTAGAGGCAGTAACAGGCATAGCAATTTTAATCCTCATAGAAAAGTGCATCAGTAATAAGTAAATAAAATATTATGATAGATTATTCCAGTGAGTTATGTTTTCTGTCTGTCCAAAGTAAGACAAAAATGTTAAAAAAAAATAAGTTTTAACAGGGTAAAACAGCTGAAATATTTAGTATGAAAACAGCTTAAACAAAAAAAATTACTCCACATTACCAGTCTTGTGAGACATGATTTATCTTAAAAGAATCCAGATAAGCGGGATGGATATCTTGGGGTTTTTATTGGCTCTCAGGGTTTTGTGTTTCTATTATGTAGCAACTTTCTGGTTTGTGGACTGAAGGCAAATTAAAAGTACATTTTGGTTAATATGAACTGTTGAACTTTACAAACAAAATGTAGGAATCAGTTCAGTTTCTTGTTAAATGCTTAATCTAGTTGTAATAAGCTTTCAAGATTTGTTATCCATTATAGCAAACATCTGACCAGTTTACATAGTTACAGAAGAAACTGGGCATTAGATCAATTTGCAACTCCTTTCAAGGGCACCTTTCAGGTTATAGGCTTTACATTCTCACCACTGTAAAAAATAGGCTTTGGCATAGAATCTTCTTGCTTACTGTCTAAAGTGGGCACTAACTAATCCACTGAAATTCATTACTCCGCGACTTTCTATAAAGGAACAGATGATGCGTGTGAAGAAGTAGAGGATATCCCCCATGTTCTCTGTGAGAGCAGATCTGGACTGGCATGGGAAATGCTGGGATTTTCCTGTTAGGATTGTCTGGCAAGGGAAAAGAAACACAAAGGAAGCAGCAGAGTCCCATTACCTCCCAGAGTGAATCCTGACCTCACACAGTTTACTAATCACTCCTTACTTAGAATTTTGTTTAGAGTTGGAAAGTAGGTCAGAACTTCTTAAAAAAATATGATTTCCTTGTTCCCAAATCACTTCAATTAAGACTCCTTTTCTGTAGTAACCAACTAACAACAGTTATCAGAAGGGCTGTCTCTTTGTTTAAGAAGAAAATTCTACCTTTCTCTCCTAGTGCTCTCAGGTCTGATATTACTCTGCAATGACATGAAATCTTCCATTTTCTGCAGGGCAAATAAAGCAAATTCTCCAACTTCCATCAGAACATGTGCATGAATGCTGGCATATCTAATGTTTGACACATTTGTTATAAACAAAGTAGCAGATGTTACCTTACCCACGTATATTAGTTCATTAGAGAGCATATTTATTTCATTTTCATTTTTAATGTTAACTCTTATGTGCGTTGTGCTGCTAACAGAAAAGCCAGTCTGGCCTTAAAGCTAATGCTTTATGCTCCATATTATTTTGCATGTTGTATGAGATGTTGGGTTATTTTTTCACAAGGCAGCGAGGCTGTTTTTTCATTAACTCGGAGCATAATAGTGTCCTTGAATGTAATCTCTTTCTTAAACTGGATTTGCTTACAACATACAGTAATGAAATGTGTTTGTTATATCCATAAGGTTCAGAAAGAGGAGCAGAAGGAAGTTTTGAGCAGGAAACTGGGCTAACCTCTTGAGGTCCCTTCCAGTCTGAATTATCCTATGGTCTATCTGAGGTGGCTTAAAAATACTAGTGCCACAGGGAAACAATGAGTTAATGATGCACTTCTGCATCAAAGCTTGATTCAAGTCATCCATGAAATGGGTTCATTGGTCTTAGCCTGAAGGCGCAGCTTTGATCGTGAAAGCTTCTCTGCTGGGGTAGTCCTCTGTAGAGCTTCACCAAATGCAACTAGTCAACCTTCTGCACCTATGGTAATCTAGACATTAAATGGAATGAGTTGTCACACTCATCTCACTTAGAGCTTCTATCTGACCTTAAGCCAGTTCTTGAGGAATTAACCATTAGTGTGTTGTTAGGACACCTGTCCCAAAAGTGCCGTATGCCAGAGATCAGTTGGTTTCTGGGCTTGGAGATCCAGTGATGTCTACAATCCGTTGGAAGAAGTTGTACCTATGAGATTGCTGATTAAATAAGCAGTGCACATACAGTAATAGAAACCCTGATTCTAGTTGATGATGTCTAATTATGACCTCCAAATTATGAGGTCTAGCTGTGTTTTATCTTTGAAATATCTTGGTGAGTTGTCTGTGTACACTTCTATTGCTAGAAAAATCTATTGGGAACAAATTACTAAATGATAAAAATCAGCTTCACCTGAAGTTATTCCTTCAGTTGGTTGAAAAGAAGCCAAGCACTATATTTGTACTTTGTACAGTAAAGCAGTTATTTTTCTCTGTGGGGTAAATAGTTTTCAAAACATAAAATGGGTGCTGCTTTCTGACCATGGCAAGTGAATAATGGTTTGGCTGCAGTGGTTAAAATCATAGCTTGTTTCCCACCCTCATTCTTATCTGTTTGTGGATTGTGTGTGCAAGCACACACTTTTGATGTTTTTGTATTTTTTAACGATTCTCAAAAATTATTCTGAAACTGAGATTCTAGATGTAGATGTGACCATAGCTTTCTATATGGGCGGTATGCTCTTTTAGCTGGAGTTAAATGGAGTTAACTAGATAATGTTCAGAATCTGTTTTCTTTGCTCAGCAGCAAGAAAACTAACATGATACAAAGAAGGAATTTTGTTGTACTGCGGAGAGGTCAATTACTGTGGGAATCACTTGACTACATGTCTGTGTTTTAGTTAAAAATGAAATCTTGATTAAAAGCATTAAAATTCTCTGAGATGTTTTGACTAAAGAGGGAAAAATGAGTAATGTAAAGCTGCAGTTTTCATCTGTAGCTAGAGAACTAAGAAAAACAATATTGCCGATCGATTCAGCAGTATTTGTAACAAAAAATTCTAATTCTTTCCATTCTTTTTGTAAAGGACAGGAGGAAAAACCTTCATCTACGTACCTGCAAATGATAAAACATATCTAACAAGTTTTAGAAACTCTCAATGTTTTTTGTATGATAACTATAACTGCTTATTACGAATCTTTTCCCAGGAACAGACTATATTTTTTTTCCTTATTTATTAATTTTTAAAACAGGCCTACGGTTTTACATATCGTTTTGCGTTAGAGTGTATGGTTCACCCTATTAAAGTTCTCACTTCATTCTTTTAATTACAGTTTTACATTTTTATCTATATTCTAATTTCCATGGAATTAGACATGCTAATCCATCCTTTAGTGCCATGTTTACATTTTGTTCTTTCAGGATGGGAGTAAATTTAGGTGAATTTTAGTATATCTTTCAGTTCTGCATTTTCTGCAGTTTGCAGTGCAGATTGATATATTTGTGCATGTATGCTGTACCTATATAGGTGTGTATCATAACACGCATACTGAGGATCAGTGAAAACTCAGTGTAGTTTTACAGATTCTCAGGCACTGTTTTTTTCAGAATTAATTATTACTGCTGTGACTGCAGGGTAACAAAAACCATTAAGTGGATGTCTCAGGAACTATTGGTAGTGTAGCCACTCCTGGAACTACTGGAATGTATTCCCTTGTAGAAGGGAATTGAGTGCGGGATCGCTCCCTGTGCCAGTGCCACAGTCACCTGCTCAATTTTTGCTAATACTGCAGGAATTTCTTTAGCTAGCTCCTTAGCCCTGTTGTTTTATATGCTTCTGTCCCAGACAGAAGTGTACTAAGTTAACAAAGGGTGATACTAATACTTGCATGTAGACAAACATTCTGTCTTCCAGCCATCTGATCACCTCCCAGCATTAATCACTTTAATAGTAGTTATGAAGCCAAAAGGGAAGACATATGGACACATATTAAATGTGTCCCTTAGAGAAACAGAATGCAAGAGCTTCCATAGTAGGTCAGACCTGTTGTCTGTGTGTCTGGTGTGGCCATAGTTGCCACAAAGTACAGGAAACACGTTGCGAACCATTGGGTAGTCAGGTCTCAGGATAATAGTGCTTTCTGTCCTGAGAATAATTATTTTATAAATGGAAGCATCAGGGCTTGTATCCCTTTATTTTCTGTTTAGTTGGCGTGCCTCATTAGAAACAGAAACTGTGTGTCAACTACATGATTGTTCCAGTTAATGCCGTCTCCCGGGGGGCTTTGCTGGTACGTTCTAGCTTTTTTTTCATTACTTGCTTTAGAAATAGCAATATGTAAGGTATTAAAACCTAATTCAGCAAGGTACTTAAGCAAGTACCGTCTTAACATATATACACAGTCATGCTAATTTCGGCCAGAGTGCTCGTAGGTTTAATATCTTGCTGTACTGAAGCTAAAGTGCTCTAAACCCCCTTTTGCGATAAGGCTCATGTTTAGGATGCAGACATCTTTTGATGAACGTTGCTCCAGCAGTTCCTGGCATTATATCACCATCTTTTGTGCCATAGGTTAATGTGCCCACACGAGAGCTGACAGAGTGGGATGTGTGCGCACATCTCACCTTTCTCAGCTGACAGGTTGGCGTCTCCTGTTAGGCTGCTGTCGTGAGTGACCTCTATGGAAAGGTTGAGGTTGACAGCTTGGGGCAGTAATGTCTTAAGCTGCAAAATTCCTCTGAGGATACGTCGGTACTTAGAGACCTACCAGGGAAAAGTATGAGTGAACAAAGAGCTGCAGATTAGAGGACTGTTGTGCAAAGAACACCTGTTCATATTTTTCGGGCCCTCCTTTTAGCCACCCAGCACAGCAACAGGCATTTGCGATTTGAATGTGCCTTGCACCCAGTGCTTAGGCTTATGGCAGGTTGTTATGCTAAATCTCATCTCAAGGATCTAGCCCAAGAAAGTGTGCCAGGACATTAAGTTGATCGTTAACATCATTAAAGTGTGGTATTTATATATTATATTATATTATATATGTGGTATTTATATACTGCCTAAGTATTGGATGTTTTATTTCCCTTTTTAAATTCTACTGGTGATCTACAGTCCCATTTTTAATTTGAAGCTTTGCTTTCTTATAATAATTTTCTGCATTTTGCATGCTTGTGCAATGAGGGGCTCATGCATATTTTTCTTCAATTTATTTTTAAAAAATGGAATAAGAGTGGATGGAGGCCACTGTTCTCTTCTACAAAGGAGCAGGCTGCGAAATAGTTCTTGACGATTAAGACTTAAGACATAGTATTACAGGCTATAAAAGATAATGACCCATTATAAAATGCTTCAGGATTCAAAGACTCCACCTTTTCCTTAAGCCTCAGTCATTGTACTGGATCCAGAACCGTGAGGCTGAAGCAGACAGATCGTCTTCACGATGGACAGATTCCCCATTGGGCACTGACACAAAGATCTGCTGAGCCGTCAGTCTAGAAAGGTTCACTGAATACCTTTGAAAAAAAATAACTAGAAAATCAAATGGAAACTGATCTGTGTGAGATGATTAGATTGGGTTTTGTTATTATCATGTAATTCAGCTTTCTGTTGGTATTAACTTGGGCAAAGGCCCTTCCTGATTAAATGGTAGTTTTGGATGAATTTCAGTTTTGCCAAAAACCGTCAACCAAGTGTTTGTCATGGATACTTTCTGCTCAAAAGGGACAGAAGCTGGAAAAAGAAACCTAGAGAGTTTAAAGCAACATTGAAACTGTCTCTACAAGCAAGAATCTCTGAAACAGGGTGTTGGTGCAAAGATTAGGAAAAGAGTGATTGCTTTGCTTTTTGTATGAAAACTGGCACAACCACATGCTGGTCTATGCTAGAGTGTTGCAATTACTTGTTATCCCTCAGTCTTGTCAGTATTTTTCAGACCCTTTCTTCAAATCTGTCCTCTTTCTACAGCATTTCCCTATTGTAACATAGCTATATTCTAGTGATCTTGCTATTGTAGCAACTTGTAACTGTGAGAGGTTAGGAGGCAGTCTGTCATCAGAAACCGTACAGAAGATTTGCTGTTACACTGAGAAAGGAAAAGAGAATCCTTAGGCCCTTTATTGCACTTTTTTCTTTTTAATGCATTTGTTATACATTTTGTAAACATTTGCATACATTTTGTTAATCATTCTGGAAACGAAAGGCACAGATGCTGGCGTGGTATGAATCTTTTTTGGGGGTACTGTCTGAGTTCTTTCTTACAGCAGTGTTCCATTTGTGAGGGTATTTCAGACAGCAAAAGGATAACATGCAGAAACGCTTTACGGTGGTATTTGACTTTTCACTGTGTTGCATTTCTGAAACTAGTACATTTAACTCATCAATGCATGTTAAAGGCAAAACACTGGTGTCTGAGGTCCAGTCACTACTGAAGTTTCTGGAATTGTATCATTATTGCCATGCTGGTGTTGTGTGAGAGCTTTAATTTCAAAGTTATACTATTGTTAAGCCCCTATTTGCACATAGCTCTGTATCCCTTGTGTAAGGAAATAAGTTCTGGAAGGCCTTGCAGTGACACTAGGTTTTTGTGGCATCTGAGGAGTGATTTGCATCCAGCAGTGACTGGGATCCGAGGTGGCCTGCGGAAGGGGGAGCGTATGCGAGAGTATCCACAAGCCACTTCAGAAAAGCAATGGGTTGCACTTAGGAAAGGGAATTGGCCTTAGTTAGGTGGATCACTTCAGCTGAAACTTTCTTCTGTCTGTTGTATTATGCAGTCTGTGGTTTAAGAGCTGCAAATGTATCTAATGTCAATTTCTACATGTTTTATTTTAATGTGTTTTTTTCTTTTAACTTTTGCGTTTATCATTGGAAATGCATGGCGGTGGGTGGGAGATGGTTTGAGCACTGGAATGCAGCTTCTAGTATGCATGCTGAGTCCTGTAAACATTAGGCTGGACCTTGGTTTTGGATAAGTAATGTTGTATGATTTATCTTTTCCGAGAAAAAGTGACAACTGCTCTGAATATTCGAAACAGAATCAATTAATCCTAATTTTGAAACAGGCTGCACTGCACTTGTAATAACCTGTAGATAATACTTTATTGGTAAATACTATCCATGAACTATTCCCATTTGTATGTGTGCTATGCATTTTTCTAGCAATTTTAGGAGTTATGAAAGGCATGAGGTTTTGATTACAACATTATGGTCATACACATATCACCTCACACTGTTGCACCTGTCTTCCTGGCAGAAGCATGCTTTGATTTTCAAGGGATTGCATTAATATCTCAGGCTATCTCACTTTGCTTTTAAAATTATTACCTAAATCTAGTTTCCTGTTCCTCCTTTATATTGTTCTGTCTTTGATCGCATCTATATCTGGGGAAAAAATGGAATAGGAAAGATAGCGATTTAATTAGTGGTGATGGCCAGAGGGTATAACTGTCATCACCAGTATAAATGGCTGCTTTCCAGTTGTAGCAGCAGAACTAGCAAAATTGTATCACCCAATTTATCTACCTGTTATTACAGTCTGAGAATTCCCATGTGTGTTGATCACATACTTACCAGGTGATTGATTAGTCTGCAGTTAAGACTCCGGAACTTTTTCACAAACGTTTTCAGTTTTTCCACTTGCAGCATTTCCATTTTGTCACATCTTGTTTCCGCTAGCTTGGACTCTAGAGAGATCTGTACAACATGCCTGTGCAGATTAGTTTTGCTATTAATGCACAAGTCCTCTGTAACTGATGTGTCCTTCTTCCATTCTGACTAAGCTGCTGAATTGTTTTTAGTGAAATAAAAACGAGCTCTGCTGTTATTTTCTCTTCAACAGAGATGTACGTTTCTAATTTCCTGTTAGAGAAGTTGTTTATTAAAAAATCTGTCCATTTATTATTTGTGCTTATGAAGGTGGAGCAACTTCATATGCAGAACATAATTAGCACTTGGAATTGTTTTGATCTAGTTTTCTCTAGGTAAACTCTTCACTAATAGAAGATTTCTACTGGTGAGAAAACTTCTCTTTCAGACTCTCGGCATCAAAGCCTAAGTGAATTTCATGATTCAGCTAGGTTTTCAGTGCAGTGCAAATAATTTGAAATACCTTTCTCGAACACCACTTCTTATGCTAATTTTGCTTGGGGTTATGGGGGGGGTAGCATGAAATGCAAAATATTTCGTGAATTAATTAAATAACTGAAGCATAGAACTTCTCCCTCAGTTTGAGGACTTTATAGGAAAGTAACACAGAAAACAATCCTCTTTTGGCTGCACATTAAGATATGGAAAAAAAGGTTTCTTGTAGAAATCTGCCATCTGTCTCTAGTGTTTTGAGATGGTTACATTAGTCTCTCTGAGGTAGCTCTGTCCATCGCTGGTCTGCCCATTATGCCCTATTCCACCTCTTCAAAAACCTAGGAAACAGGACCCCTTTCCACATTAGGGTTCTAGATTAGCTTCAGTTTCACGAAGAATGCATATTTGGATGTGATCCACATACTAGTAGTGACAGACCCATTCTTTGGAAAGCTGGATACGTATTTTATCTATTACTGGTAATAAAACAAATCTGAAGTAATCATGCTTTGAAAACCCAATTGCATTTTCAGTGTTATAATGGTATTATATATACATTATTATTATATATACATTATATATACAGTGGTATTGCTGTGTTATAATGCTCTATTTACTTTTTCTGTAATGTTACATTTCTGTCTTGTTTATACGCATGTGTAAATTAAGAACAGAAGAGATTATGAGTATAATGCAAGGATTTTCAAAAATTGTAATGGTCAGGTTCTGAAAATGTGAAATCTCAAAAACCTTCTCTTTTTCCAAGACAAGTACTTCTCTGACTACTAGAGTAGTACCTCATTTCCTATTCTCTTTGTTCCACCTCATTTCAGAGGTTGGAACAATCATCTTTGTGTTGCTCTTGCTCTGCTAAAAGTTGATGTTAATCCAGATCCTTTCAAAAGTGTTACATGTATATAATAAAAATATGTAGGGATAGAAGCACAAACTCCTGCTCCAGGGTAGTATTTTTGGCTCTGTAGAACACATTTGAATGTGAATAACCATGTATCTTCCGTTTAACCATCATCTTAATTTAATTTCACTTGACCTAAGGAGCTGACAGCATCAATCCTCCATGTTGATTAACCAGATGGAAAACACTTCTTCACATGATAGCAAGGTGACAGATTTGTATCCAGAGAACAAGTACTGATGTGTTTAATTTGCTTGCAGGTTATTTAGACCAAAGTTGGAAGTTTTACTAGTAATTCTTGCTCAGACCATTAGCAACGACTCTAGACAATTGACAGTTTGGTGGATTTTTAATTGTATTTCCATAGGTAAAACAAGTAGTTTCCACACAATGTGCATACATACTTTATACATACATATATAAAAGACGTACACAAAATATATACACACACTTTATGTACTCTTAAGACTTTCCTCAGATTTTTTTTTGACTGATAATTTAATAAATGAGACAATTATCAGATTTCTTTTGAATCTAGGTTATGCTTCTCTTATTCTGTATCACATCTTCCTCAAAGTGGAGTAGGCATCTCTAGTGATAAATGTGTACCTCTGTCTGCCTATGTAACTTTCAAACCCCTGGATTTGGAATTGAAGAGAGCACCACCTGATCTAGCTTCAATTAACAATTTGCAGAATGGTCATCCTTCTCCCTGTAGCACAGGAAGTCTCCCATTATGTGGAAATTAGCAAATGCAATTGAATCAGAAAAAAGTCTTTGAAATGAAAAGAGAGTAAGAATTATAATCCTTAACTTATCCATTATCACTCTCCCCCTTCTGTTTAAGCTTCTTTGCTGCAATAATCAAACCTGCAGTTGCTTAGTCACTGATAATCCTACATCATATATTCATTCCTTTATTTTTCCTGCAGGCCCTAGAAGTACCTTTTGACCATGATACAGCTTGTCCAGTGATTGACAAGCATTCTGATAGCTCGTTTCACAGCTTTCTTGCATCTTAGGGGCTGAATTGCTGGAGGCACAAGCTGTGCGGAGAGAAAATCAAGCCTTATCAGTGCTTCCCAAATTCTTGTTCAGGTTTTTCCTCTTCAGCTTCTGCCTGCCTTTACTGATTTAATTAGTGCTTCTATGTCCCTAGGTTACATACCTGCTGACTTTAAATCTGTTGCCATTTATCCATTATTAAAGTAATGTTCTATGCCTGATGACTTGGCTGACAGCTATAGAACTACTGCCAAACTCCCATTCCCATCAGAGATCCTTGGAAACAAGGACATTAAAGATTATTTTTTTTAATGGAAAGGGATAAAATTTATCTTAATAGTTTAAAGTCTGACATCTTGAAGCTCTTTAGAAGCTAATTAACTTACATTGCATTGACTTGTATATTGTCATTTCTCCTTTCATTCATGTCAGTTGTTGCATTGGAAAAGAAACTCTTCTCAGAGCCGTGTGACTCTGCTTTTAATGGTGAAGTTAAGGAAGGTAACCAACGGAACTGGTAATACTGTTAGCCTTAAACTTCTTTCATTTGCTCTGACTATCTTGCTTGGAAGTTTTAATTCACATCTGTTCTCAAATAACTCACTGTCCAGGGGATGACCATACATCAGAGTAAAAGGAGACTTGCAGCAAAATCAAGAGGAAAGCATTACCATCTCTATGAGCTTCCTGACATTGGGGAAGATCCATTGTACAGCCTGATCTGTGAAAGGGAAAGATCGTGTCCCCTTCAGAATAAAAAATCCTTTAGCTATTACATATTATATTAAAACAATTATGTACAATAGTTCTCATTAGCCTTCCTGTAACTCAAGAAGCTTAATGATTATTTCCTCCACACAGTTGTCCGCTCTGCTAGACAGTTTCAGTCTGGGGTTTTTTAGTCTTTTTCAAGTCACAGGTTAGATCTTCTAAGAGAAGTGGACCTCTGCATAATAGATTTAAAACTATTGATGAGAGACTTGCTTCTCCTAATAACTCTTCTTGAGGTTTTAGAAGCAACTCAGAGGCCCTTAGATGTCTGCAGATCATGAGTGAAAAAACCCTAGACTAGGATCCTACAGGACTAGTAGGGTTGGTTTAAGGGGCAGTGTGTCCCTGTCTGTTTCCATTTCTTTATAGTCTTTTTTAGCATTTCTGCACTACTCCCTTTTTTGTCTTTTTGTAACCTTAAAATTTAATTAAATTACCTTTTAAAATACACACATTTTCATTTACTGAGCATCAAACATAAGGATAATGCATTAAATAAACGGATGTAAAGTTCCATAAAGAATAGTTAATCTTATGTTCACAACTTCATCTCAGCCTAAATCCAACTGATATTTTAAAGTGCTCAGAAGACATCAAATGAAATTAGCAGGAGGTATATGCAAAACAAGCAAAAAGGACTTGTTCTTCATACAATACAAAATGTTACAAAATGTCTTTGTGCAGGTTGTTGAGGGTCCTAAAAACTTACATGTGTAAAAAGTGACTGGGAAACTTAATGAAAGAAAAAGAATCCACTGAGAATTTTTAAATAGAAAGGTGACATGCTTGGCTCAGGAGATCCTGAACTGCAAAGTGCTGGAAGCTAGGGGAGTACAAGGTAAGTATTCACCTGTGCTTATGCTATTCTCAAAACTGCTCCTGCTTCTGAGCTTCTCTGTCCATTTTGAGAGATAAGATTCAGGGTGATCCTGTACTGTTCTTATTTTACTACTTAAGTGCTTTTCCCCCTTGACCCTGTCTTTCTGTTGGATTGCTTCAGGATTATCTCCTTGGTTAAACATTTGCTATCTATAATGCTTTAATAATAGATATTATTCTAGATGTATTCATTCAAATCTTACTACTCTGTAGATGGCACAGGTGTTTCTGTTGAAATTTTTATGCCTGATTTGATTTAATCTTTTTAACAATGTTTGTCCATGATTTAACATCTGAGTGAATAAAATTAAAATTAACCTCAGCATTTGAAAACTAAGTTTGGGAATCCCATCTGCCATAAAATTTCTTGTTTTCAACACAGTGAGTTTTGAAAACAGTGAAATCCCAAAATTATGACTTTGCTCAGTAAGATTGGCATGATATTTTTTTTCTTTTAATGATCTTAGATGTTTTTAAGCTCCAATTGTAGTTGTATTTGTAAGTAGCTTTTATATTTTTGGAAGATAACACTATGCAAATAATCTGCTGTGATCAAAATTGTAACATGTAGAGTCTGAAGTACTGTATAATTCCTGCAAGTATTGATATAAAAACATCTTTGGCTTCTTCCCTTTTCCCCACTCTATTTGAACAAGTTCTGAAACAGGATCTCGGAAACTTTTAAGTAAGTGTTTATTGTCATTACAGAAGGAGGCCATGGCTAGGTTTGAATAATACAAAAAGTAATTTCAGTTGACAACTAAGAGTGTACAGTGGATGAATCCACAGTTTGCCATACAAATAAACATGGAAACAAGTACAACTGGAGTTTAAAAAGTAGAAAAATAAAATTTAGAGTCTGATGTATATTCTACTGTAAATGCAAGCTTTTAGAATCCTTTGATATTTTTCAGAAGCTGTCTTGCATTTCAAAAAGGTTGAAAGAAGGGTAGATGTATGTGAGCTGCTTTACTCTTTTATGAAGCGAGTACCCTGTTTAGGTACTAAGCATGCAAATGGAGACAGTTACAGGTATGAGTACCATTATGTCAGGAGCTGGACTCAAATGTACATTTACCAAGAGAAAAAATCTATAGCCAAATGTTGCCTAGATGTCAAAACAAAGCATTCATGGGGAAATGCCATTAAGATTCATTTTTCAACTCAGGTTTTCAGAAAATTTCACATCCATCAGTCTCAATTAAACAGTTAAATGAACGTCCAAATTTTCTGTGTAATAACTTTTCATTTTAAAATATAGAAAATTAAAATAAAAATACTTTTAAAGTTTAAATGTTTGCAGCAGAAATATTTCAAAATTACTGAATAAGTTTTCTGATGTACTGAATCAAAAGTAATCACATTTCTTGATGAAAATGTCTGAATCTGCCTTTTTTTAACCTGAATTCAGCTCTTTATCTGGTGGAGGAGGTAGCAGAGTAGTGAGAAAACTGTGACCAACTCAGTTCATCTCTGTAGAAATTTAGCTGTGGTGTGGACTGACAAGATAGCCGATATATCCACTATGCTGTGTCTGCCACTGCAATCTCCAATATGGTTTTCTTGGGATGGAGGAGAATTTTCCTTGCCCCTTCAGCTTAGTCTTTGGTGCTGTCTTCTGTTATTAACATTGTCCTAATGTCTATATTGGAGGAAGACAGCCTTGATTTGTCTGGAGGAATCCCAACTCCAACTGTCTGCTCCATACAGACATGCTCATTTTGGAAGAAGACAAACAGTATCTTTTTCCTGTGTGTTTTCATTGATAGTAGTTTGCTACATGTGTTCTGGGCTGCTCCTTTGTTTTTGCCATGTCCAATCTCCCATCATCTCTGTACTGGCTATCAGAGAGGAGGTTGCCTTCTCATTTCAAGCTGCCTCAAGCCAGATTTTCTATTGTCCAGGGTTTTATGACAGTTTCTGTGCTGGTTTCTGCCTGTCTTCGGTGTAGTGGATCAGGTCCCAGTACGATATGGGAATGCAGTTCAGGAGGATCACCTCACTTATTGGTCTTTTTGCATTTTCAGCAGCTAATTTTTGAAAAGGTTTAGGCCTAATCCTGTTGCTCTGGTTTCAGAACCAGGGAGTTACATGTTGAACTACTCACTTGGGTTTGCTCCAAATCACGGCAACACACTGACAATGGCAGATTAAATTCCCTTCTGTTCCTTGTTACAATTTTCAGTTAATAATCAACATGCTGAAGATGCGGCAGGCCTGGTTGATGCCTGTTAGCGTGAGTGACCTAGGTATTAGATTTCCCTCAGCACAAAGGGATACAGATTTGTGAGGGTTCTGCAATCACCTATACTTGTAAAAAAACACCAGTTCTTCTGATACGGTTTGAAGCAATTTCAAGACTGTATTTAAAAGAGTCTTAGGGTCCCACTAGCAATAATGCTGGGTGTCAAGGCTGAGGCACATTGGCAGAACTTAATTGGGAAACAGTTTTCTTTCTGCATCGTACTTCACTCTGGCTAGTGTTATAAATCTGTTGGTTTAATAATCATTCCTATTTACAGACACAACAAAGGGAGGCATATCTGACTTGATAATTTTCGTTCTAAGTTTTCTGTTTTCCAGCTTCACCTGATTCTTTTATCTTCACTTTGTCTCTTCATTTATATTCTGTGGAACCTCATTCGAATCCAGCAAGCAATTACACTGTGGTGTAACCATGAATAATATTGCTGTTTACAGACACTTAAGATAGACCATTTCTTGGCAGGGAATGATATTGTGTAGATTGATACTGTCTATTTTTTGTTAATTCTTTCTGACTTGCTATCGATCTTTCTAGACACTTATGAAATATCTGTCTTCATTGCAACCTTCCATTAAAACTGGAGATGGTGTTTTGTCCAATGATGTATATTCTGCTAGTGCTTACAAAGCTGGAGAGTGCATGCAAGCTGCATAAAGTCACTTAGGAAAGATAAAGTATGGTAAGAGAAAATCATGAAGAGCTCATCTATGGGTAATGTGTGGAAGTGAAAACGTTTTATTAAAGGCAACCTTTCATCCATTAAAAACGCAGAACTAATACTGAAATCAAGAGGAATCTCATGTATAAAAGCTCACAGACTAGTTAGATGGCTGTAAGTCATTCTTAGGGGACTGTTATGTCAGGCTGCTTACATTTATTATTGGTTACAGAGGACAAACAAAAAGAAAAATAAATAAATTTGTCTTTTATGACCTGAATTAACAGGATTTCATGGATTTCAGTAGAGGAAGCTCCCTCCAGGATCAGAATGCAGCTTTTCTTTCAGTTCAGTAGCCATAAAAAAAGTTTAAGAAAAATCTCATGCTAAAATGAAAGTCTCTTCCTTATACTTTTTCTTCAGCAATATAACCCTTACCATGCATCAATGTTACAAAAATGAAAAGAGTGATCATTTTGAATGTATTTATGTATGGTGCAGTTCCTTCTTCACATTAATGCTATAGTAATAATTTCCCCTAGTGAAGATGTGTACTTCCAATCTGAAACTAGGTTTGTTTAGATTAAGAAGCTACCACTGAAAAGAAAAAATCATGCACATTAAAAATTATACAGAAACAGGAACAATATGTCAACAAATTGTGAAAGTTTATGAAGTGATCCCAGATCACCATAAGTTGCTCAGGCCTTTCAGAACCCGCAGCTTGTTACCACGGACCACTTTTGTTCAGAAAACTAGTATTAGCTATTGATACAGCTTGAAAAAAGGGTCTTCACTTTTAGCAGTCAGATGCTTGCTTTCCCTTTTCCTTTTTTCCTTTTCAGAATGCTTATTGGATGACATTTCATTAAAAAAGAAAAAAGAGAGAAGAGGAATATTTAGTAATATTGATAAGTCTGCAGTTGCCTTACAACTTTGTAGTTTCACTTGCTTAGAAGATAGTGCGCACTGGAAAAGGAAAATGATGCATGTTGAAATGGAAATAACTTAATATGCAAGCTAGGATTTCCTACTATATATTACTTTATATGAGTAATGAATAAAATTAATGCAACATCAGATATTATGGTAGAGCACAGAATAAAAGATTTTCTTTTTGTTGAGGTTAGAACACTTACTGCAACACAATCAGCTTCCTACAGAAGTCAATATTGGGCAAAACAAGTCTGTCAGAAACTGAGCTCAGCATGCAGACAGGAGTTTGTTGTATTGGGTTAAGTAATCCAGCAAATTCAGATGCTATCTTTTTGATTTAAATAACTCCACAGGTTTCAAAAAGGTATTTTCTCAGCTAGAGCCCAGTGCCATAAGATGTTTAAGAACATGTTTAGCTTTAAGTCCAGAGCCTCTGCCCTTAACTGTCAGATAACTGTCAGATATAAGACATGTGCTTAAATACCTTGCTGAGTAAGAGTCATCAGGTGTGAGCTAATCCTTATAGAGGTCAGTATGAAAGTATCTGTAAGGATTACATTTGGGCATGATGCTGCCTCTTCTTGAAATAAATACCTCTGAAGTGATCCTGCTGGTATCAGTGGTGAAGCATTTTACTAGTTTTGTCTAGAATTTACAGTGATTTAAAAAATACTAATCTTCTTTTAGCAATCTCTGTTTCTCTTCAAGAGTCAAACTCATGCATATAAACTCTTTAAATTATGATTGCCAGCATTATTCAGCAAATATCACCACTTTCACTGTGGAATAGCTGAATAATTGTTTTATGTTTACATTTATAAATATTAAGTGACCAATTCTGTAATGTAATGACATCAACAAGCTATATCTAAGTTGCCGAGTATCTTGTAGGGCTGCTTTTTGTATTTTATATATAACTGCGTTCAACAAGGTCTAGAGTGTTTATAGAGTAGTTTATAGAGTATGGTTTTCTATGGATGGTAATAATACAAACTCAAAAGAAATGTGGCATTTTTTTGGCATACGTAGGAGTTTCTCCCCCAGTCTGTCAAGGGAGATGGATTCTCACTAGTACAAATGAGAATAAAGGTCCTGCTTGATGATCCTCTTTCAGTACGCCTCATAACACTCTACTAGTAGAGATCATGACATCGGTTTACAAAACTGAAGACAATAATTCTCATACAGACAGCAACAGCAAGGCAAAGTAATATCAAAGAAAGCACTGACAGCAGATAGAAAACTAGTGGCCAAAACTTATGTGAAGTTTGAGACTAGGTAATGATTACTTTTTTTCAGATGCACACTTGTACTCACATCTGCAGTTTGTATTATTTAAGCCAAAGTATTTCACATTTAAAAGATGAAATACCTGGAAGGAAACAGTTCATCCTAGAAAACAGTAATTTTTGTTTTAATTTTTTAGAAAAGGCTCTAAGACATAGAATTAAAATAATCACAGCTACTGCTAATTTGAGTTTCTTAATATGGTCCTCATCTCCTGATGGTGAACTTGCTGTGAAAAGAATTAGCATGCTTGTTTTTTTCCTGTTGCAAATGTGAGGTAGTTGCAATTAGATTTTTAAATGGTTTTTCTACTTCATCAATAAAAACATATACAGGTGTGCTTTACAAATACAACTTTGGGCTATGCTTTTTACATGCACGTCTGTACTGTTGATATAAATTCAACTTATATTTATTTTATAGCGCTTTTCTCTGTAGTGGCTTAAGAGCAATAGCCTGGATCACTGGAGTTTCCCAGAAGAGGGAAGGAGTCTTTTCTGTCAACCTCACTAGTTTTTCCAAATGTCTCTGCTGCAGCCAAGGGTCTGATGCAGGCAGCAGCCCGGAACTCAAAACCAGCCCCCAAAAGTAAATACTTGCAGAATTAACCCTCAGAGAGTTACCTGCCAAGCACATGTGGACAACTAACAAACCCCAAACGAGTTGTTTTAAACATGTTACTGACGGGTACTGTTGTAATGTTGGTTACAGTGTTAAGAATTGGTTATTGTTGGTTAAGAATTGTCACATATGTATTATGATCTTTGCTTAGGAAAATAGGAGGAGAAAGGCTCTAGGCCACCATTTTTCAACCTGTCCCTTGTAGGGTGATGGCAACATTTTATCAAATATAATTTAGAGCAGTTTTTAAATTACAGGTGTAGCAGTGCCTAAGGTTTCCTTATTTTTTTTTCTGTTGCATCCCTGTAATCTTTCTCAGAGGCATCTTGCCTTGAGTAGAGGAGTCCATCCTCTGTGCTGTCAAAATATGGGAGGTGACACTTTAAGTTATTCAGTTATGATTGGAATGTATCTTTTGTTCATGGGATTTGTTTTTGTGTAATTTCTACATGCCAGAGCTGTAGGATTTCATGTTTTTAACATTGTTACAGTCTGGCTAATTTATTCTCAAATCCTCCTCTTTCCATAATTTTCTTTTTGTCTGGGAAAGCCCACTGATTTAACTAATGAATCTAGTACTGATTTCTGAACAGCTGGTAATAATAAGAAAATTGTCTTGATGGTTATTCTCGAGTCTGGAGAATGAGCATGCAAGCAAGTTGTTGGGTCTTTTTTTTTTTTTACTTTCCAGGATGTTTGGCTTGTTTGGAGAGCTCTCATGTCAAATCCCTTTTATCTGTAATTACAAAGCATTATGATTTCATCTTGGTGCCAAGGGACAGCAAATGACTGCAGGGAATACTGAAAGCCCATTTATTTCTCTTAAGGCCAGCTTTTGGTCACAGTGACATCATTGCCTAAATTCTCAGTGAATTATCTGTTTGGAGCTTTAACCCTATGTGTGCTTCCCAGGACTGACTAGAGTTTGTATACGAACTCTACTGGGAGCAATTGGAATATATTCCTTTCTTTTCTCTCTTAAATAGCGTGGGCTAGACTATTTGTCCCAGGGAACTGAGTCAAATTACAGATAGATTATTTTTATCCCCATTTTTTTTAAATGAGCTAATACTACAAAAAAGGTACCGATTTATCCTAAATGAACGTAGGAAGTCCATTTCAGACCGGGAAATGAAACCTCTGTTTTTTGGAAACCTGATCTTACTTCTCGGTTCAAAACCTTTCTACCTCCCTTCTGTACTCTTCTACCCTTTCAAATGCTTTCTTGGAATTCAGAGGAATGACTTATTCAGATTGGAGCTGTAAGGTGACTTGTAGAGGCAGGTTCTTTCCTTACATCTGAGATCACATCATCTGTGTGGGATGTTATATTGGAGATCAGGATTTTGGCCTTTTAAAGTCTGTGGCTGACTGCCAGATGAGGACAAGGAATGAAAGAGCTATTGTCAAATGTATGTACGAAGTTGGTATTGGTGATACATAATAACAGAGTTAAGATAGTTTTTGCCTCAGGATTCTTTGTTTTCAGACAGTCTGTAGTGTGTCCGAATACACGCACTTTTAGCTACTGTATCAGTCTGCCTAGGGAACGTTATGCATTGATTTGCAATTGCAGTGTAACAACACTGGTTTTGGGGGAAACCTCAGATACCTTTTTGCTGCTAATTATGGCTTTCATCTGCTGCTAAATGATAAAAGAAATGTGAGAAAAACTCATTCCTAGGGGAACAGACTTTCTGTCCCATCTTTGCTGTGGGCCCTGAAGAAAAAGTAGTAGAAGAGTTGTAATGGACTTTCAAAGATCATCTAGTCCATCTTTCTTCTTCAAGAAGCGTTCAGCAATATCTAAATCATTCTTGACAGAATCAGTTCAATGTTTCTTAAAATCATTTAGCAATGGAAACTCCACAGCCTCTGTATATAATCCATTTCACTGCTTGTCATTCCACGCCGTTCAAAAGGTTTTCTCTTCTAATACTTGACTAAATCGTCCCTGCACCAACTAGATTTTTTTCCTGTCTCCAGTGGGGCATATTATTTTCCTCTTTTCAGCAGCTCTTTATGTAGATGTAATCATGTCTCTCCATAGCTGTCTTTTCTCTAGAATAAAAGGAAGAAATACTCTTTAAAATAACAAACTTTCTTTTATTTGGCTTTTGCTCTCTTCTTTATCTTTGTAATTTCTAATTGTCTGACCATTGCTGTTTCTCATTTCTAGAGTTCATTTTTGAATTTCTGGATGTTATTTCAGCTAAAGCCTTACCCATATGAGTAGAAGGATTATATGACATTAGAACTCAAAAATACGTTTTGCAGAAAAGTTTCCTAGTCCATCATTTCTTACCTTGTTTGTTTTTCATGTCCTTGTGTTAGTAGCACTTTGCCAATGCTGTTGCCGATCTGCAGTCCTCTGAAATAGCTTGGATCATCAAGACCATTTGAATTCCAGTCACCTCTTATGAGCATTTGCAGTCCAAAATTGTTCCTTTCTGCAAGTGCAGTCTGTCGTCTATCCTCTAAGTCACAACTGAAAATACTCATTGGTACTGAACCCCTGGAAAATCTTACTCAATGCAACATTTGCGTTTCCCTGATTGCATTTCCCTGATTGTATGTCAGAGTTGGCACCCATTTTACAGTAGTACCATCTAGACAAGTTGTAAGGGAAAAAATAGTTTGGGGAGGGCTTCAGAGTTGCTGGAAAGCTATGTGCAGAATCTTCCCCTGTTAGGCGATGAAGTCCCCTTCTGTTCCCACTCAGTCTTTCCTTCTCTTTTCCCCTCGTACTTCTGAAGTGAGTTTGTGATTTTGGTTTTTTCCATTCCTGGCATCAGTTATTTACCCTGTGAAATGAGCTAAAGACAATATGAAAATTGGAGCCCTCTCTTTATGTCTGAGGCCCCTTTCCTCTCCAATGCTTTGATCCCCTTGGCTTCACATTTGCACAGTTCTCACAAATGCTGTGATCCAAATAGCAGAACTCTAAAATTGCTGTTGGAGTCTCTATTAAGATAATGCTGAAGTCCATTGAGATAAATGATCAAAACCAAATTTCTAAGGAGCAGCAGAAGGACCTCAGCCTTTTAGATGTCCTGGGGAGGAGAGGTCTGGGTGAATATAATTAGAATCCTCGTTGCGATTACTGACTTTGCTGTAGTGTAAATTGAGCAAATCCTTGAAACTCATTCAGTGTTAGTTTCTATATGCTAGGTAATTCTATTTCAAATATAAGAACTTTGGAGAAGGGACTGTATTTCTAAAGTCTACATAGTGTAAGCAGCTTCATACTGCCATCTAAAACACGATTTATTGTCAGTTACTGAATTGTGCCATCTTAAAAAAAAAAAAAATAAAAATTCTCTGTTTGTCAAATATCAGTGGACCAGTATCAACACCAGTGTTTAAATGTATCACTCTTTACCTGCATTGCCAGTGGTATAAGCAGAGCAGCTGAAGACTCAGAGAATAGCCCAGGTTGGAGGGGACGCTGAAAGGCCATCTGACCCAATCTTTCATGGGAAAGGGGGCCTAGATGAGATTATCTAGCACCATGTCCACGAGCATCTTGAAAACATCCAGTGATGGGGACTCTACCACATCCCTCGGGAGGTTGTTCCAGTAATTGATTGTTCTCACTGTAGAAGAATGTTTCTTATATTGAGATGAAACCGCTCCTGGTGCAACTTGTATACCACTGCCCCTTGTCTTCTCCCTGTGGCTCCTTGTGAAGAAAGAGCCTCCATCCTCTTTGTAACCACCCTTTAAGTACTGGAATACTACAGTGAGGTCCCTCATGAGCCTTCCCTTCTCCAGGGAGAAGAGACCTAACTCTTTCAGTATTCTGTCTCCACTAGACATGAACTGTTTTATCTTCTTTTCAGTGACTCTTTGTTACAAATTATGTAATCTGTACATAATATCTCTCTTCAGTTGTCTGTTCTGTAGCATAAACAACTGTAGCTTTTTCATTGTTTTCCTCACAGTTCGCTTTCTCTACACCTCTGCTTATTCATACCAATTGTATAAGTAATAACTGATTACAATAACCTTACTGATTTTTCTCTGCCCTGGTAATCTCTAGCTGACCCTTGTATCTCTGGAAGCTTGATCGCCAAGGCTTGGCACAGTGTTCTAGCTGAGGCTTTATTGCATCTGAGCAGAGTGGGAAGATTACTTTATGTGATTTTTCTATTTGGCCTGTCTGGTTTTCTTGACTCATAGTCAGTTTTCATAGTTTTATAATTCCCAGCCCTGTGTTTTGCAGATCTGCTGCCTGAGCTGTTATTCTGAAACTTGTGTATCTATGCTATTATTCCTGCCTATAACATGTAACAAGTGTATGTATATGATACTGTGCATTAGTTCTCAGTGCTCCATCCTGTTTATTTCATGCTACTATGCTGTATAGCGAACACTTTTTGATTATTTTGCTTTCCTTTTTTAAGCTGACAGGGGTTACCTGTAAATGTAATACTTTTCCTTACTGACTTAGACAATGAAATACAAAAATACTTTGATATTTTAAAGTACAATTTTTAAGAGTGTTGCTTGATTCCTCTTTGTGGTTTATTTAGAGGCTTACTGATAACTGTGTTGTTTCATTATGGTCATACTTTACAGTAGGCTAATTTAACCCACATTTTCCAAATTTCTTATGAAAACGTGACACAAGCCAGAATCAGAAGTCGTGATAAAGTGTATGGTATCTACCGTTACTTGCCATCTGTTTGACTGGAGACCTTGCCATTAGAAATGAGCAGCTGACTTTTAAGATGTCACTGGGTGCATTCAGGATCTGCACATCTGATCAGGATGTTCCAGGAGATACTTCCTATGCTCGCTGACAGAGTGCCAAAAGTGCCTTCCCTGCTAGCCCCTCAGCCAGTCTGAAGTTTTTGCTGAGAAACCTATAAGACAGCTTTCTGACTATTTCCTCCTGTTGCTGAAAGAATGAGATGAAAACAGATGAGAGCAGAGGGCTCCTTTCTCTATCACAGCTTCAAGCCTTACATACAGGAATATGCCCAAGGTGTGTTAGGATTCTATGTGTGTGTGAAATAGTTTCCCATGGGAGACAGGCATGGCATACAGTTTGAGAGATTGTACCACTTGAAAATAGTAGAAAACATGATATGGAATAGTATGCTAGGAGATAAGATGCTTTTTATTCCCATCTGTGCTTCAGGGGTTGAATTGGCAGCGAATTCAAAAACCTTTACTAGGCAACAGAAAAGATCAAGAAATACAGTATATGCATAGTAGTGCTTTGGCAGGAGGTAGTGTATGTGCTAACTGGATAATAGAAGCAGGCCTGGGGATTAATGGAGAGCATGTACTTTCCAAATGTTTTTTTCTAAGATCTCGTGCTATGTTAGTTTCTGCAGTCTTTATGGACGATGGTTTTTTTGACCTCTAGTTAAAATGCCTTTGAATAGAGTTCTCCAAGAGAAGCCCCAACACTGTATTATTTTCTGGCATTCATTATTGAGTAGCATATGGATATGTCCCTCTGCGGAGGTTGTGTTGTCTGTCTCAGCTGCTATTCCACATTGATAAAAATACTGGTTCTCTTCTCACTTGTATGTATTAACAGCTTGAGTGTAAGTGAACATATATGCCACAGGTTCTGGAGACTTATGATCTCCAGGAGGGAAAAAATACCTCTGTTTATTATGCTGTCTCTCATGTGGTTCCGTTGTGCAGCTG
The DNA here is from genome assembly GCF_000708025.1 of Charadrius vociferus. NCBI lineage: Eukaryota > Metazoa > Chordata > Aves > Charadriiformes > Charadriidae > Charadrius > Charadrius vociferus. Next base: position 2,648,194 of record NW_009648710.1, on the reverse strand, counting down.
ACAAAGGGAAAATTAGCAGATGGTCTGAAACTTCTGTAGTTCTTAACAGGCAGCACTACCAATTCTATATTTTTTTTCTTACTGCAGCCTTAGCCGCCTCTTAAGTTTTGTAACTTTTCTCTTGATCTCCTGGACATATTTGATAATCTGTCTTTTCCTCAGTTTTCTGTTTGTTGATGGGAATATGGCCGTTCTGATATTAACAAACTCAAAATCTACCAGCCAAACAGAAACAACCAACCAAACCCCAAAGCCAATGCAGAGGAGAAAGGAAAAAATAACATTACGTCCTTATAAAGGAATGCCCTCTGTCTGCTTAAACATATTAATGCAAGTTTGTTTCTGTTAATGTTGGTAATATGCTCTTTAGCTAGCATTCTGTAATGCTGACAGCATTAATGGGAGGTGTTGCACACCATGCTGTCTTGCCTGTGTTTGTCTCTTTTTTTTTTTTCCTGCTTTTTTCATATGTATATGAAGTGCAATGCATGTTCCTCCCATTTTCAGATAAGACAATAGAAAAGAGGTTTCAAGGCTACTGATTACTGTAATAATTTACGAAGAATAGCCGTGCAGTTCTGTATCTCCTCTTTTTCTGAAACCGTGACCCATCCTAAAAGGTCGCTGTTGAAGAGTGAACAAATATAATAGAACATACTGGAAAGTCATTATTGGAAAGTCAACTTCGTCCTTTCCTGAAGTTGATTAAATGCATTGCCTACGTTTCAACCTCTGCAGTACTTTTGTATAAGAAAATATTATTATACAGTGGTTGTGGCTGTAATATTATAGATATGGGGAGGGGATTTGAGCTGGTAAAAACTCAATGTTATCTCTTTACTTAAGTGTAGTGTCCCCTCTTTTCCACCTGTTCACTCACACTCCGCACAGACAATCTTTTTGCAAATATGTGTGTATTCTCTTCCTATTATGAAATGTGTTTAAAATATCGGAATAGCTTTTGTAGTATATATAGGAGCTTTTCAAAAAGTAAATTTTTCTATTATTAGTCATATAATACTGATGTCTTTGGAGAATGATCTCTCACCTAATAAAATTATCAATTAATAATAAAATAAATTATACATAGTGAAGTAACAGCATAAGGAATACCAGTAGTTAGTGTGGCACTCATTTTTTGTAAAAATGTAAAAAATACCGTAATAGGTATGCAGCCAAATACTAACTAAAAGTCAAAGAAGCTAAAGAGTGTCTAAGGCAGGGGTTTCTAAGAAGTTACACAGCAATTCACAAGGGAATTGGAACTGGGCCTCAAAATTCAATATATTTTGATGCTGTTTATAGAAAGTGTTAAGTTTTACACCTGCACTTTGACTTTATGCAGACTTCAGTATCCTAATGGCTGTAGTATCTGTCTTTCACAAGGGCTTTGAACGTGCACATTGAAGCCAAGCAACAGCCTGAGAGTGGAGTCTTCCCTATTAATTGTGAGCTGTGTCACAGTTACAAGACAAACAGGTAGATGAGATCCTGGCAGATAATTGCATTTTGCTACAAGGCAGTGTTGCAGCCATTATTTCCTTCAACTGAGGTCTCAACAGTGCCTGAGTCCAGAAGATGTGGGCAATCCTGTCGTGTACCTGCTGCATTTCCTTTTCCGTAACATTTAGTTGGTGTCTAATTGAAAAAAAATCACTTGTGGAGCCTAAAAACTTTTGCATATCAAAGATTGTTGTCTGGGGGTTTTGTTCTTCGCACACTGACAAGCCTGCCATTAACTCAGCAGTACAGGATCAAGGTCTTTGCTGTTAAGAGTCATGCTGTACAATGTTGTGTCTCTTGCTGTGTTCAACAGGGCAGCCTTGTTATGAGCACTCTTATCTTTGTGCTTTTTAGATGCATCTCTTAGGGGGGGAAAAAAAAAAACCAAAACCAAACTCATAAATCGCTGTTAGTAAAAACCAGAACAGTTTACTCTGCATAGGTAGACTTGTGCAGAGCCTTGTGCATAATAGCATACACAAGCTGTCTCTGCCTTAATGGAGCCTGTCAACGTGCTCTCTATCATTCTTAGTATTATCATTCCTCAAGCAGTAATGGTAAAATACATTACAGCCTTAAAGTACGCTTTTCATGCCTAAAGTTTAGACTGTCTCTTCTTTGGCGTGTCACATTCTTTAGTATTTCATTTTCAAAAGCAATAAAATAAATTAGGGATATAGATACTATCTTCAAAAGTGATACAAGACCCCTAAAATGTGGCAAGGCAGTTTAGTGGATTTTCCAAATCAGCGTTACCTTTTGATGGTCTTGCAAACACAAATGTTTTAGGGAGTCAGGCTCCAAAGGTCAAGTGACCGATGTGGAAAATCTTGTAAAATGCATGTGTGCATACAGATGTGTACACAGAGAAAGAAGGTTTTTTTCTGAGACTGCTACATTGATGTGGAAGCTGAGAGCCCAAGTGAGGTGCTGGGTGTGAGTGGATGCTCAGGAAAACTTGAAGCAGTTCACTGGAGAATATGAGTTTTGAAAATACCACGCAGTTCTCCTGACCTCTTGAAATGGGTGGTGGAAAGTAGCCACCAAACCATGGCATATGGCAAAGCCAGTACTGATGCCACAGTAGTCCAGTCTATCTTTATGTCTTTCAATTGCATGATTTTTTCCATTCCTAGTATATGAGGGAGTCAACAGGATGTCTCTGTGCTCAGTAGTCAGTGCTGTCTCCTGCAGAGTGTGTATGAAAAATCCCTACTGAGGTATAACACTGCCTTGAAAATGGACAGAAAAGTAGGCATCCTTGAGCTCTCTCCTTACGCCTGTAAGGACAAAGCAAAACCTAGTTTCTCTTCACCTGTGGCAGAGAAAAAGAGCACACTTATGATATTTTTGCAATGTTTCTGTTGCTTAAAGAAATAGTAGTGGGTAAAGCGCTCTTTCCCATGTGGACCGATTACTTCAGAGAATTATATGCACTAACATTGGCAAAAGTCTCTCAAATAATAACTACTGGGATTGAAATGTTAGTGTAAGCCTAAATACCAGAGAGTGAAAATAAGGCCAACAGCTGCATGCAGTAAAAAGAAGAACGTGCTTCTGCTCAGGGAGTATTAGTGGCTCCACTGACATTCCTGCTGCTTGGTAGGACTTGTTTCCTTGACAAAATAACCCTGCCAATGACCACTGAAGAGACTTGTGATTATTCCCATTTTTCTGTTCTACTTTGTAGCTGAACCTCAGATTGAGTAGCAGCACTGCCTGACATTCTTTCTTGATTTGAAATCCTCACTGTTGATGGACTGTTGTACTCCCAGCCTTATTTATTGTGAGGGATGCACACAAAGGTTGGTGTGCAGGCTCAGAAGATGAACTCTGCCAGTGCAACGTCAACCCCTATTAACAAGCAGCGATGCCTCTTACAATTTAAACTCAGGCAAAGTTGCTAAGCAAAGGAAGCTAGTGTTGACTTAAACAGACAAGGTGCAACTGTGTGTGTAATAATGGGAGTGTATTGTTAAAGCCCTGGATAGAGAAAGAAACGAATTCTACCATTACTAAAACAGGCATTTTGCAGAATGGTTTTGTTATGAAACCTCAAGTTACGTGCAGAGAAAGATAGGTATGAAGACCCATTTCATGCATCCATGAAGGACCAGACTTCCTATAACATTGCTTCGTGCACTTAGGTACAAGTACCATCTCCTTCTTTTCTCTTATGTGAAAGCAAAGCAGCAGTGGTGGATCGGGATTCTAGACTTATCTCAGCCTCAGGTGAGCTTGAATCCATAGTTTCTGCTTCCCAGAAAGAGACCCTAAGCTCTGAAGGTGAAAAACGAAATGAAACTGAAGAGAACACCTTGCTCTTGAAGCAACACCACGATCTTGCCAGAAGAGCAGTCCAAGGATGAGGAGGGCCTATCCAGGGAGCCCTGGCCTGTTCAGGCATTGTTTATTTGGCAGATTCTGACATAGGAAGAATCCCCAGAACTAGTGCCAGCATTGATTTTCTTCCAGTGTCAGAAAGTGTAATTTGTTGTCACTGGTGACAAATACATGGGTCTTATGTTTTGCTAACCTGGTAAGGCCAGCACAGCTGAATGAGGTGTGTCAAACTCTTCATGGCGCATCTTCTGCAGAAGTGTTTACTAGGTCCAGTCAGCTGCATTTGTCTGACAGCAACTTTTCTACAGATACAGGATATAACCAGTAGCCTAATTTAGTCCTGACTTTCGTTAATGCAGCTGCATGGGGAGGAAAGGCCTGATTTAACGCTCATGTTCCAGATTGAGTTGGCAGGTATGAGGACACGTCTTACTCGCAGGCTGAGAAAATTTGAGTCTGGAAATCTCTAAAGCATGAATTCCAAGAATTGTTTTTTACAGCCACTTTCCAAATTAGAGCTGTATGTTGGTGTTTACATTGAAAGTATTCCCCTGGGGTTTTAGCTGTAATAGCATTTGCTGGCTCTTTTTTTCCCATCTGTAGGCTGAGATTAATGTGTTATTATGTCACATTTTTCAAATGAATTGATTTAGTAGTTTAGCATAAAACATTGAAGTTTATCTTCCCTCATTAGTCACACTCATCTGCTGTTGCCCTCCTAAACATGGTCCTACACAATGTATACCAGGATTGCCAGCTGGGCTGATTGTTCAGTGTGCTGGAGCAGAGCACAAGTGCTACAAGAGGTGCGCTCTATGCGTAATAACCAAGCTGCCAATGCCAAATTCACATTGCACAGTCTCTTTCTTCATCTCTTCTAATGTCATGTGACATTAAGTCTGTTGTTGAGAAAACACTGGTCATGTCTTGGGCAAGCACTAGAGATAACTTGAGTTTGAATCCTAAGCTGTCAGGTTAGACTTCTGTGCTCTTCTATGGGCAGCCTCGTGGGAACTGCAGAATATGGCACAAAGGATTATCTTGTACATCTCTCCCCTTCAGGTGGGAAGCAGCAGGACTGAGTGTTCAGAACCTGATAGGAATGTAAGTGTAATGTACATCTTGTAACCCGGGACAATGTCATTATTCCAGGTGACTTTTGATATAATGCCATTATATGCTATATCTTCTGCCAAACTATGGTAAATCAATAATTTTATCTACAAGTAGGAAACCTTGGATTTTATTCTCCCAAACCAGTCTCATTTCTAGAGAATTAATTACCAGGAATTTTCTGAATAGTTCCTGATATTTAATATAGCCAACAGTGTTAATAATAGTTTTACCGCTTTAGGACTTTGTTATTGAACTAATATAGGTATTTTTATTTTTATTTTATTTTTTTTTTAATTGGGATTTTAATGTATCCTGGAAGCTATTTCTTACTGACCATGTAATGGTATTTTAGAAACAATACATTCAGCAAGTTGCTGTATAACTTGAAATGAACAGGACTTTCATTCAGTCCTTTTTGGCTAAAACCAGCTTTCATACCCAAGTTAGAATGGCATCTGTACTACTATATACATATTATATTAATGCTGAAATAAACGACAAAAGTTACCTGAAGTCATATATAATCAACAGACATAATAATTTGACTTTCCCATTCATAAAAGTAACAATGCTCACTTTTTAGCAATGTGGTACTCATCCTATTTTCACATTGTCAGCACTGGGTGGTATATGAGATGATATAATCTAATACAATAATGCTTCCTGTCATAACTGTTTTTAGCAAAATAAAATTATCAATGCCAAATAGAAAGATGATATAATTACAGTAAAGCCTATATTTATCATTGGAAGTCCTTCATGTATTCAAGTATAGAGACCAGAATTAAATAAAGTGCTCAGGATTGTGTGCAAAAGGGATTTGTGGACTAGGGTTATTTATTTAGTACTCAGAATTCAATAACCATTCCATAAGAAGAGAGCAAAGCATGACTCTTTTCCCATACCTATTCAAATCTAAAGTCTGAGTCCTGGAGACACTTTGTAGGTAGTGTGGAAAGTCATGAGACCTGATCCTCTATTCATGTAAGTCACCACGTCTTCAGTTTGTGCGAGCTGAGGATCATGCTCAAAAGATTTAGTCACGAGAACAGGTGTTTCCAGGGTAAAGGGGTCTAAACTAGATAACCTTTAGACTTTTAGACTCCATAGCTCTGCATAAGGAACATCTTCATTTCTCGGCAGTGCACCTTGCTGTTTGTAGTGCAGTGCCTCTGTGTTAATATCAAAGAGCCTTATGGAAGAAATGCTTGTGGGAACCCAGTGCAGTTCTTGCTTATGGTGACAAAAGGTTCAGGCTAACATAAGAGAAAAAAAAACATGCAGAGACACAAAATCAGATGCAGGGGGTTTTCTGGAGGTTTTTTTTTCCTCTTATGTGGAAGAATGAAAGCCTATGCAGAGGCACTTATGCTAGCGAAGCCGTTGTCCTTTTTGCCATCTGTGATTCTAGTCAGGAATTTGCTGATAGAAACAACATGTGAATTAGATGGGTTGGTGGTGGAGTTGTGTTTACCGTAGGTTAGGCTTGTATTCCACTGAGCTCCCCAGGCTTCCCTGTGGGTTGCAGGGCTGTCCAGAATTTTTCTGGCACTGTGTCCGCACTCCGTGTGTCTCTCCTGAGCCCCCTGGCAGAATGGGGTTGTTTCTGCATTGTGCCTGAGGCAGGGAAATGCTCCTGTAACCAGAAGTGGGGCTTTTGCTGACTATTTCACAGCACCTGTAAGGGCATATAATGAAAATGAGACTTTTCTATCATTTAAAATGGCTAACTCCGGCCACTTCTAAATTGAAGTTTTCCTTCTGATAATGTGTCATGGCTTCCTAGGAACTATAAATTAAATTTAAATTCTAAAGAATTTGCACCAAGTCATTCACTAAATTGATTCTGAAGCTAGGTATCCTGAATCTTCATTTCTTCTTCTGAAATTCATCCAATATCATTGCGGCAAAGCAAAGAGAAAGGAAGCTACCCAAACACTGTCCTTTTCTGAGGTTCTGTTCATTGTCAGGTTTATGAGCCATCAGCAGTACTAAGAGCCTGTAAAGAACTTTCTGTTCCAGCAGACTTGGTACACAGATGTTGTGTACAGGTTTTTCTGTAATGAACGTATAAAAATTTTGAAGCAGTGTACACCAGTGTTTCATCTGTTTTTACTGGGAAGTTCCAATCCTGGGATGTGGCTGAAGCTTATTGCAAAACTCCCATGCATTCATGAGGACCAGGATCTGGCCCTGTACATGCTTACCTTTTTTTTGTCTCTTCAAAACTGTAATTGACTGATAGAGTGACACAAGCTGTGTGTGGTGCTTGGAGGCTTACAGGGCCCACGGAGCTTGGAAAGGTATGCATGCCCTGTGTGTGTTACGCTACATTGCGTGTAACAGGCATTGCACATATGTACCACATACAATATGCAGCTGCTTTCCAAAGAACCTCTTGTTCACAAGACTACAAATGTTGGAGTGAAATCATCATTTGTGCTGAGATTAACCCCACTGGCTGCAGTGAGCAGCTCCAGAAGCTCAGTTAATACTCAAAAATTGGCCCAATGATACAATTTTAGGAATGAGCCAGCAAGTTGGATTCACATAGAATCAGTTTTATTGCCAGGTAAGAAATTCATATTAATATAGTGAATACATGTTTACAAATAAACATTCTTAAAAAACAAACAAACATTTTATTGTAGGAAGTATTATTGGTATCATAAACTCTGTAGTTAACAAGTATTAACACGGGTTTACTTACAGAACATACAGTTACTAAAATATTTCCACATAAAATATGCTCAAGTTACACGAAACCTGTGTGAAATAGAGTGCAGCTGTAATGTGTATCTAAAGCATATGGATTAACAGCAACATTCCATAAAGGGTCAAATTAAGTCAGCCAGTTGTGAAGGCAAGAAAGATAAAAGGAATAAAAGTAAGATAGTGGAGAATCTGGGTTGTGTGCAAAGTATTTGTCCCGTGGGCTTTGTCCATTTCAGATAGTCTTAAAATATATGATCATTCAATTTAGCAGCACACTTATGGAGAGATGCCGGTGCTCTCAGGATGCAAATCAATCTCGATATAGCTAAAAAAATGGTCTCTCCATTTAACCACGTTTCAAATTCTTAGCCCTTGCATCCTGGACTAAGAAGACGCACTGCCAGTCAGTTGAGTACAGTAAGAAATGCCACTTCCAGTTCTTCTTACAACATAACAGTTCTCACTGCTCCCTGCATACTCTTCCAAAACTAATCTCCAGAAGAATTGACAGCTGGTGAGAACACAACTGTAGTAAGATAGCTAGTTAGGATTTAGCCAAATGACTTGTGTTGGGGGAAGGGCAGGAATTTAAGGGAAAGACTGAGTGCGTTGCCTACCATCAGGCTGTTGCAGCACTGCCATCCTATCCCAACTCTGGTTATCTCTCTGTGGATGTGCCGAAGCCTTTACAGGCCCAGGACTGCAAGTCTGCTACCAGGGCCCAACTTAAGACTGGTTTTACTCATACAAACAAGGCATCCTGCTCATCAGAACCACAGTCAAGACCACGAGTCCAATTGTTTGTTTAGTTTAAACCCAGATCTCTTTGACATTTGAGGCTAGTCCGTTAGCCTCTTCCACCAAATAGTCCACCAAGAGGGAACGCCACTATAGAAAGCCAAACGATAGAGACAATATACCATATAACATTTAGTTGAACTACAAAGAACTACCATGGCTAAAAGCAAATACAAAATGAGAGACTAGAGGGAAAAAGTTTAAATTGGGAAAATGGAGGGGCTAACTAAAATAGTCTTGACTGTGCAACCACTGCATGGAGATGTAGTCCAGTTTCCCTTCGGGACAAACAGAGGAGGCTGAGCAGGGTAGAACCCTTGTCATCCTTAGCAAAACATGAGGAAATAGCTTAAAGGAACAGAGGGGTCACTTTGAGAAACAAGACTGTCATTGAACAATAGTAATACAGTAAAGGCACCACCCACGCTTAATTTCAGTCTGAAGCAGTTGAAGATAGGCAAAACATTTAGGTGAAGAAGAAGTCCTGACAGTCTGCAAAGTGAGAATTGTTACCATCTGCCTGAAAACAGGAGGACTGAGAGGAAATATTCCAATGCCCTTATTCCCCCCGCAGTTTTCTGTGTCCTGTGATATGTCTCTTCTTATTTTGGAGGTTCCCAAAAATTTCAAATCAAACGAAGTAAACTGAAATAAAATCTTCTGCTGTTTGTTATCATCCTGCAGAATTCTCTACCAGCCAGAAAGGTCCCATATGCTCTTAATCATAACAGGCTTCATAAATTCCTTGCGAAAGAGTCTTTGTCCCTTATTGTATATATATTTTTTGCGCTTTCTATAGGATGGTGTGAAAGTACAATAATAGATGTTAGGGTTTGTACCAAGATATTTGCTCTTGGCTTTTCACAGGTCTAGTGATTATTAATAGGTTGTATAGAAAATTCCTCTCTGAAATAATATATTACAGTGTATCGTTCTCTCTTTCTTCCTCTGTCTCAAGGCAGGAACATAGTGTAAATGTTTAAGCAGACATAAGGTTTCTCTAGATTGTGCTACTTCTCATCATGGATTTTAGTTTCAAGTAAAAAAATTTAGTCACAAGGGTTTGTGTTCCATTGTGAAATACAAATGGAGTTTATAATTCAACCTTCAGTGTGTATTGCTGAATGGTATTAACCCACTCTTCGGCCTACAGTTGGCTGGTTACCAAGAGTGTCCAGGTAGTTCCTTCCTTCCGTTTGCTTTTTTTATTTTTATTTTCTATTTTTAAATTTATTTTTTGCCTTTCAGTTGAGTGTTTGTGTTGTGTGTATATTTGCGTGTGGTTTTTAAAGGATTTCATTAAAAAAAAAAAAAAAAGAAAACAAACTCAAACAGTTACTTCTGTCTTGCTGTTAGTTATGAAGTATGGCTGTGGGCCCAAATAATGCTGGCTCCGGGTTGTCAGTGGGTCGCTTAACGTTGGGTCTCCCATACCATGCTTCCCCTTGTTTGTGTATGCTTGCCGTCTAAGCGACTGGTCATTGGGATCCCAGGTCTTGTAGTGGGAATTGTAACCTAATGGGTGTGTGTGGATCTTTGCAATTTTGGATTTCTGCCCATTCTGTTTGGTGAGGCCACTGTCAATTGTGTAAGCTCTGTCTTCATCTAGGCGCACTGGATGGAGTGGCAGGCTCCCCTTGGCAGCCAGTTCTGCAAGATGTCGGCGTTTGGTGTAGAAGTCATCGTTGACTTTGTCAGCTATTTGGATTTAAAAGGGGGAGGGGACAAAAAAATCAGTTAGACACAAGAAAAATGTTACACAGTTTATAGTAGGTCATGCACAATTGCATCTGTGGACCAGATACAGTTACAGGTATGTCAGTAGGAGAAATCCATGCCACCTCCCACCCCTTATTTTCTCTCTATAGTATATTTTTGGATGCCATTATGCTAGGCTTTTTTGAATATGCAGACAAAACCCGATGCCCTTTAACAACAGGCTGTCCCTGCCCCAAATCACTCAGGTTGTGTTGATATTCACATTATGGGGACAGGTCCTATGAATCTCACTGCTGCTCATCTCACATAACATAGGAAGCTTAGGAAGTGTTCAGAAGTATACAGACTTGGAAATATTGGGGCATCTTTGGGATGCCCTGTTGTATGAGAGCACATCTCTTGAAACGCAAAGTGTCACGTGGGTGTTTAACCAAGCCAGTTGTAAGGTCCAGTGGTGTACGAGGTGGATCCGTTTGTGTTGAATAATGCCTTAGCGCAAAATGAAAAATGGGATCTGTTCCACATGGTTAGAAGTTCACTAATGCTTTGTGGGGCTGAAAATACTTTGGGTTGCTGAAGGTTAGGTATATATCCTGTGATTTTACAGACAATGAAAACCCTAAATTCCAGGTTCTGACATCATTTTCTGGGGCCAGTGCCACTAAGAAATACAGCAATAACCCTGCCAACAAATACTGCATCGCAATTCTCAATTTAGGATTTTGCCCTCTGCACTTTTCTGGACAAGTGTCTTCTGGTGCATGCTTTTGCTCAGGCTTGATTGTTGTCATTGCTGGCATTTATTTGGCCTTGCTTAAAAGCGTGAACCATGCTCAGGAAGCTGAAGGCATTCTGCAGCAGTCCAGCAACTCATTTAAATGTTGAGACTGAGTATCAGGGGTTTAAGGGGAGCCTAACTGAATTTCATTTTTTAAGATCTTGCCTTTTATGTAAAGAAGGTTTATTTACCCACTTCAGAAATCTAGATTTTGATTTAAGATAGTGCCAAATATGTAAATCTACTAACATGGTGATGTGTTAATCAGCAGTGGCGTGCTTTGAATATATGATTGCGTCAGCCTGGATTTGACTTTTGCTGTGCCTTGGCTAGATCCATCCATCTTCCTTGAAGCTATGCCATGTAAAGCTTCTCTGTGGAAGTCTTGTACAAGTAGCTGTCTGTACAGCTCAGCTCCTCTTGCCTTCGTGATGAGTAGATTTTTAATTCCCTGCACTGTTTTTGTTTATTTTCCTTCTTTTTCTCTCTCCCCAGTATTGCTAGGAGGCTTTTGTTGCACTCTGAATTTTCTCCTTCTCTCTGGTTCTGACGTGGATCATTATGCAAGGTGGTGAAATTCCCATAAGCACCACATTAATCTTCAAGATCAGGTTTCAGTTCTGCATCCCCCTTGTCCTGGCCCCTCAACAGGGAGAAGTATTACCAAAAGCAGTTGCTGTTTGTCATCTCATCACAGTTTTTGTATAATGACTGTCTGACTGGACTTTGATTTTAAATCCTTAATTTTGTCATTAAAGAGGCGTTTCCTCTTCGATGAACTGAAATTGTTCTTGTCTCTGCTGTAAAACTAGACTATGTATGTTTTGCTCATCTCCATCCGTCTCTTTTTCTAATCGATGAGTGAATGCTTTTCTATAGCATACGGGTGTCTTCTGTTTTAAACAAATCACAGAATGTAGATAATGGCCTGGCCTAACTTCAGTACAGGATGTGCAGTTGCAATTGCTGATAGACCTGTAATGTGTTACAAAGAGAACCTGCTAAGTTCTGCTTTGATTTTTAGGATGAGTTGTTTTATTTAGAGATCTGTAATCTGTACCTGCTTCTCCTTGGAAGAGCTTTTTCCGGTTCTAAATGTGGCTTGTCCTTTTAATTTCCTAATATTCACCAAATGCCACAAAACAGTATTGTATGTAAGTTGAATAACGACAGGAGGGAAATGCAGTCTGTGTTGCTAATTTCTCAATAATGTTATCAATTGACAAAAACAGTTGTAGAAAAGGCATTGTGAATATCCACACAAGTATTCATTTGTATACATTTTTATATCAAAGGCACTGCAAGTCAGCTGGTTAGGGGAGCAAGCTTCTATATCTTATCACTTAGCCCTTGTCTATATAAGAAGTCACACTAGCTTATGTAATTTAGATTCAGCATAGTTAATTATGTCTACCTCCTAATATAGATACATTTGTCTGCCTATTTCACATTTAAATTGGTTTAATTTGCATAAAAAATTAAAAACTAAGCTAATCTTGTGTAAGGATAGAGTAAAATTGTAAGTTTGTACTCCAATTTGATATTAGTTAAGCTGCAGCAATTTGTCTTACATAACCAAGATCTTTGATGATCAATTACAAGGTAAATAATGACTTCTGTTTAGAAAAATAACAGTGGTGATGTAGTTATGTAAATAATGACCAAAAATTTCAGGTGTTTGCATTGCTTGATTTTTTGTGCCATTTTTCTCTTTTGTATGGCTAAGTGAAAAAGGCCATAACAAGCTCAAGCTACTTCCTTAGATTCTTTTTTTTCTCACTTGCACCTTTTCCCACGGCCAGCGATGGTCCTGGATCTCTGTATTTTGTCAGACATTAGATATGTTACTCAGATCTCCGAACATGTCAAGATCGATGTCCTCACAGAGTAAATTGTATTACTGTTGCATATAAACAACACCCCTACTGTAAAACCTAAGCAAGGAAGATAGCCTCAGAAGGACTGTGCCTATGACACGCCTGTGAGATTGATTTTGCTCTTGTTTATGGTATGTTATATGTAAAATTTTCAGCTCTTTATTTGTTTCTTATGGAAGATAATACAGTAAGTGAAATGATTAGCTCTGTAAATATGATTACATCAAAGCTTCTTTAACTAATTTGGTCCGTAGTCCCTTTCTAGGGACTTCTCAACTGTTGTCTGGAAACTAGGCTTGAAGAGAACAAACCAGGCTTTGGTCTGTAAGTCCTCGTCAGCAAAGTCAAGCAGAAAGCTGGCAAATATATGATGAATGGCTGATTGCATGCCAGTTTTGTGTGGCAGTGACAGTGTGGGAGAGCTGCTGTTTGTATTTTTCTTGATCAAATAATGGTTTGCAGGGTTTTGCCTCAGAATTTTGTTATGTATGCCTAGGAGTTAAATGCTAACAGTGAAAGCCAGCCACTTTATCTAATGTTTTAACCTCTTTAAAATGGTCTTCTTTCAGCATGCACACGCAGGCTTACACATAGGCACGCATACCAGAATTGGGTGGGGGACAATACCATTGTAGCAAATATGGAGCAAAAAAAAAAAAAGCGTTGATAAAACCAAATTGTTCAGTCATTCAAAAGAGCTTGTGGCAAGCCTTGAAGCAGTCCTTATTCTGGCATACTGACTAGATTATAGGTTTTGTCATACCAGTGTGCTATGCCCCAGTGTGAGTGACCTGATGATACTATAGTGCAGGAACAGGTTTTTTTTACTGCTGAATTTCACAGTAGCAATGATTCAGAAGAGTTATATTGAGCATGGTATTGTAACAAATATTTTATCAAGAAAAGCATATCCTGATCAAGATATCAAGAAAAGTATCCTGATGCCAGCTACTTTAAAAACCAACTGTGAATCTCAGGAAGTTCCTTTTTCTTCTTAACCAGCCCGTATAAATATTTTGTGGACTTTAAACATGCGAAGAGACATTTTGGAGTTACATGTGGATTTATTATGTGACCTTGGGTACATGACTCAACTTTCCTGTGTCTTGGTTTCACCAGCTGTAAAATGAGCTCTTAACACATTGGAGGAAGTAGTTAAGTGTTACAAAGATTAATTGCTATTTGTAGAGTATACTGAGTTTTCAGATGAAAGGTGCTATAGAAGTGCCTTTTGCATTGACTTCTGTATATAAATCAGTAAAATAGGATTTAAAGATATTAACTGTCACATTTATGAAATGAGTGAAGAATTAGAATTGCAAAATTGCCAAACGAACAATAGTAAAAGAAGGGCTTTAATTCTCAGTGTTACTCTTTTTGTTCCCTTCCTCCAGTCTTGGCAGATAATTACGCAATTTTTCTCAGTTTCAATATTTTTGTAAGGTTTTTACTCCTTTAAGGTAATGTACCCACAAGTTTAGTTACTGTTGTAGCTGTTCATCTGGAAAAAATGTTGTAATATGAATTTTTTCCAACCTAAAGTGCGTGCCTGGGAGCAGGGAGAAGTTGGGCTTTTGTTCCTGCTGTGCATCAAATGAATAACTGAAAAAATATAGAAACAGTGTAAGGATCAAAAGCAGGACTCCTCCCTCCCAGCTGAGTTCTTAACTATTAAGACAGAGATTCTTTCTCTTCCTTTCTCTTTCTACACTAATAAATCTTGAATTTTCTTCCGCTCCACAGCACAAGTTCATCAGGATGTGAATCTGGGGTGCACCATCCTAGCAGAAGCTGGGATGCACCTTGCTGGGTAGGGAATGTAGATTTAAATCCCACTCCGTTGGAGCAGCTGTACATACGTGAGCCTATCATCTAAAAGGCAGATCGCTCCACTCCTCATGCTTATCTGAATCCAATGATGCCTTACAGTGAAGACAACTGTCTCCTTTATTTTTGATCTTGACTTTGCCAGTACCAGTGTCAGATGTCTCAGATAGGGACCCTTGAGTTATTCCTTGAAATTTGATTTTGAAAGGTGACAGCTACCAAGCTCCTTGGGATAGCAAGGTCATGGGAATGAATGCCTAGGAAAATTGCAGTGAGTTTAGGCTCATTTAGATGAGGTGGCCAGAAAAGAATGAGCTTTCAATGGTATGTTTTTATTCAGGTGTCACCATTCCGCCTAAATCTGTCACTAACAGAGACAAGCTTTGTTTTTTCACTAATTGATGATTTGCCATGACCAAACTTGGAAGTTTCACGTATTTCTTCATAATCCACAGTTATATAACAAAAGCATGTAGACCAGTGAGTCGCTTATAGACTAAATACCATGGATGAAAACATGTTTTCTTGAAAATCAGTGGCAAAAATCCTTGTGGCTGTAATAGGGTCAGGATTTCTCAGTGCGCTTATTTGAGTTTATATTGTCTGTGCTGAGAGGTGCCCCTAAAGCAATGTAATATTGTTCTGCTCCCCAAGTTAAGTAGTCTTCAAGGTGGCTGTGTAACCACTTCTGGCATAAAGAGTCGTGTGAACATGCATTACATTGTGTAATGTTTGCTTTTTCTTGTAAAATATTGCAGTTACAAGCATTTCTGTGCAGTAAGTACAGCTAAATAAGGAGGCCTTGGGTAATTCTGAAGCAGTGTTTTTTTACTCTTTTCCTCATTGACAATCCTCCTGTCTTTGTGGGTCCATAAAATGGCTCTGAATTCTTGTACCACTTCTTACAGCTATGAGAGAAGTGTAGAATCCTGAACGACAATTATGTCCTACAGCTTTTGTGAAAGTAGGCACCTAGGAGTGGGAAGAAACCTCTGAAGTGAGAGAGGAGAATCCACAAAGGAGTGAGCCCCTGTAAAAGCTCTAAAGACATTGAAAAAAATAAGCTTCAGTGACAGCTTGCAGTCACAGTCAGAAGATACAAATATATATAGGGAACCCTGTTTCTTGGTAGATGTTTCACAGAATTATTTCTTATCTGAACGTATTTTAAGAACGACTTTGTAAAATACAGAGCTTTATTCTAGCCACAGAGAGATTGTATTTCAAATTTAGGGCTAGAGATACAGAAAGCAAGCCAACGGAAAGTGCTGGGGGACAGGATAGCAATGAAATTACTACAGTGACACACCACATAACAGCTAAAATACAGTAACTGCCTATTTGTACATGTTTTCTGTGTAATAGTGAAGCTATCCCTATGTAATATTTAACAGTTAATAACAAGGCTTTGCTTCTACAGCCATGACTTTGCTGAGACGTTAGTGTAGTTACCTGAAGCTACGGGAACCTTACATTTCTCTCTGTAAGTAATGAAAGTGAAAACTGAAGGAAAAACAAAAGGGTAATGAATCCTGGCTCAAAGACAACATGAGAATTTGCTTAGGGAAATACTAGGGTGCTGCCTTCGGTGGGGCTGTTGTTGATCCTGTCTGAATGTGCTTATTCATTTGCTTTTCTAAGCTGGCATCTAAGACAGTATGTTCAAAGGATTCCAAGATATAAGTCAACTCTATGCAAGTGTTTTTGCAGGAGTTCATCTGAAAATCAAAGAAGTATCATTACTGAACTAGCAGGAGCTTTTTCTTGGGTGAGGGGAAAAAAACTAGTGTGGACTGAGTTCAGATTAGCTGTCCCCAGGTATGAATTGGATCCAATAAATTCACTGAAAAGTGCATTCCATCCAGTAAAACAAATAACTAATGATCTGTCTTTTGAATGAAGGGGCTCGCCAGGCATTATGGAGCATAGAAGAATTTGCTTTGTGCAACATGAAATCTATTGGAAAACAGAATACAGATAGATGTTGCAGAGAGACACGATTCTGTTCATATAGTGCCAGCAGTGGGTAGAATGGTATGATAGATCTGTATGTCGCCAAGAGGAAGGAATGGAGCTACTCCATGGTTGGTCACTAGCTGTTCTTATCTCATGAGCGCTGGAGTGGCTGTGTATAAAGGGGGGTGATTTTAAACCATACTGAATTCTAAGAAAGGGCGAATGCCATTTAAAATCATTTTTGCTCTGTCCTTCTCCATTCTTATATTAAACTCTGAGAATGCAGAATTCAGCCTGTGGGCTGCAATGCATTGTTTTCTGTCCTAAATGTTTGCTTTTCTTCCCCCAAAAGTTCTAATACTGGTTTGCCTTTATTTAAGACATTCTGAAAAGGAATATAATATTTTATGTCTGTGGATTCTTCATCATGGTTTTTATACCCTGTTACTGATAGAGGTAAAGAAAAATACATAAAGCATAGAACCACCCATAAATCACTTTCATAATTTTGATAGAACCTACTTTTTGTGGGTCTGTGTTATTCCTCTCTGGCCCCCTTTACCGCTTTATCTATTTACCCGTTTCTTAGAGTGATCTGGAGGAAGACCAAGCCTGAAAAGACGTATCATATCAACCTTTTCTTCTGCAGACATTGTTTGAAAGGAGCTTGTCCACCTCCAGACACAAGACTGCATTTTGCTTTCCCAGTGAAATAAAATTCTACTTTCATGATATGAGACACGATGAAACATAAATATGTAGGCCCAAACATTTCTTCTCTTCTATCAATTACTTTCACGACAGTTTCTGAAAGGCTGAAGAGGCCAGAATATTTCTGCGTTTTGAAATGCATTAGGGATGGTTTAGAATAGGAGTGCAATTAGACTTGGTAAGTGAAGCCTCCAGTCTCAGCAATGTTCTCTTTATCCACTACAGGCAGCAAATGCTGCTGCTTGGCTGGGAACGCTGAGACAGAATTTGATTAACTCCTCAGGAACCATACATCACGTGTGGTACCTCATGTACAGGGTTGCAGTTCCCTGGAACATAAGAGGAGTCACATGTCTGTGCGTAGAAGCACCCCTCTTCTGACAACGTGCCAAAAAAGCACAGCACCTGCAAAGTCTATTTTTTATTTTTCTTTTTACATACATTTATTTACTGTTTAAGTTTAGGCAAGTTTCTCTGTGGACATAGAAACCGCTTTTCCAGTTGGGCTTTTGCAGCCGACGGCATTAATTTACATAGTATTAAATTGCAATATTTATGATTCAATTTTGCAAAGTGCTGCAATGATACCATGATTTGGTTTTGGTCAAAATATTCCAGACGCACACACATTGTACCTAATGTAGAGACCAATGACATACAGAATACTTGTATCTAACCAGTGTAAGAAAATAGGCTTTTCTGATTTCCCAGAATAAATAGCTTCTGTCAACATGGAAATAAATGGTGGCTACATCATGGTATTGTAAATATTTTCAGAAGACCTGAAATCTGTTGCATGCAGATAGACAAAGATCACACACACTACTTTGTTAAATCCTGAAGTGATTCAAGATTTTAAATTCAGGCATCAAGATGTTAAATTGCTGGTTCAGTATCGTGCAATGAATGATAAACTTGAGAAGGAAATAAGATTGCCAGATCTATTCTTGAACCAATGGATGAAATTGTGAAAGTCTAAGAGAATTATGTATTCAAATCTCTGACTTTTGTTTGAAAATGCAGCCAGTGGCTGTCCTGTAACTGAAAATCTGTTTTTTCCTTTTTTTTTTTTTTTTCCCCTAAAGGCCTCTAAGCTCGTGTCCTTTCATGGCATCTACAATGGCAAATAAATATGAAAAGTTCTACTGTGAAATATTTATTTAGTTTTATCTCATTTAGGCATATTTATCAGTTTGAGTTTTACTGGAAACCTTATATGTGGTAAGGAAACTTGCCTTTTCAAATAGAAACTATCTATGTAGTCATGCTGTCATGCTTAACTTCTGAATAAAGCATGACTGCGGCATAAACTGATTATAGGAAATGAGGGTTTGGCTTGCTTTCTAAAAATGCTGTCCAAAGCCAAAGAGGTTAACACAGGAGATTTGCTTAAAAGGCTTCTTCCACTTCTTCCTTCAGTAATCTTGCTTGCTTTTTCACTGGGTAGTTTTTAATGCTTCTCAAGCAAATCAGTTAGGACAAATCTGGTTGTGTCAAAAGTTTGCAGCAATGTTTTCATACGTCAACAATAATATGAAATTGTTTGTAACCTTTTGAGTCAGTGAGGACCTTCAGTTTGTTCAAGGGCAGGGCTACCTAACTATTCCAGGAGCACCACTTCATTGTACATTTGCAGAAAAAGTGTGCAGTCATGTGCAATAACAGGCCCTACTACTGCAGTCGGAGAAATTCAGGCAGTCCGCACACAGCAATGTGCCTTGCTCCTGGGAGTGGACTGCAAATCAGGTGGACTGTCCTGGCAGGCTGCATACTGAGTAGTATGTGGGTCACGTTGGAAGAAATTTCACGGTGTTCTGCAATGTGACTCAGTGTCTGAAAATGTGTGTGTGTTTTTCCTTAAGGTGTCAATTTATCTTATTTAACATTGACTGAAAAAGCTGTTATATTCCTGACCACGTTTATTTGTAATAACTGTTCTTAGCATGAGCCTAATTTCATTTTTTTCAGACATTGCTGTTGGCATTCTTCTGTGTACTGAGTTTCATTTTCAGTTTTAATACTTTTTATTAGATGGTTTTGTTTCTTTTAGTATACTGCTGGTTATAACTCTTAAACATATGTCTGAATCAGCTACAAATACTCGTAGTTGTGATGATGTAGAAAGCTGCATGAGGACACAGAAGACCCAGTTCAGGTCTCTGAATACGTAATTAAGAGATGGGTTTAGTGCTGAAACAAACCTGTGTTTTTCTGTCTTTCAACTGGCGTCATACTAGATCTACACCATCATTTCTGAATAGGGGTTGAGGCCTGGAGGCTTTTTGAATTTTACTGCTTAAATGAAAATAAGTCCTAGTGATGTAATAACTATTTTTTCTGGGAGTTATTTTTATATGATCTGTTTCTTCACTCCTATAATTGTAAAGAATTTTTAGCAATCGTTCTGGATTGAAGTAATTTTTTTTTCCAAAATTAGCTGTGGCGTAAGTTGTTTCTATTAGAAAGTTATCTTTTTCTATTATTTTTGCCAGAAGGAATCCTTTTCAAGAGACAGTTATTAAGCAAGAGAAAAAAATTCAGAAGTATTTCCGTAGCTGTACTTGTGCACATTCAGTTCTGGTTTTTTCTTCTCCTTTCCTTCTCTTCCTGTCTCCCTTCTATTTGACTGTGTGGCATATGTATTATTAAAGTCTTGTGCATAACTTTCAGAATTTTCCAAACCAGAGATGTGTGTCAAACTGAAAAGAAATAGTGTTCCCTGGCAATTGCCAAACTTGCACTGAGAAGAAAATCAGTTTCGTAAGGTTTTCATACAGATTGGGCAAACCCAAAGGCAAAGCAGAACTACTACCTCCTCCGAACAGAATCCTCTGAGTAGCCTTCACATAAAGCAAAAGCACTTATGAGTGACAGACAGTCAAGGAAGAATCAGTAATGAAGGTCACTTTAATGAATACTTAATAGTGCGCGCGCGCACACACACATGACTTCTGCCATCTTGGAATGTTCAGCTCCCACCTCTACCTTGAAAATGAGAAACAACAGCGCTGAATTGCAGATCTTCCTCCTCAGCTGTGCAGGACCCTTGCAAGGGAAGGTGAACTTTTCTCAGGAGCACCTCCCAGAGCCTAGAAAGCTTTGCAAACTTTCCCACTATAAAAATGATCTGTTTTACTTAATATTATCATTAGGATGGAACAGACTGATAGTTTCATGATGACTGAAAGCTGGAGAGGGGCTTTTTACAATGGCATGAGGTGATAGGACAAGGGGTAATGGCTTCAAACTGGGAAGAGGGGAGATTTAGATTAGGTATTAGGAAGAAATTTTTCACTCTGAGGGTGGTGAGAAACTGGCACAAGTTGCCAGGGAAGTTGTGGATGCCTCATCCCTGGAAGTATTCAAGGTTAGGTTGGATGGGGATTTGAGTAACGTGGCCTAGAGGAAGGTGTCCCTGCCCATGGCAGGGGGGTTGGAACTAGATGATCTTCAAGGTCCCTTCCAACTCTAATCATTCATTGATGATTCTATGAAAAAACGTATTATTTGTTCACTTAGGTAAACTTGACTTGCAACAAAACAATCCTTATAACTGCTTAAAATTACCAAGCCAAATCTGAATATTCACATCTTATATATTGTAAACACAACAGACTTGAATGAAATACTTAAAAGCTCTGTTGTCTACAGGTCCACGTCCTTCTTATGTTGGGGGCCCCAGAGCTGGAGGCAGAACTCCAGGTGGGGTCTCAGAAGAGCAGAGGGACAGAATCACCTCCTTCCACCTGCTGTCCACTCTTCTTTGGATACAGCCCAGGATGCGGTTGGCTTTCTGGGCTGTGAGCGTTCATTGCCAGCTCATATTGAGCTTCTCATCAACCAACACCCCCAAGTCCTTCTCCTCAGGGCTGTTCTCAATCCATTCTCTGCCTACCCTGTGTTTGTGCTTGGGATTGCCCCATCTGACGTGCAGGACTTTGCACTTGGCCTTGTTGAAGTTTATGAGGTTTTCACAGCCCCACCTCTCAAGCCTGTCCAGGTCCCCTTGGATGGCATCCCTTCCCTCCAGCGTGTCAACCGTGCCACACAGCTTGGTGTCATCAGCAAACTTGCTGAGGGTTCACTGAATCCCACTTTCCATGTCGCTGACAAAGATGTCAAACAGCATGGTCCCAGTACCGACCCCTGAGGAATGCCACTTGTCACTGGTCTCCACTTGGATGTGAGCCATTGACCTCAACTATTTGAGTGTGGCAATCCAGCCAATTCCTTGTCCACTGAGTGGTCTATCCATCAAATCCATGTCTCTCCAATTTAGAGACCACAATGTCATGCGGGACAGCGTCAATCAAATGCTTTGCACAAGCCCAGGTAGATGATGTCTTTTGCTCTTCCCTTATCCACCAATGCTGTAACCCTGTCATAGAAGGCCACCAAATTTGTCAGGCATACTTTGCCCTTAGTGAAGCCACATTGGCTGTCACCAATCATCTCCTCTTTTTCCATGTGCCTTAGCGTAGTTTCCAGGAGGATGTGCTCCGTGATCTTGCTGGGCACAGAGGTGAGACTGACTGGCCTGCAGTTCCCTGGCTCTCACTTTTTTCCCATTTTAAAAATGGGGGTTATGTTTTCCCTTTTCCAGTCAGTGGGAACTTAACCGGATGGCCATGACTTCTCAATATGATGGACAGTGGCTTAGCAACTTCTTCCACCAGTTCCCTAGGACCTGTGGATGAATCTTGTCAGGTCCCATGGATTTGTGCACCTTCAGGTTCCTCAGCTGGTCTCAAACCTGGTCTTCTTCTACAGTGGGAGGTTCTTCATTCTCCCAGTCCCTGCCTTTGCCTTCTGTGACTTTTTTTGGTTCTAACCAAATATAAAAAACTCAAAAACTTTAATACTCTTCAACTTTGTGCATTGATATGTATCAACAGCAGTAGTGTGATGTTCTTCAGAATTACCCATGAATACCAATGAAGACTAGTAAGACAACTGATAGGAATGAATCCCTTATTAACAACATCATATAAATAGCAGCCGTTATCTGTCTGCTATTTTGGTTCTGCAAAGGATGTTCTAAAGACAGTAAATGTGTTAAAGAGAGAAATTACACAGATAAAAGCCACAGAGATCATTGCTTTACTCCTACACATTCATACTATAATAACAAAGGGCTTGAGGCACGGAGGGAGGAAGAGCAATAACATGATATGTAATGCACACAGTTAATGTTTCCAAAAGTCCTTCCCCTGACAGCTTATTTGAAGAAGGATAAGAGGAAAAGAGAAGCTGAAAAAAAAATTCTGATGCGTAGTGGCTATGATACTGCTATGATACTACAGCATAAAAAAAATAAATAATTATAGAATCATAGAATGGTTTAGGTTGGAAGGGACCTCAAAGATCATCTAGTTCCAACCCCAACTGGAAGGCTGCTATAAGATTCCTCTGAGCCTTCTCTTCTCCAGGCTGAACAGCCCCAACTCTCTCAGCCTGTCTTCGTAGGAGAGGTGCTCCAGCGCTCTGATCATTTCTGTGGCCCTCCTCTGGACCTGCTCCAACAGGTCCATGTCTCTCATATCCTGAGATAAACTTAAACTAAATGGACCTGAAGGTCAGTTTTCCTTTCTTTCATAAGTTCAATGTGTTGCTAAAGTCTTAAAAATGAGATAACGTAGATGGAAATGTTTAAGAGCATCTTATTGCGGTGTTAAAACTGCTTCTTGTAAAAGAAAGACTATTTGCAATTTCCTCCCAGAAGCTTAGTTGTCACTTCTGCTGTGACTGACCTGTCCCTGAAGAGTTACCTTTTCACAGTTCTGTTTATTTGCTAAATGATGGCATGGGCAATGGCTGCTTGGATGTCTGATTACTTACAGCAGAATTCCCCAGCCTCGAAAAGAGTACCACCCTGTAGATTTTATAGTAAAATGTTGTTTCTTTAAAAGGCTTTAAAAGAATATCAGTGATGCAGCTAATCATCCTCAAGACACTGAGGCTTTGCACAAACAACATATAATTAAAATGGGGCTACTTGACTGGAAGAAGAAATGAGTGTGCTGGATGGTAAAATAGGAAAATACTTGGATCAAGAGTCCCCCAAGCGGTTTTTATTTACCTATGACAGAGTGCCTGCCGGTATCAGAAGCCAGTTCGGTAATTAACAGAGAAAACGATGAAATGATTTAGTGGAAGCAAGAAAAGGTCTTGGAAGTCTGCACACACTAGGCAGGATGGGAAGTTTGGGGGGTCTCAGCAGAAGACAAGTGACACTGGCACTTCATCTAGTTGGGAAATGGGAAGGCTGAGGGAACAGTGCTAGCAGGGGGGTGGTAAAGAGAGGCTTGCTACTGAGAACTTCTTGGCTTTTCTTCTGTGCCTGAAGGAGAAGCAAGGATTAAAGTATGAAAGACTTCTTTAACAAATGAACGCTCAAAAGCTTTGAATTCTCCAGCCACATTGGGCTAAGTAAATAATAATAAAAAGATACCGAGCTTTCATGTCATACATCCTTGAGACAGATCTGTAGTTCCAGCATTGAACACTGAACATACCTCTAGATACATGAAATCATTAACTGAATCACCCTCTGGATATGACAAATGATGCATTAATCTGTACTTCTCTGTCTGTTTTCATGGTGTTAAATCCAGGGAGCTACTCTCATGTACCAGATTTTTTTAATCCATTTTTGTGCAACTGCTTATGGAAGTAGTAGCTGAAAATTTCTTTACTCTTTGAAATGAAAGGCCGAGGCAGAGCGCAGGGAACTATAGGGAACTATAGGGAATGATACAGAATCTCATATTCTGGTGAGATAGGCGTCACGTTCTTAGGGGGCAGTTGTGAAGTCACCTGTATTCTCATAAAATAGACCTTGTATCAGCATAGAGTTACAATAATTTCTATGGAAATCGAAGATCTTAACAGAAGGCACCACCAAATTTCACGTAAGACAGGAGGATGGTTCAAAGATAACACCTTAGACTTAACCTTATGGCGATCTTCCCCTTTGGATCCTTCTCTGTGTGTAGATGTAAAGGACAGACAAACCAGACCATTTTCTCAGATGCTTCACCTTTTTGAGGGACATGTTGCCTTGTGCATTGGTGCCACTTGCGGCCACAATATTTTCTACATAGTAAGGCTGACCTAAACAGGAGATATTTATTCTTTGAGTGTTGTATTTGCAGAATCTCACTTTGGAGTTTTGCAGCTACAAGCAGAGCTGGAGCTCTGGTCTCCTTTGGGATCAAAGACCTGTGAAGCTTCAAGAAATGCTGGGAGCTGTAGACTCAGAGATGTGATGATGAATCTGCTGCCAATTATATACTCCTTCTAGCTTCACTATATCAAATCAATTAGATCTGATTTCATCCCACAGGAGACTACAACTCCCAGCGTCACTGAAGGCTTTCTGGGTCTGAGTTTCAGGGAGGAATTCTGTCCTTTGCTTGGGGTTTTTTTTGGCAAAAATTTTAACTGGCTGAGTTATCTTAAGTCATGCCCAGTCAGTTCCTCAAAGGTTTGTGTGTGTATGTGTGTGAGGCAGAGGGGAAGAAGAAAGTTTATGAAAAATATAAAATCATGTTAAAGTGTAGAAATACTTGTATTCTCTGTTTTTACATGTATGTGTGTGCACCTCTCCAGCAGCTGAGTGATCTTTCTCCCAGTCCCGCGGGGCTTTAGAGAGTTGGCTTTGAGGTATTTTTTAATTTTTGCAGAAGTTCTAAAGAAAGATAGTCACTTTGCACTCCCTGAAACTCAAGGAAGAAAATTAACTGTTACTGAGCCAGGCTTGCAGAACAATGTGAATGACTGAATAGATATAACTAATACCTCAGGATAGTGGGGCCACTTTGAGCTCTAGGAAACTCTTATTAAGTGACAGGATGGACTCCAACTCTTACAGCTTAGCAGAGTGGAATTTGAATTTGGATTGTTCATGCTTTCTGAATGAGTGTCCGAATTGTGTGTATAAAAATGTGTGATGAGCTACCTTTGTATGTCCTGGGACTTGAATTTCATGAAGGTGTTCAGGTACAAGATCTCCACCCACTTGTAGCTTTAGGCATGTCAGGATTGCTTAAATGAGCAATAATCATTTAAGCATGGAGTAAAAACATGGTCGATGAACTGGAAATAAGAATAATTTATGCAGAAAAACCTCTTTCTGCACTTTTCACATAAATAATCAAATACTGCAAAAGCACCAAAGGAAACCAGGATCATGTCGTCTCAGGTGACCAGAAAATTGAATTTTATTGCCACACAACATTCAGTGACCACTTTTGGTGGGATTGGTCTTAGAGCTTGTTAACCCTTTTCCCTCAGATACATCCTCTGACATTCCTCAGTGGGACAAATTTAGCATTGTTGAAAAAAGTTTCTCTGGCTCAAAAATGGACAAATAATGGGTGAACAGAGTGCACCTATCAGTCAGTCAGATAGGCTCGAGATGCTGAGAGATGGATTGCTTATCTATTCTTTCAGGAAGCACATGTTGCTCTGTCTCATTTCCAAGGGGTCCTCTGTCTTCTGCTGGTTATTCCCTTGTGGTGTATGTGTTAAGGTAGAAGGCGAGTAAAATTCTGGTGCAGTGAGGAAAACAGTAAGTAAATCTCAACTCACTATTACCTTGTACTCCAGGAACTCATCTGAGAATATAAAATAGGCACAGAATGTCCTCGTGTTATTCAGAGATGTAAATGCCAGTAGATAGTAAGAGGAAAAGGTGAAATTGGTCAGTAGCTGCTGGTCAATACCTACAGAATTCTGGAGGCAGCAACTAATACAGAAATTCCTAACAAGAAATGAGGAAAAATCCTCTTCCATTGAGTGTGTAAGGGTTTGGTTGTGCAGTTTGAACTGGTTCACGTAAAAATACTTTGCTTTTTAAATAAAATACATCCACATTGGCCTTTTCAATTCTCTTCTCCCCTGTTGTGCTGAATCAGACACTGCAATGCACACGTTGCATTGCATACATGCATGAACAGTTCAGCTTCAAATTGCACTCTGCTAAGCTATATGATTTAGAGTCTGGGGTGTAGCTTTAAAATAGCTTCCTGGGGACCAGCTTCGCCTCACTACCAAGGTATTGGTCATTCTTATTCAGTAGCACAATGCAAATTAATAGCAGTGCCACTGTTGTCTCTTGTTTTCACAAGTACTTGAGTCTTAAGTATTGAATTTAATGCAGGTCCCAAACACGGTCCAGAACAGAGATTACTGTGATTCGCTACTTTTCCATGAACTAAATTTTCACAGCAGCCAGTCACTGAGGGATGAGTAGCTCACTTCTAAAATTAGACAGCCAAATTTTTAGGACATCTGTAGTTCAGAAGAAAGCAGCTGTGTGGAAATTAATTTAATAGTGCCTCTGGTAAAGCATCACTTTTTCAGTTATCTAAACTTCTTACCACTTATGGCCACATTATGATGAGTGATATTAATGTACTGTAGCTACAGTTGCTACAACGCAAAAGGAATGCTTCTTCCTCCACCCCCACCCCCCATTAAAGAAGAGAGTTAAGCACAGTGGACTGTACCCGAACAATGGGATCATGAAGAGTAAGAGGCACTTAAATGAATATGGTTTGCCTCAAACGCATGGAGAAATACAGAACACACCCCTTATTAAATTTCTGTTGCGGCAAACGAATCCACCCTCAAGCCACTATCAATGAATGCAAAGGGAAATGGACTATCCACACACGTTAACCTGCTATGGGGATCAGTAAATGCAACTCTGAATGTTAGCATATGAAAAATGCAATCGCTCTGTGACATGAATACCAGATCGGGGTGAACTCAGTCTATGTCTATTTGTTCAAAAGGTGTTGTCGGGTTAAATTTATATTGGTGGGCCTGATGTAGGCCAGTTGCTATTTCCTCTCAGAGCTCTTCTCATAAAGTCAATATGAACTCTTCAATGTGTGATCTGGCTGGCTTGATGTCAGTGTGGTCACAAACCCAGACCTTGCTGGCATCATGGAAAAACTGCTTTGTGATCTTGGGGTGAACTCAAGAGGTGCCTCTTGGGAGGAATCTTGAGACTCTTGCGAGTCTGAAAGTTGGTAAAAACGGAACGTAACTGTTGCTCTGTATGTCCAGACAGAAGGTGTCAATGTATAACAGTTTCAAAATCTCTATTGTTTTCTGCTAAAATGTTTGGATAACAATGCAGCACTATTGTAGTTTTCCTGTGAAAATTCACCTGAATCGAAAACTTGCCTAGCGTGCTCTATGACCAGTAAATCTACAGGGAAAAAACAGAGGGGGAGATAGGAAGGACAGGGGAAAAGCACAGGAAGTTGGTGCAATCCTCCTGGAAAAAAATGTGCCTGAAAGTTATGTTTAATTTAATTTAAGATTCTGAGAAGCATTATACAACTTCTGGAGCTGAAGTGCACAATCTTTCAAGGTTGATTTAACTGTATGGTTATAATCTAGCTGCTTTAAAAACTTGTACTCAGACACCCAAGAAATGTCTAAGTTCTAATTTAATAATTTTTAGAAAAAAGTACATTCAGTGGCTCTTGGGCAGATAAGAGAAGTTTCTTTTGAGTGTTTCATCTCTCTTTTTATTATGCTTAAGTACCTTTTAGCTTTGATGATTGGCTTGACCTAAATTGACATCTGAAAAAGAAGCCTGATATCAGTGCATAAATCTGTGATAATCACCACATCATTACACAGTATCACCTTTTGAAGAAGGAATTGTAAAGCTACTGTCTGTATTCAAAAATCAGCAGAAAGCTATTAACCTTTGCATCTTATAAACAGATTAAAACATGCCACTTGTGAGATACAAAACCAGTAAGCTAAAGCAAAGCTAAACTATTTGAGATGGGACTTTGATGTATGTTTTGTTAGAGGTCTGCTCTCCTGAAGTTCAGATAAAGGGATGTCAGGTTGTGATGAAAAATTTGTCTTGTGTGATGAATACTAGATTCTGAAGTCAGAACCTTCTCAGCTGTTCTGCTGTTTTTCTGAGCCAAACAGCTCTGCCTGAAAACAGGCAGTGTGATACTGCTCTAAATTCATGGGGAAATGATGTTAACCTCTACAGAGTCATAGAATCATAGAATGATTTAGGTTGGAAAGGACCTTAAAGATCATCGAGTTCCAACCCCCCTGCCGTGGGCAGGGACACCTCCCACTAGACCAGGTTGCTCAAAGCCCCATCCAACCTGGCCTTGAACACCTCCGGGGACGGGGCATCTACAACTTCTCTGGGCAACCTGTTCCAGTGCCTTACCACCCTGAGAGAGAAAAATTTCTTCCTAATATCTAATCTAAATCTACCTTCTTCTAGTTTGAAGCCATTCCCCCTCGTCCTATCACTACGTGCCCTTGTAAAAAGTCCCTCCCCAGCTTTCCTGTAAGCCCCCTTTAGGTACTGGAAGGCCTTTTCTCCTCCAGGCTGAACAACCCCAACTCTCTCAGCCTCTCCTCATAGGAGAGGTGCTCCAGCCCTCTGATCATCTTGGTGGCCCTCCTCTGGGCCTCCTCTGTGTAAGCTGAGCAAGGGTTAGCGAGAAGCTGTTTATGAATAGAAAGCCCCCTAGTTCTTAATTTAGTATTGTCTAGAAGGGGCCTGAAATGTAAGATATTAAAGGCTTTGTGTCTTCACACACTGTGCAGCAGGTATTTGTAGCCCCTGAAAAGTATTAGCAACTTATGCTTCCAATATGAACATTGTGTTGAAATCTTTACCCACTATTGTCCTTTTCCCTCCCCACAACTGTTTCTTTGAGGATGTTCCCCCATTTGCTTAAAATAATAGCAGTCACAGTAAATAGCCACCACCGGGATGTTTATTAGGAGCTTTGTGATGCACTAATTGTTTGAAATCACAAGGCTTCAGAATATTCTTCCAGTGACCTACTAATGCGCATCCTGCAGAAAACGTGAAAGCTCTTACTTTGGAAGCATACAAGCGTCTTCTCTTTTTGGAAGTATTTGCAGGTGTCTAAATTAGTCTAAATTAGTGTAAATTATATGCTTTAAATTTGCAACTTATCTGATGTTTTTCTTTCTCATTTGTGCAGGTAGGTATGGAAAATACATACCAAAATGCATAGGTAGGCATATTCAGGGCATAAAGGACTAGGGCTGAACACTATGCATACAACATAGGTGAAGCTCACTGAAAAATGCTGTACCCGTAGATATGGAGTACTTTTGTATGCATATATAGACACACATGCATATGATCAATTCTTACATGTAATTTTCTTGTTACTAATTGTAGTCCACCTGTTAATTTTTAATACATTTCCAACCAACACGATACTCTGTATGAAACTCTATCATGAAGTAGTCTAGATGAGCAAGACTTTGTTTTTAACTTTGAAGCAGAATGTCAGCTGACAACAGAAAATGCAACATACTGATCTAAAGAAGTCATGCATTGTGTTGTTTACTTACCGACTGCCTTTAGAGAGGCGTACTTGTTAAGCTCTTTGCCTGGGGGCTGTTGCTCATATGGGTTTGTGATCTGTCCCAGGCTGGGATATGAATGTTGATGTGCCATTTGAGGAAGGAGGGGAGATGTTGGCATGACATTATTCATCTGTGTTGGATCTGTGTTAAAGAAAATCAACAAGCATTAAGAAAAAAAGAAATCGGTCTTAAGGTTTTAACGTCATTACCCAGTACAGATTAGACAGGATATGTCATGAGATTTAATGCAACAAAACACTATTTACTACAAAGTGGGAGTTTGAGTACAGCGAACCTGTACTTCAAACAGTTAATGGCATGATTAAAGGCTGATGAATGCTTGTAGCAATACATGCTCACTTTCGTATAAAACAGATCTTTGAACAAAAAAACAGGCTTTCAGAACAATAGAACACCAATACAAAGACTGAATTTGCTGCAGCATTAGGATACAAACCAAAACTTGAAGTTTATTCCAAGGTAGCTTGAATACAGGCC
Source organism: Charadrius vociferus (assembly GCF_000708025.1). Lineage (NCBI taxonomy): Eukaryota > Metazoa > Chordata > Aves > Charadriiformes > Charadriidae > Charadrius > Charadrius vociferus. Next base: position 2,617,942 of record NW_009648710.1, on the reverse strand, counting down.
AGTCGTATCACTCTGTGGACTTAAATAGCCAGGCTAATCTAAATTGGCTTAGGCAGGCTGCTGCATATATGCACTTACACTGCTTTTAATACCAGTACCAGCTTGGTTATTTGCACAGCATTATGTTGCGTTCTGTAGATGTGCCCCACAGTGCAGAATGTGCGATTTTGGCTCATGACTATCATTAGGTAATTTCTTCAAAGCTTACACTTTATCATTATGTTTTCTCATTTTCCCTGACAGTAGGTATCACAATATCATACCAAGATAACATTTTCTGTAGCAGACATACCTAAAAGCAGGAGCTAATTACTGCTTATAAACAGTTTTATACCAGCACTCACCCCATATCTGTTCTGCAGTTGATTTGTTCCTTTATAGTAGAGAATACAGCCTAGATACTTTTCTTTCTAGGACATACCATAATTCATTAGTTGTTTTTAATCATAGAATCATAGAATGGTTTAGGTTGGAAAGGACCTTGAAGATCTTCAAGTTCCAACCCCCCTGCCGTGGGCAGGGACACCTCCCACTAGACCAGGTTGCCCAAGGCCACGTCCAGCCTGGCCTTGAACACCTCCAGGGATGGGGCCTCAACAACCTCTCTGGGCAACCTGTTCCAGTGCCTTACCACCCTTAAAGTGAAAAACTTCTTCCTAATGTTTAATCTAAACCTGCCCTCTTCCAGTTTATAGCCATTCCCCCTTGTCCTATCACTCCATGCCCTAGTAAAAAGTCCTTCCCCAGCTCTCCTGTAGGCCCCCTTTAGGTACTGGAAGGCCGCAATAAGATCTGCCCGGAGCCTTCTCTTCTCCAGGCTGAACAGCCCCAACTCTCTCAGCCTCTCCTCATAGGAGAGGTGCTCCAGCCCTCGGCTCATCCTCGTGGCTTTCCTCTGGACACGCTCCAGCAGGTCCATGTCTTTCTTATGTTGGGGACTCCAGAGCTGGATGCAGTACTCCAGGTGGGGTCTCACGAGAGTGGAGTAGAGGGGCAGGATCACCTCCCTTGACCTGCTGGCCACACTTCTTTTGATGCAGCCCAGGATCCAGTTGGCCTTCTGGGCTGCGATTGCACATTGCTGGCTCATGCTGAGCTTCTGGTCAGTCAGCACGCCCAGGTCCTTCTCCTCAGGGCTGCTCTCCAGCCATTCCCCACCGAGCCTATATTTGTGCTTGGGATTGCCCTGACCCAAATGTAGGACCTTGCATATTTAGCCTTGTTGAACTGCATGAGGTTGGCTTGGGCCCACCTCTCCAGCCTGTCTAGGTCCCTCTGGATGGCATCCCTCCCCTCCAGCGTGTCTACCTCGCCAAACAGCTTCGTATCATCGGCAAACTTGCTGAGGGTGCACTCAACCCCACTGTCCATGTCTGCAACAAATATGTTGAACAATGCAGGTCCCAGTACTGACCCCTGAGGAACGCCACTCGTCACTTCTCTCCACTTGGACATGTTTGATTCCAGCCTCTAAAACGTTTGGTCAAAATTGTATGCTGCACTCAATTTGCAAACCTAAATTTCAACAGATTTCAACAGATTTCAACAAGCTCAGAGTATCTTTTTTTGCTGAGTTTTCCAGGCTGTATATTTTGAGATATTTGGAGCTGATTGTCACTCCTAGCACCTTATCGTGGCTTCTGAAATCACAGACCAGTGCGTTTTTCTCCTGCAATGAAGCCATGGTGCTGAATTGGTGACACTACAGTAACTCCCACAGCATCAAGCACAGGCTCATGATCATGTAGAAAGAAAGCTGGTCTGTTAGGGGAAAGAAGGCTTCTTACGATGGAGAGAGTAGACCACCCCCAAAGTGCCCACAGGATCGAGCAGGAGCCAAATATTCCTGCAGTTTGCCAGGATTTAAAGGAATTGAGCCACTTGGCCTTCCACAGCTCATTAATGAAGCTGAGTGCATGAGCAGGAGCTCTGAAGCCAGTTAACAGATTTACTGCTGGGAGAGAAAAGGAAAGCTAAGACATTTTTAAACTTTGTTCTTCTTCACCATTGCTGCTGCCTGGTGCAGTCTCTGCTGTTCAGGCTGAGGCTGCGCTGCCTCTGCAGAGCAGTGCAACCACATCACAGACACATGTGAACAAGTTGTGAGGGCACCTCGAGGCAACTCAAGAAAAATGGTAGAAGTGCTAGCATCTAGTAACAGTAGGATTCTTCTTGCTGTTACTGGTTATTAATAGGGAACAAACTGGTCGTGTATAGTAGGTAGCACTGAATGAGAAATTATTTTCCCATAACAAGAGGTTTTCAGGAAGGTTTTTTTTTCTTTTACCAGACAAATGAAATCTGAAGTTGGGCTTTACTTCACAAATATTGGGTCAGATCAAGAGAAACATTTTGTTATGATTAAAAATTGTATATGTATGAACTAAGTTGGCTCACTTTTAAAGAGAGAAATGTTATTTTGGACTGAAAACCAGAAACTTTTCTGTTCCAGAATTCCGCAAAAAATATCGGAACACTTTTTGAATCCTTTTTGGTAGGTTTACCTTGAAAGGGTAAGTTTGTTAAGTCAAACCTTTCATGGAAACTGTTGTTATTTTAATGAATTGCTATTTTCTAATAAATAAAAGCTCTCAGGAAGTTTCTGTTCAGCTATAGTACCAGCATGTCTGATGTGCTCAAGTGGAGTGACTCTTCTCTTAAAGCAAGAATTCGTGAAATCCTATGGCGTTCCCATTCTCTCTCTTGAGTACAGCTGAGGAAAGCCCCTTACTCTAATGGCTTGAACCATAAAATAGCTGACCACTCTTTCGAAACAATCCGTATCTTCCAAATATCTCTTATGGTTGCATCTACAAATACACCTTTGAGGAGGAATGCTGGCACAGCTGTATTTCAGTAACAGGGCAGCTCTAAAGATACCAGCATGGGTGGGACCTTTAATATAAGGAAGGTGTCAACCTTTTACCACTACATTCCCTAATTTTTTTCTGAGTAGATCTAAATCAGTACTTCATAGATGCTACTGCCATGAAGTTCCCTTGTGGCAATTCTTATTATTCAGTCTGTCAAAACATCATGATTTGACTGTTATGGAAGTATTGTGAGCACCAGTATTTCTATACTCAGTGCCAAAGTGACTTGCAGCTGTGGAGACTTGCAAAGACGATGCAAATAAGGTGTAGTTAACCAGGACTGTTTTTCTACCTCTGCCTCTTACTTAGACCTATCATTTTTACTCATTCATCTCTTTAAACATAGCGAAGAAAGTTACCCTAGAAAGGTACTGGGGAAAATTAACTAGGTGTAGTTGTTTTTCATGCAGGTGTTCAGTGGCAGACTATGCTGTTACTAGGTTGCTGGGTTGCTAATGTTGCTGGGGTTTGGTTCTTTGAGTGATTATGGAGATGTAAAGAAATATGTTTTCAATTTCCAGATCATCTTTGACTTCCATTTTGTCTTGTTAAACCCCCAGAACTCTCCTGAATTATGAATTTCAAGCAAATTAATGACAGTCATTCTTTCACTGCTGCACTGACTGCACAGTGCCCCTCGCTTGTACCCAGATGCTTACACAAGACTAAGTCATCACAGTTCAAATTACTCATTCAGTTGGCCATTTGCACAAAGTAAATCAAGCAAAAGGCCAAACTGGGAAAGTGCATTGAACTATATTGAAGAAAGATTCCTATTTATAAAGAGACTCCCATTGGAATGCCCTCCTAGGGACTAAAAGAAAAATCTCAGCTTGATATATACATCTTTATAAACCTGAATCATAGTAAATTTGAGTCTAACTGGCCATAACTGGTGAACGTTGCATTTGTTTGCCAGCTCGCTAAACTGTGTGTGATCTGATTCCTTATCTTTAGGTTTCTAGAAATAAGTAAGCAAATGGGACACTTGCATTGTTTTCTCCACACATAGTTAATGCAATGATGGTGGGTAAATTCACCTATATTTGGATGCTATTTAGGAAACTTTCGTAATTGAAGTTAACAATGGTGTAATGCAAATTCTGCAGCAGGCACGGTGATGGGGAGTGTAAGTCTAACCACTGGGGGGAGCCCAGGCTTAGCCGTGAGCAACTAGGAGGTTTTGAACAGGACTTGCCTCGCCTACTCTGGGGCAATTCACATTTATAACTAAAAAAGGTATTGGCCTCGGCAGTGTTGTCTTATACTTGTAAATGCTGCCTCAGTCTCAGCAATGCTGAATAGGGATTCTCTCAGGAAATAAGTAAATTTGTCGACAACTACTTCACAAGATCTCAATGTGAAATTTGAGATTTTTCAATTTGACATTTTGAGTTTTTCCCTGAAATTGGAAAAAATAGTAAGTGTTAAATTTTCGGGAGCAAATAGTAATCTATTGGATTACTCAAAATACTTTGGGATGCAAGGGATTAGTTTCAATTGGAAGAAAATTTAACCAGAAGAATCCCTACCAGCTTTGTCACTGCCCTCTAGTGCCAAGTTAAATCCTTTATACTTATAAACCAGATATTCTGTGATTGGTATTTGCAAATAGCTGGCTTCACTGAGTGGGGACAACTTTAACCTGAAAGCTGTGGCTGTGCTGATACATTACTTTTGGCAACCTGACACTGGTACATTGTCCAGCACAGTATTCCATATAACCAGCTGCGCTCTGCCACTGCCAATTTATGTATTTATTTTTAAAAGACAGAGAATATGAACATCACAAAGAGTCAAAAAACTGTTTGTACCACTGCTTCTAGCATGAATAGTCAGACCGGATTGGTGATATAGTAAAAAATCTGCAGTATTCACAACCTATCTTATTTTCTGCTGAAGCAAGGAAATAAGATGCCAGGCTGCTTCCTAACCTCCCAAAACTTTGAGGAGTCATTCTGGATGTTGTGTTAGTGGTTTGCTCTCTGTCTTCCTACTACCAGCCCAAAAGGAAGAGTTTGAAAAAGCATGCTGAAGCTCACCACACAAAAGCTAGTTGTCTTCTGGGCAGAAAATGAGATGTACAGGAAAAAAGAAAAACAAATAAGGTCTTCAGATGCTGAAGAGTGCTTTTGACTGTTATCCCCTTAAGAGGTCTAGGTATAGAAAAGCTTGTGGGAGGCAAATGGAGCAGAAAATAACAACTGGAAGGAAGCTGCACCAAAACCAGTTTATAGCTAGTGAAAGTGGGTTTTATGTCCCAGCCACCAACAACGAGCCTTTGGAAATGGCTAAGGCATCAGCCTGTGGTCACAGTCCCAGTAGTTGATGAAGACTGATCATTACGTTATCTGTTTATTATCTTGACCTATACCTCAGCCTGTGCAATTGAAACTTGTATCCAGATGTCACAGCTAACAGCTTACTGCATTTTTCAAGTGAAAACGCTTTTTGGAGTGTTTCCACCCCTGCCTAATTGAGAATTTTGCAGTTGCTTTAGTGTGCATCACGGTGACAACAATAATGTAGTTGGTTGCTGTAGTTATGCTGCATTCTATCCAGTTAAGATGGTGTCATATCTAATTTATGCACTTCCTTCAGAAATCAAGGAATGGGCATCTCAGCAATTATTAAGTACTAATAAGAACCAAATGTGGAAACACCTGACACATCATGGTCACATGTATGAATGTGGGAAGACAAGCCAAAAGCCCCAACGCTTTTTGGTTGGTTGGTTGGTTTGTTTTCTGCATTGTTCATATAATATATTGTGCTGTTCCCCTAGTTTGACTATTCTTGTCAAGAAGCTGCTGGCGTTACTGGAAATACTCAGGGTTAGAGGAAGGGATGCTAGTAGGCTGCTAGCAATAATAAGCTTGTTCACTGTTTGAGAGCCAACAACCTGCCACGAACATCCCTTAAGCTCAGCCACTATCTTCCTCTTCTTCAGCCATGGGAGAGTGAAACCTGTTCTGTAGAGTGGCCTGGGGATTCATTCCTTTCTGTAGCAATGAAGTCAATGATTTGGTGCTTGAAGACAGAGGAAAATTAAAAAACTCCATAGGCACAGAATGGAATCTATTAGTAAATGAGCAGTTACAGGCATAAGGAAAAGAACAAAAGAGACAGGCGTTGTAGTAACAAAGCAGGAGAGGATGGGCGAAGGGCAGGAAAGCAGAATGAGATTTTGCTATAAAAGCCACCCGCAGACACACATACAAAAGAAAGGAGAACAAGACAGACAAAAGACAACTGGGAAGTCAAGGGGGAAAAAAGGGAAAATTCAGAGCAAAATATAATAATAGCCGAGCATTTTCAGATACTCAAGAGAAAAAGATATGCCCTGAACTAGCTAAAATTGAAAATAACAGCTATGAAAACAGGATAGATCTGAGTGATCAGAGAATACCAGTATAAAATTGCTCTCCTCCCATCCAAAACTGCAGTCACCAACATGCACATTTGCTTCTTTGTTCTTGGTTGTGTTATACTTAATTATAAGACTAGCTCATCCAGTGTTGCAAATCCATACTGATTCCTACAAGCCTCACCAACAGAATCTGCAGGTGCTATTTCTGAAAAATCCCAGATATGATGAAGGCTGTGGGATTTTAACAACTTGTGTATGCCTGTAAACTAATTTCCTTTCAGATCAGTTCCTTCCTGGGTGATAAAACTGTTCTCCATTCACGGGACTGAGCCTCCTGTTGGGGTGAAACTCAAATCCTTGGCCTATATACTTGCTTTTGCCTCTCTGTAGGTTGTCCCAATACAGTTAAACTGACCCTCCCTGAGGTTTTGTGTGTGTGCATTTTCCTACACCTACATAACTTGAGTTTTTTCTCTATTTATAGGTATTGTATTGCCATTGTCATTATCATTGTATTTAGAATCTTTGCCCCTTCCTTCAGATTTACATTAAATACTGTGTTTTTAAAGGATGTTCTCATTCACATCCAGAGCATCATTGTGTGCAGGAGCATACAAGGGTATGTTCTGCAACAGCTTGTAAATCAAAATCAGGCTGCACACCCATTAGATAATGCGCTGTTTGTGCACATATAGATATATATGTAATATGTATGGTCCATCCAGTTTAGTAGCCACTCTCTGTGCAGTACTAGATGTGTGACAGGAGGGTGCAAAAGCCACAATGATACCTATGTGCAAAATTGTCTCTTAAAGGTGTGTGCTACCTTTTGGTTTGTATTAACTGTTGTAAATCTGCCTGGTCTTGTTCTCTACATAGTCATAAAATGGTATTTCAGCTCTTGTTAAATTAACGGTGCTCTGCAGCACAAATCTCCACAGCCTAGGACAAGCCCTAAAGTAAGAAGTATTCCTATTAGCTAATCTTAATTTCTCTGCCTTGCAATTTAACTGATTTTGTGTTTTAGCAAGAACAGATGCTCACAATCCAACTTCTGTACCACTCATTATTTTATATGCTTTTTTCCACTTTTCAAATATTTGTCTCTTTTCTGAAATAAATAATTTAACTTCTTTCAGTCTTTCTTCATCTGACAGTCTTTCCAAGCTTTGATCATTACTACTGCCGTTTCTCAACACTTGTAGCCTTGCAGTACAGCTTCTGAGATGAGGTTCTACCCACAGTAACACATGGAGTTGTGTTATTCTGTATATAATGGAATCGTAAGTCATCCCTACAAGTGTCTGTCCTTTATGACATGCAGACTTTTTTGTCTTCTCATCAGTGATGCACAAGTCACATGAGTAGTTGCATTTTCCCTAAATGTGATAGCTCTGAGACAATACATATTTTTCACGGCAATTTATGCTAGCCAGTTATCTGTTCTGTCTCTGCACCGTATCACAAAAACATTCTTGTAACACAGACAACCTACCCGTCTAATCACCATCACAAAAAGGATCTGAGATGAGTGGGATGGCGTTTCATCCAGCAAAAAAAAATGTTTCTGTTTAATGGAAGTGACAGTCTACAGTGTAAATGCCTGTCATCAAACATACTGTCTTGTGCCTTCCCCTGTCCTATCAAGCAATTGTAGGAGTTAGTCCCGTGCTACATGCTCTTGATTCTCCATGGTGCCTCTGAATGCAAGTGTCTCTCAGCATACTGACGTCTAGTGTTGTATGTTTTCTAGTCACTTCCTACATGATTAACCTCTTGGTCTGTTGCTGTCTTCCGTGGTAGAGGTTGCATGGTCTTTCACATATGGATATCCTTGGTGGATTTCTGAGGAGAAGCTTTTTTCCCCAAAATAGAAAAATACTGGACCCAGGAACATCTTCAGTTACACTGTCAGATTCAAAAGGGTATTCAATTCCTTATGACAGTGGTGGTGTGGGCTGTGCTGACAGCATGGAGCATAGGCAAGTGAAGCCTATTCCCTGCTCCAAGCATTTATGAATCAGCAGGGTTTGTAGTGCTGACTGACACCAAAATTCCTGTTGGTTCAAGTTGAAAATTGGCAAGAGATGGGATGGTGTAACAACTCTTAACACCTTGTTGATGTAGTTTGAGACACTCATGAACAAGGTTATTGAGGATGCAGTCTTTATGAGAAAGCATTATGGTAGGGAGATTCATGAGCTGATGTTCAGAGACAATGCCATTCATCTCGACATGGTAAAGAAGGTCAAGGAGCCGGGTCACGAAATCCACAGTGCTCTGCCCTTAGTGCATATCTTAGGAGGAACTGACTTTATCCTGGCAGGAGAGGTAAACCAAAGAGACATGCCAGTGAGCTGTGTAGTCAGAGCACTGTTGTTGCTCGAACAATGCCCCGTGCCTGTTTTTAAATGGCAAAATTGCCAAGGTTCCTTCCAGCACAGTGGAATTCTGTGCTGCTGTCAGATGAAGGCAATGCTGTCTACACACGCTCGAAAACAGATGGACTCTTCGTTCTCAGTACTTTTATCTGAAGTGCACATGGGGACAGCACTAATTTCACAAAACAAATCCTCCACCTTTCACCCCTTTAATTTTCTGTCTTCATCCTTCAGGCACTTACCTCTGTGAAAGTCAGAGATTATATTTCTTTGAATAATTATTTTAGGGGGGGTTGAAACATAACAGAAGGAAAATTAGTAGTAATGTGGCCAAGGAGGTGTGGGGCTCCACTGCCATCTGAGTCCAGCCAGGGAAGCGTACACAATGTTCCTGTAAAAGGGCCTGTTTCCTACTGAGTGTGCTGCTGCCACTTTATGTTTAAATCTATAGGAATTATTTATATATATAAGAATCTTATGCCTGTGAGCTCTTCTGAACTCTGTGTGACAGGTACAAATGGGGAAAGAGACAACTGCATCTTTGCTTATCAGTTAAATTCAAGAACTGGTGACTGAAGCTTCCCACTGCCTTCTAGATGAAGCTGTGATGTGCTGAAGGTGCTGAATTCTCTGTGGTCGCGGTGGTTTAGGAGATGGGGCCTTCATCAGGTTTCAGGTTTGGGCTCCTCATTTCTGGTTAGACTCCAAGTGTGTAGGAGCGGAGTTCTGTGAAATCAGTTGGCTGTTTTACTGCCATCCGAGGAGGGTGGGAGTGGGATATCACTGGCCTTGTGACTAAACTGGCTGGAAGCCTCTCCTGCTTTTCGCTTCCTTTTAGGCTCCATGCTGTACCATCACACTCACATTATTGTAATATTTTCTGGGCTTTTGCTTTGCAAAAGCACTATAGTCTGAGGTTGGTTTTCCATGTAGACTTTTATTATGTGACACCATATCTCCTTTTATGAAGGTTATTTTCGTGTCCTCTGAAGGTTTGCTTTTCCTTCATAATTACTCACAACCTGACAGACTTATAATCCTCTGATAGGATTTGTGACATTATAATCTTCTCTAGAGCAAGCCATTGTGGTTTCACAAACAGAGGATTATAACCTTTAAGAAGGCAATAAGCAGATGAACTCTTGCGATATCAAGACCCTGCTTTCATATCAATTTCCAGTGCTTGAGTTGTGGGAGGGCAGGGAGCGGTGCTGTGTTCTCACTCCCACCCACAGTTCTGGTTTTCTTCATCTTCTTTTGCCTCAAGTAGCAGAGTTGAGAAATTAATTAAACCCACCACTTATACACACTTTGAGCACTGCAAATATCCTTAGCTATGCAAATTAAGAAAAGATAAATTCAGCAAATTTGACTTACACGATAGAATTTCTTTTGCCCAGAAGAATGTTTTTTACACTTTCCCATAAGGTATCAGTTGTTTTACAAATCAAACACTTCTGTACCTTTTCACAGAAATAAAGAGTCTGCTAAGATGTATCAGCCAGCTCAGCTTCTTTGTTTTGCCTGTTTTGTCTTTCAATTAAATTATTTTTCTTCCAACAATTAATATACTTTTACTGAATGGGAATATGCCTGTTACTATAAAATTTGGTATTACTTCTAAATGTTGATATGCCTTACTTCTTTACTGTTTCTCTTACTGTAATGGTTATTATTGACCAATAAGTGTAAATTTTTGTGCAACTTGAACATATTAAACATTCCCTTACTTCTGGCATTCCACTAGTTTGTCTATTAGCTGTCCCAATATACCAAATGTTTAGAAGGAAAAGACTAGACAGTATAAAAATTATAAAAGCAAATATGTAACGACTTCATGTCTTTGTTATTCACTGTTATGTCTAAGCAGTAATTTAGTGGTCTCCTGCCTATAGCTTGTGGGTAACAAATTGCCTGCAGGATTCTCACATTGTTCATGGGCAAAGGCAATTGAAGAGTTAAGATTTAAGTCAGAGAGAGAGTTAAAATTGGAAGGAAGTTGCTCAGCATTGTTCCCCTTCAGTCAGCAAAGACTGGGGACAATTTCACTAGCTAATCATCTAGCTACCGTGGGTTTGAGAAATATTTTACTTAAATATGTATCTCACCTGAGCATATCCCGGTGGCATAATCTGATTCACCTGACCCAGCAATGGCAGAGTGTGCTTTTTTCCTTTCTGGCATAATCTAGTTTATTCTTTTAGAGTCTCTCTACAGATGAATATATATCAGCGTGCTACAGTGAAGCTGTAATATCCAGTTATGAATCTCTTCTTTCCTGATCTGCATATGCAAGTTGTATTAATGTCAGGGCCGTTTTTGTTTTGTTAGTTTCTGTTAAACAAACAAAAACTTAGAGAAAGAACTCAGAAGGTCAGTGAAGAACTAGAACTGTGTTCTCAGAGAACTAGTCATAATTTGTTATCTTTTAGAATAGTGGAGAACAAAATTTACTGATTACAGAGTAGGATGTATGTTATCTTGTTGCATAGAATCATGGAAAATACAAATGACTGGCTTTTCAAAAGATTATCTCATTTATCCCACACTTCTCTCAGAAAGGATTGCCTGTACTCTTGGTAGAAGTTAGGCTTGTTTTTAAAAAGCCTCCAGTGAGGTGGTCCACAGCCTACCTGCACAATCTGGTCCAGTCCTACTGCTATTCTAGTGGTATCTTCACCATTAGAGAACTTGTCCTATTTTCTGTTTTACGTTTCTTTTAAGGCAGCTCAAGTCCATTAGTTCTCTTATACTCCAAGGATAGGGGGAGCAGATGATTACTATCCCTTGTGCTTCAGCATTTTATATATGTTGAAATCTCAGCACTACAGAATAGTGTTTCAGTTTTCAATAGCTTGCAGTCTTCTCATACAGAATGATTGCATTCTGTCTCAGAAATCCAGCCTTTCTGAACACATCTTTCTTGAGGTTTGGCATCTCTTATCTTCTCATATGTCTCATATCTTGCAGAATCTCTACTTACTTAGGCACCCTAGCATACCATTTCTTCTCTGGCATCAGCATGGTGTTGATCCTTTCCAGCCTTTGATCCCCTAAAGCCCAGAAATCCTTTTATGTTAGACTGCTCTTTACCATCTCATTTCTGTCCTGTGTTTGTTTAGATGATTGATCTCATGCATAGAATCTTGCATCTCATTTAATAGGGATGCACCTTATTTTTCACACATTTTTTTCCAGCTTTGTAGGATCTTTTGAATTCTAATACTGTACTTTAGGGCACTTGACACCCCTTCCAGCTTGGTGTTGTCCTCAAATTCAATAAGCGTATGTAGGCTTTGTCCCATTGTCCTCCTAATTAATGAGAAGATTGCGCAATATCAGAGACAGAATAAATCCCTGCAGAACTCTGTTCAGTCTATCTTTCCATTTCAAAAAACACGAACCATTTGGGACTATTCTCTCAATGCAGCTTTTACACCATTTTGCACCTGCCTTCTCGAACTTGCTTCTGAAATCTTATTAAAAATAAATATTTATTATATCTCCAGCTTCCCTCCATCCAAAGGACCTGTTACATTGTCACAGAAGGAAATTGGCTTAGGTTTAGCTCCATTTGTTCTTTATTAGTTGTTATTCATGACTATGTTTTGACTAGATGCTCTAAGAAGTTTGATGAATTAACTGTTGATTTCTATTCCTTCCTCCCTTTCTTTCCTCCGTTCCTTAATTAATGAATTAAATGATTACTAAATTATTTTAGGCATGTTCTTTCTTCTCTTTTAAGGCTCGACAACACACCTTTGTTTTTGACAGTTTTACAGAACTTCATCCATTGGGTGAGTTCTTAAAGATAATGGCACTTAGAGGACTCAAGTCCTTTCTCTAAGTATGCAGGATGAGTCCTTCTGGACCATCAAGTAGAAACAGGTTATAATTTTTCCAAGTGCTCTTGAAACCTGCCCTTCCTGTCCTCAGGGGTGACCGCTCCCTTTTCTGATTCTTATTTTGATTAGTTCCTTGAAACTGTTGCCTTTTTTTGGTGAATACTGAGGCACTGTCTTCTAAAAGAAACAATTTGATTCTTTGAATCCTCAGATGTTAGCTTTTAATAACTAAAATTAAACAGAAATGAAGTATTTTGCAGTCCTATATACGATTCTCTTTTAATCAACACCAAGCCTTATGTAAGTGAGCATTTATAAGAGCCACAGAAATTTGGATTGGCCCTTTCTGTAGAATAATAGCTTACCATTTAGCTGCTTAGTTATGATGTGTTCCACATTGTTATTTCAGTAATTGCTAGATTCAAATTATTTTCTATTTAGATAATGTTGTTTTATCCAAATATATGCACAAGAGTTTCAGGGGGGAAAATTAGGTGAGACAAGATCATACAAATAGCTTCTTTTGTAAAAGAAAATGCTATCTTATTCTTAACTTCTCCTTTATTTTTAGCCCATCTCGTTTGCTTTAGGCCTCTGAAGTGAAGCTTGAAATATAATAAGGCAAGCAAAGTAGACTAAGTGTATCTTATAAGAGTAAATATAAAGCTGATAACTGTCCAAATAATTTTCTTTAAAGTAAGTCACTTCTAATCATGCAGCCTAGGAGAGAGGTTTTCATGGTACCTTGCAGATAGGTGGTCTGACTAAAAGTTATATATCCTGTTTACAGAGCTTGACATTCTCACCAGAAAAAAAAACCCCATACTTAGAACCCCCTATGAATTGAGAAGAGGCATGCATTGTCAGCTTACAAGGTTCACTGGTCTTTTTAGTCACGGCATTGTTACCAGTGTGTGGCAGATGTTTAGGTTATAACTCTTGCTATGCACTTGACACTGGCCACAAACCAGTTACTACTTGTTTGTAACTTTCTCATTACTTACAGGTATTTCCTAGTGTAGCTACTGATGACATTTCAGCAAGACTTGAAATATCTCTTTGTTTCATGCTTAGGCATTAGAGACAAGAAGGAAGAGAAAATGGAAAAATATATTTTAAAAAATACTTTCCTTTTCGCACTTAAAATTGTGAATTTCAGAACATATGCTGAGAAACAGGGGAAGAATATCTGCCCATTTTTTTCCTGGAGTTATCACCCAGGTATTTACTAGGGGAAGGGACTTATTCCTACGTTTTTTATTTGATTTTAAATTGCAGATTTGTAAGGAACTTCATATTACCAGATGTCATTTAGTGTTAATATTTTAAACAATCTTAAGGAGCATGCAAAAGTATACTAAGTGACTTCCTCCATCCTCCCAGTATTTGATCCTCTCTACTGCTGGTGTATGTACCGACCTATTGAAGAAAGTGCCAAGTAGGTATGAGAGTGCAGGAAAGGGACGAAAGAGAAAATCTGTCCATAAATGGGACATAGCAAATCTTATATCAACATGAACATTATTTTCCTTTTTAACATTTTAGTAATGTTTCCATTTTATTTTGAACCTGTAGACGTAAAAGGCAACTGGGATAGCTGCTGTCTCAACCCCCATGTTGTTTTAAGAACGTCTTAGGTGTAATTTCTGTGATCAATACCATCCATGCACATACACCGACATGTAGCATAAAGATGACCTAGTTCTATTTTTGCATTTTAACAGCCTTTTGTAGAGTGGTAACTCTACTGTTAAAGGGACAACAATGAACATACGTTTCAATAAATGGGGAAATCCTATTGCTTTGAAGAAGGAAATTTCAATGACTTTTAAACGACTTCAGCCACGCGAACAGAAGTTGAGCTTATCCATCCTATTGCAACCTTTTTGCCAAAATACAAATATTTTCTTCTAAATAGTCCAAATTGAAAGCAGTTATCAAAATAACTGCAGTAGGCTAGGCACAGGTTGCTCTGTTCCTCTGAGAATAAGGCATAATGGGCTACGTTATCATAGGCAAGTTGCTTAGTCAAGAATACTCTTCAGGCTATACAGCTGACATGAAGGGAAAGCTTGAAAAAGCCTCCACCTGTCCAGTGGTGGAAATCAAAATGAATTAGTCACGTGAGGCTGAGCATGCGAGCTTGTGTGAACTGTTCTGCTATTAGCTGTAGATGCCCTACACTTCTCCTTTTTAGTGTGTATGTGCATTAACGCTGTTATCAGTGCTGCAGGTGCTACAGCTGGGACCGTTATGTCAGATCAGTGTCCCGAGGGCGTGTGCTTACGGCTTATGCACCATCCTCTTTCATCCCGCCATGCCAGAGGGAAATCTGAGACCTGCAGTTCTTCCTGCCAAAGAATTGTACTGTGTTGCCAGGTTTCTCTCAGAGCGTCTTCTTTTTTATTGCTTATTCCTGTTCCACATTATCCTAAATTAGACCCTTCTCTGTGTCTTCCTTCTCCCTGTAATCTGGGCAGGGAATGAACGCTTGGCTGTGTGGCATCTTCAGCCATGCCTTCTCTTCATGTTTATAGCGGTCTGTGCTACATTTCCCTGAAAAACATCTGCACGGCAGGTGTCTCTGCTATCTCAGAGAGGCAGGAATAGGATATGGATCCATGAAACTATCTCCAGCCTAACTCTTTGGTCTCCACCTTATGTCTGGAGAGCCAAGATAACTGACTCTGGAGCCATCCTCATCCCCTGCTCTGTCTCAGTGTCCAGACGCATCGTTGGTGCTAGGCAGAGGTACACTGACTCCAGAACAGCCTCTGGCACCACCACTGGGACAGACTCCCAGGCTTGTGAGGGGCTGGCACAGCTGGAGGTAGCTCTGCAGTCTCCTCGGAAACGTAGCTGTAGCCAAAAAGGAAAGACAGAGAGAGAACAGTGTCAGAAGTCCTGTCCTCTTCCTGCCAGCTTATCTGGGGGCTGTTGCTCGCTCTACCTCAGTACAGATTACAAGCACCATCTCACCCCAACCCAGCACTCTCCATCACTGAAGGCGTATGTAGAAGGGCCTTTATGTCCTGGCTGCCAATACCGCCCATGCTGGAAAGGTGGCTGGAGAAGGCCTTCTGGGTCCCTTATTCCATTCCAAACATTTTATCTTGTTCCTTTTAATGGCTGTATTTAAGGAGACTGTTACAGCAGGAGGAAGATATGCTTTTGTCTCTACATAGCCCACAAGTTGCTTCCTGCCTCTGAGAAGGTAAAAATATATATACCAGTACTTCTCGGTTCTGAAGAAGAATGACAATGCCGAGCTAGCCTGAAGCGGCAGGAATGAGAGTGCTTCCATGGACATAGTTGTGTCCGGAACAGTCACACCAGAGACATTTCCTGTACACTTTCTTTTCTCTTCTATTCTCACTTTCACATTTCTGGTTTGAGAAGACACAGTTACAGGCATATGCCACCGTTCCGTGGCATAACAGAACAGAAAATAGAGGAAGATGATTATTCTCTTCTAATTGCTGCTAAATCAGTTTAAAATAACAGATGTCCAGCTCTTATGATTATAATATAAATTCCCACAGTGTGAGTCTAAAGTGAAGAAACTGGCTACAATAAAGTATTTGTTGGACAGTTTCTTTTCTTTGGAATTAAAAAAATAATTAATTAATGAAGTCTCTCAGTTGCTAGGTTATTCCTTTTATGGTCTCTATTTGTTTACTATTTTATGCATTCTTCTCTCTTACTCATGACAAATTGATGCACTATGTAATTTCTAAGTTGAGGCAAAAGAATGAAAATTTAGATCTGCTATTTTGAAAACTATCTTATTTAGGGCAAGGTTTTGATCAGTGCTCAGGCTAGCCTTTACTTTGTTCCCAGTGAAACCGAGACTTTTCAAGAATAGCAAAATCAGGCAAATTTAGATCATTTCCGAAGCTCTGTCTGAACGTATTTTATGAACACCTACTTTAATGGAGTTAGGCCAATATTTAGAAACTGAATTGCAGTAATTCAGCATATCATCTGTAGTGATACCCCATCACTGTCTGATTTACAAATGTGCTGATGAATTAGATTCACAGTACCTTTTATATCCTCGAAACAGTGCACATGTCAGTGTGTTTATTTGTGCCTCTCTTTGCAGTGTGCCCTAACCTCACGCAGAAGCCCCAGACCTCACTGAGAATGTCTCACTCCATTCATCTCTTTTGACCTTCCTGAGATCAACTTCTTATTAGTTTCTTTTTCAGAGCTGTGTTTTATAATGTGGTCACTGGAAAGTGACTTAGATCAACAATGCTCTTTACAAAAGCCACTGAATAAAAATCAGTTGTTAAATTAATTCTCAGTCCCTTGCAAATGAATGTGGGTTATGTTTGCACTGATGCCTTGGAAGTGGGGTTATTGTTATCCTGTGACAGTTCCCTGAGCTCTGGTTCTGTCTTTCATTAAACCATAGGAACATTTTGAGACTGGTATATAACCACTCTCACCAGTATCTGTATTCATACAGTATTATCTTTCCTAAATGAGGCAATGTACTAATGACTGACATTTCTGACAAGGATTTTACTTCGTTTATTTGGTTACAATCCTATTAAAAAGCTGTTGTCTCACAGTCCTTTCAGCGGGCTAAGTTGGATGGGTTTACTGAATGTGAGAAACCTTTCGAAATTGGCCGTTTTCCCTCTTGATAAATTGATACTCAAACAGAAATACAGGGTGTTGGGTTTCAATAATTTGTTACAGTGCCACTACGTCAAATGTAGATTCCTTTAGAACCACGATTAGCAGATACAAAATGATGAATGGGGGACTGGGACAGTTTATTTAGCAATGATGCTAATTAACAGTGCTGTTGAACTCAAGTGCCTCTTGGCATCTGAACACCCAAGACAGATCTTGAGTGCCTGCCCAGTGCTACCTGCCTAAAGTAAAATGTGTCAGAAGGCAGGTTGAATAGGGGAGACAATATATGTCCCTTTATAATATCACCTTTTTTATCATTTCTGTCTCCTTGTTAGCTGGACTGTTGTCACGTACTAGTCTTTTACAGTGCAGTTCTTCATCTCAAAAATAAAGTACAAGCCCAAAAGGAAAAGTAAAGATTGATGCTTCTACTCTCAGACATTTCTGGTTATAACCTATTACTCAGCATACATTATTTTTAATGAATTGCTGAATGCCTCTTTAGATTTCTCAGAATGTCTTCCAAGAATAAGCCTTTGTGGACTCCTGCCAAGCACACACACGTATGATTTGTATGCTGTCCTTTTCTTTTCTAGTTGGTAGCAGAACTGTTTTGGCAACAACCTTCCTACACTTCCTTCAGTTGCGTCTTGCTCTAAAACTTGTAGAAGCCAAAGCCTCAACCTTCTCTGCCTTAGTGTCAAACCCAGTTAGGTGCTGAGGGCCCCAGTTTTCCGTGGGCTTTCGTTTATGACAGCTTAAATGAATAGCCCCTGGAAGAACTGGGTGAAATTCTAGGCTCAGCAATTTCAACAGGAGCTAGACATGGGGTCAGGTTTTCATCCCCAGGACTGTTACCTGCCTGGAAGGCTTTGCTCGTGAGCAAGAAGCTTCCTGCGCAGCTGACTGAAGCAATGAACTCTTTCCATGTTACATAGATTATTATGAAAACTTTCCCATGCGATCTTATTATTATTTATTTATTCCTGATGAGTTAAGAATTTGCCAGGCAGAAAAAGGCACAGTCCCTGCCCCAAGGGGAGCCTGCTCGGAGCTCTGATATTTGGATGCCTGTGAACTTCCTCTGTGACCAAAGGCTATGTCCTTGTATTAATTCTGTCAGAACTATTGCTTCTCACAGCATGTTACTGTAAATAATCTCTGTTTACAATAGTGGATCATTACTCAAACTTCCCACAGAAACTCAATATGCTGTAAATTTGTTTCCCTTTGTCTTTATTATATTTTACCTCCAACTTTAATCAACACTACTTCAGGAAAATTCTCTCTGTATTGTGTATTTACAGCCAGAAATACTGTGGTTAATGGTTCCTTTCCACTATAATTAAAGATAAATTACATAGCAATAATTTACTTTTCCCTTCTGTATCTTAATTATGGATTTTTGGCCCATGTTCTAATCTGTTATGAAGTATTTCTATGTCCTATTAAACAACTGTCATGCTTCACCCAAGGGTGGTTCTTGTGATAGTTGTCGTGATTCCTTCGCTTGATTGGTAGACTAACCTGCCTCTCTTTCTCTCTCTTTCCAAGGAGAAAACAAGTAGACGTTTAGTTAAACAGTAGTAATGGTCTCAGAGTCCAGCACCTCAGTTCCTGACTATGCCACAATGGCCTTGTGTACTCGTGGTGAAGTCACCAAAAGACTTGCAATGTAAACAGTGCATCTAGTATATTTCTTGGAAACACTTCATATATTTCTGCCAGTGTTATTTGCATTTGCAGATGGAGAATTGTTGTAACACAACAACATTTTTTCATTTTGATTAACTAGTCTTTACAGATTTTCCAGCAGCTAGCATTTGCATATTGCACTGGCCTGGCAGAATGGATTCACGTACGGCTAGAAAACTAGATATTATCATGAGGCAGCTTAGTAGGAGTGTTTCACTTTTCAATGGGAAGAAATGATTGAAAAGTATGATGATATCCTGCAGCCTTGTTTTATCAAACAATTGGAAACAAAAATCAAGTTAGACAGAACTTTATAAGCAAAGAAACAGCAATAATGTCTGCAAGACAAAGGGCTCTGCCATTCTAACACAGCACATTCAGTATTGAGCCCTTCCACATCCAGTACAATCCACACACGATATCATTTTGTAGCTAGCAACTCAGATGCCTGTATCAGAACTTGTGTTCTTAGTGCACAGAAAGTATATGGACAAGTAACCTCCCCGTTTGATTTCAGCAGCAACATCTTTTTGGTTAAATTTCATATCTGGGAGAATCACTTATATCCACAGAGAACCACTAATGATTTGTTATATCCTCTAATGCTTAGGTGAATTCATGTCAAAAAAACCCAAGTAAGTGAAAAACCTTTGAAACAGAGTTTGCCTTCTGTTAAATAGCAGTTGTCCTTGCAATTTAGAGTGAGCAACTGAATATAAAAATTAGAGAACGTTATATACACAGAAACAGGATGGGGCATCAGAACAGCTTTTCTTCTGAATACTTCATCTCACTTACGTTGTGATTACTAAATGCTCATTAATCCAAAATCTTGTGGAAAATTGTAGGAAAAAAATTATGTACATGTACACTGTACGTATTTCATTGAATGTTATGGATATTAATGTTGCAATAGCCACACAGAACCTGGAAACTAGAAGTGTGTCCATCTTCTCCCCGTATTTTTATTAGGGTTTTATTTACATTTTTGTAATGGAAGAAACTTGGGTGTGTTCCCAAGCCGTAGCAAAAATCTGTGCTTTGCCTGCAATCAGTGTAACATGGAGAAAGCTGTATAACTCTGAGACTTTTGTCCCACAAATAAATACCATAAGAATGCCTCCTCTGTGTGTCAACAGTTATTGCATTTATTGACATAAATTGCAAGATCTTTCACTCTTCAGATTGGAGACAGACCCAGAAGGCAGATAAATATGTGCTTAACTGCCAATTATGAATCTGATTGGCCTTGGCAGGGCTAAAAAATGTAATAGGACTTTTCTGTTTCTTCTCTTTGAAATTCAATAAGAAGAGAATAAAGATTTTTCTGTTACGTATTATTATTATTTTTTCCTCATGGGTGGATGAGCACCCTTTGCTTAGCTATTGCTTTTCAAAAAATAATAGAGGCACAAAGGGCATTTCTGTAATTTATTATACATGCATCAATCCACTTGACTAGAGATTGGTGAAAGAACCTGACCTTTACTATGGTAAAGGGAGTATAAGTGGGGGACAATTTTGATGTTGTAGGCACTCCATCTTGTAGATGTATATGAGTATCTATTTGTTTTGGAATGTTATCTATTGTGACTTCCTAGCAAGGTTTCCGTAGAGAATAGTACTTGTTCACATTGCTTGGACTTCCTGCTGTGCATCTCAAACAAAGGCTTGTGAGAGTTTGCTTAGCTAAAGACACCACCACATCCAAAGTTGAGAAAGAGACAATGAAATAAACACCTATTTTCCAGAAGGATTTTTTTGCATGTAAACTGTTCATACTATGCTTCAGGATATTAAAATGTGAGGCTTTTCTATGGAGTGAGGGTGAGAACAGGTGTTGTGGTTTGTAACGAGTGAGTTATTCTGCTAGCAGCAAGGTTGCTGACTTTTTGTTCATTTTATACCAGTCTGCTTGGGGGGCCGCATTGCTCAGCCACTGATGTCATCTAGTGTATAACAGGATAACGCAAACAGTATAAAGGGGGGAAAAAAGCAGTATTTTTGCATTTTAAATCTAGCCCTGTAAAATCTCAGCTCTGGGCAGGAGTTCATTTGAGTTAGAAGGGCCCCAGCATACAGGTATCTCAGCGGGGACAGCTGTGTCTGGAAGAGCCCGGCACCGGTGCTTATAAAGCCAAGCCAGCCTCTTCCCAGCTAGGTCAGGTACTACACATAACCGTGTCGTGCATGTAGACACATTATTCATGTGAAGTCCTAGCCCCGTTGAGGGCAGGAAGGGACAAGAGCAGGCTTTCACCCGTAATATTTTATTTTCCATATGGGACCTGTTTGATAAAAAGGGCTTGAGCACAATGTATTAAACATCTAAAGCCATCCCACACAATGGCACTATGCAGGCACCTAAGTCTTTTTCTGAATAAAGTCCACATATCCTCAGTCTAATCCCTGATGGTGGATCATTTTCATTGTTTGCAGAGGGGTTTGGAGAAAACCCCAGGTTTCAGCAACACTGCCTACAGGCATTGCTGTTTTCAGGATTCAGCCCTTTGCAGTTCAACTTTCAACCATGCAAACTGATTATGCAGGGAAATAGCCAAGATTTGCATGAGGCACTGCAAAACATGTTATAAAATTTTCATATATATTCCTCCAAATACCTTTAGTTGATACCTATCTTTAGGTAAAATTCAATTAAGCAATATCAGAGCCAATATCAACAACGCAAAATGATATAGCTCTACGTAGCTGTAAGTAACAGTGTCAGTTAATAATCTAAATCATTATATTGCTTTTGTATGTTATTGTTGTGATTGTTTCAAAAAACAGAATTGAGACAGATGTGCTAAACCTCTACAGTTTCGGCAATTATTGTACATTAGCAGCAGTTATATGTGAACCAGGCAACCACCCACTTCTACGCTTGTACCTGTGTAATACTAAACATGTTTAAATGTGTTGATATATTGTAGCCAGTGATTGTATATGTCCCTGGTTCATAAGAAAATCACTGTTTTGACAGTATAATGGAATTCACATGAGAGCAATACAATTGGAAGGCTCTGGTTGCTGAAGTCCATCATTACTTTGCCCCGATGGGCAAAGTAACGGGTTGCTATACAGACGGTGTTGATACTCCATGTATCTTACCTGTAACTGCGACGTGAAGAGAATGATACTTTATAAAAGTGATTTGAAATAAACTACAGTCACTTTGGTTTTAGGAAGAAAGCCTGATATATTTACTCTAGAATAAGAGTAAACTTTTCTAAGGAAAACTCACAGGAGTTTGGCCCATATAAGAAAGGCCAACTTTGACCCTTGGTTAGTCGATAGAATAGGCGTATGCAAGTTGCCTGTCCCAGTGGCTGGTTTACTGTGCTAGAATATGATGCTACTAGGCTTAAATATAGGAAATCATGAAAATTTCAGCCTCGGTGGAACACAGCTGTAAATACTGTGTGAATGTTATAGTCATAGAATGAATTAAAAACACACATAGAAAGAATTAAAAATACATAGCCTGGAAAGATTAAGGTAAAATAAGTGGTTGCTCGGGAAGGTTAGCTACCCTCTCAAGAACAAGACAGTTGAATCCTGGATTCAGGGTATTAGTTTTTAAAGCACCAAAGCTAGAAGTTTTAGTAAAAGGTAATAATTCTGAGCAAATACAGAATATAATTGATGATTTGTTAAATTCTGAATTCCCTGTTATTTTCTAAAACACTTGAAGGAGTCTGTGCAAAGACCTGAAGACCTGTAGTAAAACTTCAGGCCCATAGCTCAGCACTGGTGAGTCTCGAATGAATTGTTCTGATTTCAAAACAACGTACAATTGAAACAGCCTATTGAATGTTGTCGTAAATACAAGTATTGTGACCCTCATGTAAGTAAAATATTAAGTCTTAATTCTAGCTATGAAAATTAGATCAAATTCAGTTGTGAATTCATGTTTTCCTGTAATAGTATCAGTGAGGGGAAAAATAAGCAGAAATATATGTCGGTGGGCCATTCAGTTACAATTGCTGCTGGCATTAATGACATTTATTACTCATAGTTTTTTTTCCAACAACTAAATAGCATAAATCATTAGTAATTTTTTGTTCCTCAGGAAGGATAGCAATGTAAATGTTGTATTTTCATGTAAATACAATGTTTTTCTCATGTCCTGAGTCTTCAGAAACAGACTATTTTAAAAAGTCTTAAAGAATGTGGTTGTTTATCTTTTGGTTGTTCTTAGTGTGAAATCCATTGGGCTCTAATCCTGAACACATTAAAGCCCATGGCGTCAGGCCTACATCCCAAGAATGCGATGCTCTCAGAAGAGGGGATTTGCAATGGAGTTTGATGGAGACAGGCATCCAGCTCCTGTGGAATTTGTGATTTGGAGCCTCAGCTAAAGCTGGTCAGAAATGCTTTGACTGGAGAATGCTGCTTTGTGAAGATCAAAGCATTACCCAGGGGCAATTTGGTTTTAACCAAAGGCTAATGAAAAATGGACAGGTTTTCAAAGTTATATCAGGCTCTGTCAGCTTATCTGCCCAGCACCTCTGCTGCCTGCCCAGTTGAGGAGGCGAAAGCTCAGAGCCGCTCACCAACTCCCTCATCTTCTGCGGCACATCTGACGAGCTGCCAGGGAGATGGATCCAGCTCTTGGCTGTTGTGCAGCTTTCCTGGTGCACCAGTGTGGCACTGGGCTTTTGGCTTTCCAGTTTGCAGCTCCTCAGCAGTCAGCTGCCCAGCTCCACAGCTGTGTCCCGTCCAGCGAGGTGCAGGACAGCCAGAGCTTCAGTGCTGGACTGGCCTTTTGCAGACAGTGCCAAAATACTTAGTTTTCATCCAAACCAGAATTAAACCAAATTCTGAAATTTCAAACCCCTTCCAAGTACAAAATATAATCTGCTCATATTACTTTGTTATCCAGTTGTAACTGCTCTGGTTTTTTTTTCTGGTAGTAAACAACAACAAAGGGATGCATATTCAGTCATTACTAAGCAATTATATGTATCCAGAAGTTTTCTGTCTTGCAGCTACTATCTCCAAAACAACCCCAAAGTGCAGAACATATTCTCCTGGCAAATGCATAAGCAGAAAAAAAATCATATAAGCAAAGTTGCATAATCTGTTGAAAATCTAGTTGCACTGGAAAAGCATCCTTCAGCAACTGAAGTTTTAATAGGAAATAATTCAGCATTCTGCTGACCTTTACAAGTTTAGCCTTTATGTAGGAATGAACTGTTTGAAAAATGTTTCTAATTCAGTTGTCACAAACAGACACCAGACTTGTGGCTGATGTTTCATGAGCAGAGGCTTCATTTTGATATTTTGTAGGCACCAAGTTTGATCTTATACTGTCTCCCATAATTCTCAGCTGCCCAATTACTTCTATTTCCTCACAAACAAAAGGCTGCTTGAAAAAAACTATACACGTGACTAAGATAATGAGGATAATAAAAAGGTAATCTTGGCAATTATTGTTGCTTACACATTCAAAACCAGACTCTGTCTCCGTTCCAGGAACCCCACTGTGCCAAGCTGGTTGATGAAGCAGGAAGGATACAGCCTTACTGCTTATAGGCACACATACATACATATATACATGAGTGAGAAGAATGTCTTTGATCTATATGCTTATAAGCAGCAACAGTGTAGACTGCTGCTTGCTATACAGACAAGGGTATGAGACATAATAAGAAAACATTTATTACCTATAGAGGTCAATAACCACAGCAACCCAGACTCCAGCTGTAGCTGGTCATTATGTAATGCCACTTGCTCACTAGTTTGCATTCCTTCCCAATCAAATTGAGTTCCTGATTCATAATAGCTAGCAGGATGGAATATATTAAATACTGACAGAGGAAGGAAACGCAAGGAGTGACAGACAGTGTCTGATACCATAAGCCCTCAGACCAGCCAGGCCTCCTCCGAGCAGAGAGTGAAAAAGACAAATACGAAAGAAACTAAATATTTCAAATCAATTTTACTACTTGAAAATGTGTGAGAGGGCATGTCAGGACCCCATTGTCATTTGAAGCAAATAATGGCAATAATCGGCAAGGAAAAATGTCGTGGACAATATTCTAAACTAGAAACTGACTTTCTGAGTCTAGTTTTCTAGTTTAACTTGTTATCAGCTATTTTCCAAACAATACTAATGTGGGTGAGAAAGTACTCTGCTTGCATAAAAATCATTTCTATATTTCATTAAATACAAAGGCATAATTGGATGATTAAACTTCATTACTTTTCTGGAGCGAATGTAAGCGGTCCTTTTGTTGTGGACGCGCTGCAGTGGTAGCAGAGGTTGTTTACAGCTAGACGTACATGTCGTGCAGGACGTTGTTATGAAATGTGCTATTACGCTTCCAGATTAGTTACTGTAAGACGGAGAGCAGTACCACTGAATCGCCAAATGCTGCGCTTCCTAGGGAGCTCGGTCAAAGGGCATCTCTGTTACTTAGTGTAAAAATGAACCCGGGGGGGAGCTTCTCTCTTGAGTATGGAGTGGACACGTAGCCCATTTGGCAAGTGGGTTTTATTTATACACTGTATAAATGTTCTCGGTATATTTTGACTGGCATCCCCTACACCGGAGCAGCTTTTCTTTCCCAGGCCTACAGGAGTAATTTTCAGACACATCATGGGCTCACGTGCAGTTAGCAGTGTAGCTGTGTTTAGATGGATTGTTGGATGTGAACTCAGTCCTTGCGGCACAGAGCAGCCCATGGGAAAGCCCAGGAGGGCTGGGACAGACCAGCAGTCCAATGTGTTGCATTTTTGCAGAGCTCTTCTCCCCAGAAGCCAGGGGAAATGTAGGGGATTACCAGGTCTCTCCTAGCCCTGGGCTACATGAGTCCGGAGCTGCTCTGATCCTTGTGTCCCGCCAACAAGTACAGCAGTGGCAGAAGAGCGTGTTCAAGGCTACGAACACGAGGAAGCGCTTGAGGCACACCCAGTGCTTTGGGAGGGTGATTCAGTCTGCTCGAGCAAATCGTTTCAGTGATGCAAAGACAGGGTGGCTGAGTGGGAAGGGAGCCAGCTGGGCTTTTTCTTCAACTAGCGTACACAAGAACATGAGTGCGAGAGTGATTTTGATGGGGTCAGAGTCACAGTAACAAGTATTATGCCTGTTGCAGTGGTGTGAATCTACATTTTACCCAATTTCCTTCCTCCACTTCTTTTTAAACGGAATAACAAGAGAAGAATGGCAGAAAAGAAAGCCATGCAGCGCAACTCGGTAATAAGGCATTGCTGCAAAGAAACCGCAGGAGGTCTTTTGCGAGGCCCTAGAGGAGAGGCTGCCCAGTCCTTTTCAGGTTCATTGCCCGTACACTGAGTCCTCTGTCCCTGCCTGGCTGACCCGCTCCAGTGGCTGCTGGGTGGAAGGAAGGAAACGCAGCTTCTCTGCGCCTTCTGGGGACACTGGAATGCCTGTAAAGAGCAAAAGACTCCTATGTTTGTCAGAGATCGTATTTTTTGTCCTTACAAATAGCTGATAGGAGGCAGGGGAGAATTGCATTTATTTCTCCCACATGCTGTATATTTGAGAAGTATCATATAACAGCTGATGAAAAATACCATTTTATTTTCATTTTTTTCATTTGGTTTCTTTATCTCCTTAGCTTAAGGTTTTTGCACCCAGAATTGCAAACATTCAGCTCTTTATGAATGACCTTTCTAAGAAAAAGAGTATCAAAAGGTTTATGAGCATAAACCAAAGCCTCTCTAATTAATACCTCAGAGAAATATTTTTATTTCATGGTTTCTTAATGGATGTCCTAATATTATAGTGAAATGTGTTAAATTCCCTGCTACTTTGACGTGACTGATGAAAAGAAAGGAAACATATTCTGTCACCTACAGTAATCATCTCACCTAAAATGGAATTGTTTTCCAGATTTACATAATGTGCTGGTAGTCTGCATACTCCCTAACTGTATCCATGTTTATAACCAATTAATCTTTAACAAGTTTGTCATCATCATGCTTTCATCCCAGGGATTCATCTTTATATCCAGACTCTCCAAGAAATTGAATGGTAAATTTAAGTATTACTACTCCAAAGAGATTGTGCTATCTCTATTAAGTATGCCTCTGATTTACAGGCAGTTGTGGACTTAAATAAATAGCTGTTTCCATTCAAACAAAATGAGGGAAGAGTTCTGTCCTTTTTCCACGTGTCCCTTTTTGATACAAGTTGAAATAGTGTAGCCTGCCGTCCGAGGCCTCTGCTGAATTCAAATGTAGGAGTTTGATTGATTTGTTAGTAACTGTGCATAGAAAGCAAGAAGATGAATTACCCTAGGAAAAACAACTAGAGCTGCCAGCTCCAAGCTGCAGAGGAGTCACCAGGGCAGCAGAGAATAGTCTTCCAAATGTTTTAATAAAGGGAGCAGGAGAAAAAGATCAGTAGCTGATTAATCATGTTGCTAGTGTTTTCAGGGACATAGGCTAATAGAGAACCAAATGTTAGGAAAATACGTTTGAAGGGAAGGCCAACAGAAAAATCAGAGGAATGCACCCACTGATAATGTTGTGTACAGATTTAGAAGGAAATAGAAGGAAAGAACAGATGAGAGGGCAACTCACGAGGGATCAAGTGAAAATCAGACAAATAATTATTTTTAAAGGTCATCGCAATAAAAGAAGAATAAAATGAACAAACAAATGAAAAAACTAGCTCCCTGACATTGTGTTTTCTCGTGAACAGCTATTGTAGGTGTTGGGGGGTTGCTTGTAAATGACAAAATGGCAGAGTCATCTGTGTCCTCAAGTTATCATGTGTAAATTGAATAAGTACTGAAAATCTACTCTGACAAAGGACTTTGGAAATAATTTTTCAACTTTGACATTGGAGTTTCCTATGCCATTACTTGTCAGCTAACTTTTAGAGGCACTTCCTTTTCCATTCCTTCAGGCTGGTCTCCCCTGTTACAGAAATATGAATTGGGAATTTTGAAGGCAGCAAGATATCACCAAATGCAGGCAGAAATGGCAGCCGGCCAGAGGCAGGAGACTGTTCAGCACATTATATGTATTGAAAATTCCCACACTGATGCTACCCAGTATCCCTCTGCCGTTGAGACCTTTCTGTTTCAGTGCAATAGCTGAAAAACACTAATTCTGTGTCTGACAGAACAGTCATAGTTTCATTTGAAAGATTTAATGAGCTTCATGGACTTACTGAAGAACAGGAGGAATTTTTTTGTTGTCAGGATGATTTATTAGTAACTGTATCTATTAACATTTTTAAAATGTTCAATAATTCCTTCAATACACCTTGTAAATTAATCTTAATAAATATGCAGTAGGAACCAGCTTACCCCAGTAACTGACATTTAATAGCATACAGTAGCTATAATTTACGAAGATAACTTCTCACAGTAGTTTAACTCTTAATTAGCCCTAGGGAAGGAGCTAACCCTACAGACAGCTATTTGTTTTTAAAAGTGTAATGTGAAAAAACATGCATGAATTTAGTTTTGCAGATTTCTGCAGGGTAAGTTATGTCTATGTGAACAGCTAGCAAATAGAAAACAGAAGAGGATAAATATATTTTCACTTTAATTTACTGCTTTTATCACCTCCAAATTCACACGTCGTACAACTTTTTTTTTTTTTTATTTTCATGCATTTTAAAAACATATCATTACTTAATTTTACTGTGTGGGCAAACTTGGACTAATGTGAACTAGAGGAGACAAGATTCCCAGCAATTCTGTTTCTCTAAGAGGGTTACAGTGCTCTAGACCAGTTTTTAGTGGGGACTCACACGAGACTGACATATGATGATGTTGGTACCAGAGTGAAAGGAAGCGGTGATTTTAGAGAGAGAGATTCCTTCAGATACCTTGGCCTCATCTCCAAAATAATTTCAAATCTGCTGATACTTGATCTTCACTTCCCAAAAACTCTCTTGGTGGTTCTGCAAAATAGATGCAGGATAACCTCCAAAGAAAATTGGTTGGGATAATGCAGATACTGAAGACATTTTTCTAGCCACATACAGTTACCCACTAACGCTTATCTTCAGACGTTTCATTCTAAGCACTCTTATTTCAACTTATTAACTTGTTTAAACAGTCAATTGCAAAGCCTTTGTTCCTAGTGACATTTTAGTTCTTACTAAAGAAACAGACTTATGTAATTACATCACAGCTATTAATTATTAGACCTCTCCCTTTTCCTGTGATTGCTACTTTTTTGGGGCATGCTGTTTGAACAACAGTGACACATCAGAAGAGAAGACACTCGAAGTGTACAGCAGCCAAATTCAGCTTTCAGATGCTACTGTCTTTTGATGATATAACCAAGCTAAAATGTTTCAATTTCTTTTATGTATAAAACTATATTTACTATGCAAGCCCACTTAACCAATGAACAAAGTAATAATTACTGTCAGATTGCTTAATAATATGACTTTATTTTGGTTTTATTCTATTTCTAGTTCTTCTAGTTATCTTTTATGAGGTCGTGCATCTTCCACGTTAGACCTCCTGTATTTTGAGGCTGCATTTCCATTGTGGGGATTTTACTTGTAATCTTTCTCTCTTTCTTTCTCTCTGTCCCTTTCTCCCCCTCTTCCCTTCCCTTTTTTACTTTGATTATTTTTCTGGCCAGCTGTGCACAACCTTTCAATTTCTGAACTGTCCGTTCCATTTAAAAATAAATAAAAGTCAGCACATTCACTTTTGCCTCTTCTCAGCCTCATGTCAGTGAGATTCTCATCTGGTTGCAATTACGCAGGAGTCTAAAATAAAGTTTTCAGCCTCACACCGTTATAATCATTCCCTGCCCACACCAGTTGCTACTTCGATACAGCTCCATGTGATTTAGGTTTTTCCCAGAAAGCGTGAAGTACTGATTCCTTCTACCAGCTCATTTCAAGGTTCAGGGAAATTGCCTCACCCTTAGAGAACACAGGGATACATTCAAACAGTATGAGGTACATTTTCAAAGTGGTACTTAGGAATTACACATCTCATTAGCAAATAATTGAGATTCGTCAGCACACTCACTTGCTCCCTGGAAAAGGTTCCCCCATAAAACCTATAACTTGCTGAAGTTAAAAGAGGGCAAACTGTGCTAGAGTGCATCTTAATTTTCACTGAAAACATATGTATGTGCCTGGAAGTTCTGAATCAGCTTTAATTCTGGGTAAATGCTCTGACTTCTCTATCACTGCCGCTTGCCCTGGCCTACTGGACATGGAGATGGTCTGGATTCCTTCTCTTACAGCAAGAAGGCATATTAAGGAAAAAGTGTAGCTCCTCTGCCCTATACTCAACTGTACCTAAAATAATGCAAAAAGACTTTGTCTATTTTTATTACACCACCTGGTCCACAGCAGAAAATTAAGGAAGGGTTGGGGCTTGGAGGAGACAGGGAGCTTGCTACTGCATAAAGTGAAAAACAAACAAAACCCCTGAGAAATTACACCAGGAAGGAAATATTCTTAAATATTAAAAAGGCTCACTGATTAGTGCTGCCCCACAAAACGGAGTTTTTCTGTGTCTGAGCTCCTGCTGGTGACTGAGGTTCTATTGAAGCTATCAGGGCCAAATTCTCCCATCTCCACTACCAGGTACAGTTCTGTTGACGTCTGCGGTTACTCCATATTAACCAGAATGCTAGAGGGCAAGATTTGGTTTACTGCATTCGTAACTAATGAAGCGGTGTGAAATTCCCATTTTCTACCTGAGACAGCTGAACACTGAAGCACAGACTCTCCTGACACAATCTGCTTGGTGCTCACACTGAGTGGGCTCACCTCATGGGCAGCAGCCCAAGGAATTCTAAATTCTGTTCTCACATTCATTCTGGACCACGCTTCTCTCATTTTGGTATAGCTAGGTAACAATTCCCATGTAACAGCTTGAACAGGTTCTTTGTCAAGTCTTGTATCTGTTGGATCACCCGAGAGAAATCACTTATGCATATTGCTTTACAGTGTTATCTTGAAGAGAGATGAGTTTCTAAGCTGGTGTCGTAAAGGAAAAAAGCAGCAGCCTTGATTCTTGATACTATATACAGAAATATTACAGAATGACGAAAAAGATATGCTAAACAAGATTTTTTTTATTTTTCTTGGTGGGCTGAGTGACTATATGGGGGAGGTGTTTTCTGAGTCTTTCCATTGGGAAAGGCTCTTAGGCTCATATTATTATACTTGCTCGTATACATCACTTGATCCTAGCCAAACTTGAAAAGATATATTCTTTGGAAGTCCACAGCTGTGTGCTAGCAGAGTGTTCCTTCGTCTAAGATTGGTGGTAATCTTGGTTATGAAACTTGATATGTCAACGTGTGACCAACCTCCCCCTTCCCCATCTCCCCAATTAATATATGTTGTGTAAAACCTGCATTCTTTCTAGAATTTGACTTTGTTGATAATTAATGTAATGATAACAGAATAAAATCTCAGAATAGTCCATCTAAGGAGGAAGCTCTAAGTAGAAGCTTTATGTGGAATGCTAAATCCTTGTAACCCAAAAGGAAAGAGAGCCCTGCATCCATATGCAGCATCACGCCCTGATAAAAAAAAAAAGTAAGATAACCCTGTTTTCTACTGTTGCTTGTAGTTTTGAAATGCTGCTGCCCAAACATAATAACATGTTGAAGAAAGTGGTTTATACTTATAAATACATTTGACTATTTAAATCATTAATCTGTATTCTCTAGAAAAAGAAAGATTATTTCTGTACAGCAGTAGGGATACACAGCCCTTACACTCCTTAGATATAAGTTGATAGGCACAGGTAAGCATGATGTAGCAAGCTGAGAAAAACATCATAAAGATGATTGACAGCATGTATGAAGGGACATGGTGAACTGAGATTAACTTGACATCAGCATATAAATTGAAACACAGCAGAAAAGCATTTCATGGGGCTTGGCATCTATCTAAGTAAATGGGACAGCCGTCTTGAAGTATAAATAAATACAAAAGAATTGAACGTGAAAGATGCATTTCAGAAACACTGAAATTTGCCCTATACCTGCTCTTTTATGTCAGCGTTTGATTGTTTTTGGCAACAGTAAGTATTGAAATTTATATAATCTCTTTATTAGAGATTTCTTAGAATTTCTTAAAGTGAACATCTTACCAGAGCCAGGCAGCCACCCTATTTGGATAACTGAGCATCTCTCTCCGTTAGTAGAACTCTCTCTGTTTTCCTTATCCTTCTGTCTGATACATTATCCTTTAGGGATAGGATGGACTATGAGAGGAAAGAGAATTTATGAGAGGGTCCTGAAAAGGAAAATATCTTTTCAGCTTCAAACTTAGTTCATTTTTTTCTGACAAAGTATTTATTAAGATTCGGCATTAGACAATATGCTACCTTTTTTAAATAAAAACCAAAACCCCTTGACTGTCAGAAAAAGAGAGAGTGAGGAAGTGTAGGATTTTATGTGGGGGTTTATTCACAGACTGCAGAGGGGCAGGATGGTGGCAACATGCTTAAACCAAACCAGATTTAAAGAGAGTACAACAGTTTGATTCCATTTCGGAACAGGCAGTTTATAAACTTGCTAGGGCATTCCTCCTCTTTATTCTTCCACTGATTTCTCTAACATTTGTTTTCTTTGAAATCTATTTATCTAATTTATGTTTACTACATGTCAAAATGAAGGTCCTATGTTAAAAATACACGGATTGTAACCATTCTCCTTTCTATTACAATCTGTGCATGTTCCTACCGCAGGTCCACGTGCACTCCTTCAGAACAAAACTTCTTCCTTCTGAATCATGTAGCTACTTCCGAAATGAAGCTTAATTGCTTAAGTCTGGCTGCTGCTTTATGTACTTGGGTGGAATGATGTGAAAATACTTGCTGCTTAAAAGCAAGAAGTGCCCCAGCTGACTGACCCTTGCTCCTGGTGAATCTTTTCTACTCCTACCAGAAGAGGGGAAAAGCATATTAGTTTTGCAAACCTAGTAGCCTTCCCAGTCATTTATTGATGACTTCTGTACAGGGGTAGGTGAAGCTGTGAAGATGAAAACACATGAGACACAAAGTGCTGCCTGAGAAGTGCTAATGGGCTAACGAGGGGTTATGGCCTCAGTCCTCCCAGCAGTGAATGATCCACTGGTGCCATTTCCTCTGCTTGGCAGCCACTGCAGTGAAAGTTGCTATCTCCTCCAGAAGTGCATCTACTTCATCTCTGCTTCAACTCCTACTTGTAAGGGGCGCACTAAAGTCAGATACCTCCAATTCTAAAAAAGCAAAGATGTTTTAGTTTTTAAACCACTGCTAAATAATTCATAAGTGCTTACTGAAAAAGTAATTAACCAGATCAGGAAAATATGAGCCATCCCTACCTATTCAGTGACTACCTAAAAGTTACCATAGTCGTACAGGTTGGAAGGAAAGTCCTGCTGCTCTTTTGAAATCTATTATTGAGAAGTATATATTGTATGTTGGAGAGATGTATCTTAGTATCAAAGTACCTACAGTCATATCTCGAGTATTAGTGCCCTGAGGTACATGAGTGGAGCTAGGAAAAGAGTTTGGTGGATTTCACATTATTTTTAGAAAAAAGACCATGTTTCACCGGTAGGGAGAAATGTTACCAAGAAACTAGGAGCATTGAAAAAAAATAGATACTTAGGCTGTGCCAGTAGTCAAAGGTTGATTCAGTTTTGATAAGGCAATGATTCTGTGGGAGAGGGATTTATCTGCAGTGTGTTTGCACTCCTGATCTTTCTTTCAGCTTCAGCACTGCTGTCACCACTCCCTCAGAGTGTCCTGGAAACCCTCAAGCTCTGTGCTCCTAAAAGTAGATATCCTGCCCTTAGTCACATGGTAGTGTTGTGTTGTCTAAGTGGATATTGGTTTTTCCAGTTTCTAGCAGAACTTATTTCTTGAGTTATGCTTAGGTTATATTTTGGTATATAACTTAACTTTACAAATGCTCTCAAGTAGTTGGACTTTTACAAAGAAGTAACGATATAACAGCCTACAATATGAGTATTGTTTTTCTGGTTATAAAGCAGTTTCCCTTCTTTCTTTGACAAATGGATGGACAGAAG
The DNA here is from genome assembly GCF_000708025.1 of Charadrius vociferus. Taxonomy (NCBI): domain Eukaryota; kingdom Metazoa; phylum Chordata; class Aves; order Charadriiformes; family Charadriidae; genus Charadrius; species Charadrius vociferus. The sequence continues at coordinate 2,584,130 of NW_009648710.1, read as the reverse complement.
GCACAGTATTATGGGAGCTACAGATTTGTTTGAAGTATGTTTGATGCTTATATGCTTTAATTAATGGCTGCATGATTTTTATGACTGCCTGTCTTTACATCAGTTGAATTAGGAAATATTTAAAAATATAACACATTACATGTTTTGTTGTCATTTAGTCATATATTCTGATACCACATTCTTAGCTGAGTCAAGTCCCAGGCTTAACTCAGGCAAATGTTTTATAAAATACAATGGCCATTGCTGTGCGACATTCAGATGATATGAAATCACGTGAAAGGTACAGTCTGCCTTCCACTCTCCAGAATGGAAGTTCTTAGGGAACCATGTTTAGCCAGGATATGTCACAAATTTGACCTAAAGCTCATATTGAAATATTATTTTTTGTTAGTTAAAGTAAATTGTTAAAACGTTAAATGTTTAAAAAAAATCAAATGTGAAGTTCAATGCAATTGGTAAGTTGTGCTGTACTTGTCTCAGTGATTTACTTTAATCTCCTTGTGTAAAACAAGGTGTACAGCAGTGATACTAATGTATGAGAAATATAAGAAGCTCATCCACTGTTAGATCCAGATGCAGATACATAGAAATTTGCCTCATGTCTGTGTTGCATTCATTCTCTGCATTACCTTTAGTGTTTTTCCAGCTAACACAGAATCCACACTCCTCCTGCTCCAACAGAGCCTGAGTCTGAAAAATCTAGTTACCTTGTTAACCATGTGCAGTCCCTAAGGGTTTGTTAATAAGGGAGTCCTTCTGAATTGTGGCATTTTTAATGCATAAAATATGCTCCAAGTAAGACATTAATATTTTCTTTTTTATCTCATTGTGAAAGAAAAGTACAGAACAGCAAGGTGCTACAACATGTTACAGAATATATATTGTTGGTTTAGTATGTTTTGATACTACCACAGCTGAAAAGCAAAAGAAGCTCAAATATGCTGCTTGTTTCATTGTAAGTTCCTCAGGAAAAAAAAAGGAAAACTTGAATTTATAATTAAGGCAAAACTGTGACAAATCCTAGTGCTTTTAAGAATTATTTTTTCTATAGTGAGAAATATGAATCAAAATTTTAAAAATCTACCAAAAGCTACCATCGAATTAAAAATAACCCTGCCCTGTCACTGGTCTAGGGGATAATTATACAATTAGAAACGTTGGAAATGTTGTTACTAGAATTAGATTAGCGAAATTTCACTTAATAAAATAAGTCTCCCTGGTGATGGTAGCTGGGGCTATCTGGAGGGGCAGCGAAACATCCCATCCCTGCCTCCGCGTCCCTCGGCACGTTGCTGGCCGCCGGGGGAGAACCCCAAGGGCAGTTCTGGGGTTACGTACCCAGACACATCACACAGCATTATTCCAGGGCAGAAATTGTATTTGCTAGCATGGATGTCTTGTGAGAAATAGCACACTGGCGCTCTACAAATCTGAGTCGAGTATTCGCTATATTTAGTTGGTTAAATATAGCAGTAAAGTCAACTGGGAAATCTTAAGCTCTGCTGTGGAGAGCAGAGCTATTAAGCCACACAGCTATGGCATATAAAATGGTGATACGCTCACCCATTGGACCTCTGTCTCATTTGCTCAGCTACCCAAATTTACAGTAAAACCACACTGTTTCATCTGTTTGTTCATGTGATCTTATTATTGAAGATGTTCCTTGACAAATCTTCTGTTGAGCAGAAGTGTTCATCCATAGGATGCTGGATAGCCTGGCCGGTGACTCTGTGAGCACCTTCTGTTCATATGCCTCAGTCACAGAAATATGACACGCTATGAAAGACTGAGAAGGGCTCTTGCTGAGGACTCGGACTATTATTGATTTCCTTGATGACAGAGGCAATCAGGATGTTTGTGCAATGTGTGTATTTGACAAATATGAGCCACAGGGGTGTTTAAGTTGCGGTAGCAGAAAGACTCCATCTGCTTTACAAATTTCATAACATTGATACAGAATGTGCACAAACTACTCCCCAAATGCTATTAGTTGCCAAGCATAGTTATCATAAGTGGTGGCAGAAGACTTAGAACCAACATGAATTACCAAGCCCTTATATTTTTATAGGAGACAGAAATAAATAGCAAATTTCCTCAGATTGGGTTTTGATGCCCATTTGAGGGTGACATTTACCTAGTGGGCTATAACCTCTTAAATCTGAAACTCCTTCACTGAAAGGACTGTACATTAATTTCCAAATGGCTGTGTTTTGCATTCTTGCTTTTCTGAAAAATACATCAGATAATCAGTGTGCTTCCTGAGAGAGGTCAGTGCATCTTAGCAACCAGAAACTTCAGCACTTGTAGTAATTCTAATACTGGTCCTCAGTAACGCTCAAAAAAGTTTGTTCAGCCTACACAGAACTTCTGAAACAAAATGTTCCAGTTTCGCTTCAATTTCTGAGAAAGCAAGTTGTCTCCTATACCTGTTCTGAGGTCCAAACTGGGCTTTTTGAAGGCTCGGTGTGTATTATATCTGTTCTGAGCCAATAGTTAATTGATATACGTGGCAGTTTTCTTAAGTGTTTTCTTTAGCTGTATTCACATCTAGGGTCTTTGAGCTTGTTTATTCACCCCGAGCTCTGTGTTAAGATTTACATGCTGTCACAGTTAACGCACAAGGAATGTAATTACCTGTTTCCCCTGGTTCATTTTTCAAGTGTTTGGATTTTGGCATAGTTGGAGGTTCTCACCTGTTCATCTTTTCACTTCTGCCATAATTCATCTCAATAGAAAGAAAAAAGACAAAGTAAAATTCTGCTCACTTCTTTGGTATGTTTTCTTGCAACTCATATTGCCACCAAAGCCTATTTCATGTAGAATCATAGAATTGTCTAGGTTGGAAGGGGCCTTTAAGATCATCTAGTCCAGCCATCAATGTAACATTGCAACACCACCACAAATCATGTCTCTAAGCATCACATCTACCCATCTTTTAAATACCTCCAGGGATGGCAATTCCACCACTTCCCTGGGCAGCCTGTTCCAATGCTTGACAACCCTTTCTGTGAAAAACTTTTTCCTGATATCCATTCTGAACCTCCCCTGATGTAACTTGAGGCCATATCCTCTTGTCCCAGAAGCTCCCGGTCTTCTCCAGTCTCTTACTTGTCCTGCCTCAATGCAGTTTACCATCCGCGCAGTTGCAGAGATACAATTGTTTGTGGGTCTACACAGTAAAATGGGTCATGAAGTTACTGGGTTTACTTTTTTTTTCTTTTAAAGAGCAACAGAGGGCAGAGGGGAAAGTGATGAGGACGAGAGCAGGTCAGCTCTGAAAATTACATATGGAATTACATCTATATCAGTTATAACCATTCTATTGTGCTCATAGTACAGACAGTACCATAGTAGCTACTACAGCATAGGACAGTAATGGCAAGACAAAATCATGTATATTGATGGTATAGTCATTCCTTTCCTGATAGGTGCCAACCAAGCACTTGGTATTTGGTGCATATTTACATTCTAAAGATTCGCGGGTTAGGGGAGCGGCAGCCTTCTGTTGGGTTTTGTCTCTGTGCTGGTCATCTATGTTTTAGTGGCAGAAACTGTATCTCCACTTTTATCAGTGAGGTACCGCTGCAGTGTACAGCACAGGCAAAAATGAAACCGTAGATGACATACTAACTTCGGACTTGGGTTTGGCATCAGTAAAGGTGTCCACAAGAATTGCACCTTCCAGCACTGCTCCCTGTCTTTACCTTATGTTATTTTGTCATTTCCTTTATCGTTTTCTAGTACATGCTGTGTGTTCCCATGGGTGCTGTATGTACTGCATGGCGTCAGAAGTTCTTATACAAAATACCTGCAGGACTGAGCTTAGCATGCTGTCATTGTTTTATTTTGCTTTGTTGAGCCTTTTTCTTTTTAAAAAGTAAATAGTATTTTGCTTTCCTTTGTGGGATCAATCTTTTTTTCTTTTACAGAGCTCTATCTAATTAGGTTATTTTTTCTGATGAGGATCCTGTTATGATAAGGAAGATAGCAGGAAATCAGCCTAACCCCAGTGAGCTCTTCATCCTTGCGTAATTGTGAACAACATCTGATTTTTGTTTAGCTTCTCTACTCTGCAGTGTTCTCTCTGGCAATCCTATCAAACCTTGATTCAACAGCCAATGATTTTTTATTTGTTTCTTGGGAGAGTTTTGGGGGCTCTGGGTGCAGGTTATTGATGAGACTGAGTTTTATTGCTCGGGAAACACTGAGATTGCCCTTTGATAACTATTCTTTTGTCTTCTGTCTAGTGAATCATATGACACAGGTACTCTTGGCAGACAAAATGCTGTTGCAGGTGGACTTGCACTTATACACAGCAAGTGCTGATAAAATGTCTGGGTGAGTGACTAGGTTGTGTTTTAAGATGTTACGCAAAAAAGGGGGGGGTTCTAAAAGATTTCTAAACCCAGAGGGACTCATCAATACCCCTGTTACATCATGCTTTCTAACACCAAGTGCCAAATTTACTGCTGTACAGCAATCCAGATTTACTGTTCCTTCTCTCTATCAGCAAGAATGGAGAATCAGTCCCTCACATTAGGCAGACAAATGAAAAGGCTGTTAAACTGCATGGAAGTGATATTTATATTTCCTTGTGTTTTGTGCATCTAGAGTGTACTGTGTCAAAGTGAGTAATGAGTGTAAGTAGAATGGTGTTATGGCAGTAATGAAGACAGTCTCTAAGTTGGATGGTCAGTAAATGTGTTGGAATCATGACACTAACAAAGAGAAATGTTCCTATCTACACCTATTGCTTTATCTTTCTCTTTAGATCAATAAACTCACTCTAGTTGCTTTATTCTGCTTTGGACTGTACGATTGAGTTGCCCTGAGCTTCCCTCTGTCTCCCGATGCATAATGCAAAAGGTTCTCCATGTCATTACAGGAAATTCAGTCTCATTTAATTTATAGGTGATTTGCATTACCAGAACCCAGACTCAGTGCCTTGCAACTCCATTCTTTTCATTCCTGTCTCCTTTTCAGAAGTCATGGAGTTCGTTTTCTACTTGAGTCCTGTGTAGTGACCTACACACCATCTTCCCTTACACAGAGAAAAAGAGATTGGGGCTCTCTACAATATAGTCTTCATTCTGCTTTGATTTTTTACTTTCTCTTGTTCCTTTCTCAGGCCCTATAATCACCCATTTGTAACACGGAAGAGTTAGTCTCTCTGCTGAAGGCAGCTGTCCATCTTCTGCATGTTACCCAAATAGTTTCTGATCCCTGCTTCATGCTGATAAATTTCTCTGCAAGAGATCTTGCGTCTTTAAAGCAGAGATCAGAAGCTGCTGATTACCTGTAACAATATTGCCAATACAGTTAACTTCTAAGTACAAATAAAGGAAAAAAAAGAGGGGGGAAGAAATCATTGTTAGGTGTTGAGTAGGATGAAACGGGTAGTTTTAGGGAAGTTTTTTTAAGGTAGCAATAGCACTAAGATATAAAGATCTGTTGTAAACCTCCATGTCTGTTATTCTGAATTGCTAAAAATACTTTGGAGTTGGTTGTATTTGAAAGGTGATTCTACAACAATCCAATATTTTTGCCTCAATTTTTACATCAAATATATGGTATTCAACTTGAAGTATAAATCAAAAGATTTTTCTTTTTTTTCATCCACTAGATATCCGCGATCTGTAAACAAACTGGTTTTATTTGCCTCAATGGTTGCAGTAGTTTGTTGTGACAGACTGGAGTCCACGTCACTGTAACTTCTGCAGTGCTAACTCCTGCAGGCACATTTGGGGACTTGTTGCACTCAGACAGGTGTCTGAAGTCCACTTACTCTGTTAGAAGGTATTTATTTTTGTGTTCACTGAGAATTGCATTGGGCTTCAGTGTAAGGTCCAATTTAAGTTGAAACTGCCTCATCCTCATCCTATCTCACAAACTGGAGAATGAGGGACATAAGGAAAGCAAAAGAGGAGGAGATATTCTGCCATCTGCTCCCTCCAGCTCCAGAAAGAAGGAAGGAAGGGTGGGCAGTTCCCCAGTTGCTGCCTCACCTCTCATTTGGAAAAGCAACCAAAAGGATCAGAGCACACAGCTCTGACTGTTGATACCAGCCCCGTGTTCCCAGCGCTGGGAGAAGCACAGGCAGTAGCTGGGACTGTTGACAGCACGCCAGGAATTTCACCCACTAGAACTGGGAGAGCAATAGCTACAGCAGAGTCCTCGCTAGCTTTTGTCAGTGTAGTCCTTTCTCCGTTACTCTGGGGGTGCCATTACCCTGCCGCTCCTTGTGCCTTGCCTTTCCCAGTCCAGCCTGTACTGCCCCTGTGAACGACGGAGCAAAGGCTGCTTCTGTCTGAGCTTGGGCTCAATTCCTCTCCTGAGGGAGCCATGGGAACGCTCTCCCACGGATGTTTGTGAGAGGTCTTTAGCCCTTTTCCCTGCTGCCACCAGAAAAGACATCCTTAGTCTTTGCCATTCTGATGCTGCATTTGTTGGGGTAAATACCGTGGTATATTCATTGCCCTAAATCTTGTGGGCTTCGTGTCAGTATGAAATGGATGTCAGATACTGATACAGCTGCGTTTTGCACCCAAGGCTTGTTTTATGGTGTGGTGGGATAATTTTTCAACCTGTATCTAAAGTACCCTCTTCCCTGGAGACAGGTATTTAAAATCAGCTGCTTAGAACATTAACTTCTTTCACTAATATGAATGATCAAAAATGTCTAACGACTCGAGATATTTTATTTTGTAAAATGGTAAATGTAAAACAGGATTTGTTTACCTTAGTATACTTTGGATTCTGCACTAAAATACTATCTTTTCCCACTTTGTTTAACTCTTTCAATACTGTGCTTAAAATGTTTCCTACTTTCATTCAGCCAGAGATGGACTGCTCTCATTTACGCAACAGAAAAGAGGGAACTCAGATGAGGGCAGATTCTGGCCCAGTAAATGACATAAATGCTGATGACATGAGTAAAATCTCATGTGAAATTGAACTTCTGTGTAATTTGTTAGGAATCAGTAGATGAGCAAAAAAAAATTTTTTGTATATATTTCCTCTGTTTTTCCTTAATGCTTATGAAGCATTTTCTTGGCTCCCACAACAGTGGCCTCAGGAAAAATGGCTGTGTAGAAAATATATTAAAAATACCTATGCTGTTAGTGCAATACAAAATATTTCCAGAAAAAATGCCCCGTGTGGAATCATCTACTTCTAATAAAAAATCTGGAGCATTTCAGCTTGGTGTTCCTACAGCTATTGTGCTAAACTGGGGGAGATTCATGTGCCTGACTAGAAAACACTGACATATATTCCTATTTAAATGTAATTTTTGTCTCCATCTTTCTGTTATTCTAAGGAATACATTCCATACAAGATGAATTAAGCAACATACATCTCAACTCTGACATTTTTCCTCTTATGGTTCAAAAATAAGTATAGCCTGGTATTCCACAAAAGTACACACTAAATCATTCCCATTAATTAAGGATGACTTTTACATCCCCTTCAAATTATTTTAATAATAGTCTTGAGATTATCTGTTTTGTTAAGCTGAAAT
>NW_009648710.1:2563019-2576549 GCF_000708025.1 Charadrius vociferus | reverse complement strand
GCATCAGGGTCCTGTGAGAGCAGACGTAATTGCCCACCCGTGCAGTTCTTTTGCATACCTGGGGCCTGATTGCACAATTAATATTCACATTAGTATTTATTTTATTGTTACACTGTGATTCTCAGCAAGCAAATAGTTCTGGCAGGTTGGTAAGAGTAGCAGAGGTGGGTCTCTTGTGGCTTTTTTTCATTGAAGAGCCTGAAGTTGGTGGTATTAGTCATCTGCTTAGTCAAGCGTGTGCCTAAACACCTTGCTAAACTGAAGCTGTAACATGGAGACCACCATAAAAGTCTGTTGCCTCCTGGCTGTAGATAAAGAGTCTGAATACCAGCACAGTCTACCTGACCTTTCAATAGCTTCAGTACTAGCAACAACGAGCTGCTGCTAACTAAGGTAAGATAACCAAGAGGAGACGGTGCTCTATTGTAATGGCTTAGATCCTTTTTCATAATGAGAGCAGTGGTGACAATAGTAACAATGGGCGGCCACGAAGAAAATACCTTTTTTTAGGATTGCCAGCATGCTGTTGACAGTCATAGAACTACTCATTTTGACAAATGCAGCTCCCTTCATGCAGATGCTACAGTATTTTCAAGAGCAGGTAGGGGCCTGATGTCTTCTTATGATAGGTTCCATGTGCATCCCACTTTGTGTTCTGATCCAGCTACTGGCTCTTAGCCGCCTCTCTTGTCTCTGACCTGAATCTTCTGAGTGACCACCAGGTTAAGCTGCTGCAGCACATCTCACTTTACCGTGCCAGCTGGGCTAAAGGAAATCCCGGTAGCTGGCTAACCTGAGGTGACAGTACCTGGCAGGCTGGGCTCACTGCAGAATGGGCTTTCAGATGCTGATCGTCTTTGAGGCCCACCTACAAATCTTCCGTAAAGCTTCCTTACTATATCTGAAGTTTTATATAATACACCAAACGTAATCACTGAAACGTGCTCAGTTTCTATGGTGACGGGTGCTGGTAGAGAACTCTGAGACAGATGAATTGGAGAACAAAAGAGCACAGGAAGCCGAGAGACCGGTTCACTGTGCAGATCTAATTTGTCTGTTATAATGTTTAAAGCATAGAATGAGGAACACTACAGGAAAAAGTAAAACAAATGTAACTAACAAAGGATCTCATCTGGTACTAGCATACCTGAAGTTGCAATGCTCCTTCCCATGTTCATTTATTTCTTTAATGTTAAAAATAGTTGCACAGGCTTAAGGAAGCAATAGAGAAGTTGGCAGCTGAACTGGAACTGAACAGTTGCTGGAAAGGGGGCTGAGTTTGAAGTCAGTATTGTTAGGTGTTAGTGGGAATGTCTGTGGGATCACTGGAAATTCTTGGAAGACAAAAGCTGGTATAAGAGAGGTATGGGACAGCATCAAGCAAAAAGACAGAGCCATAAGGGAGGAGAGGTCAAGCGGCCTCATACCGAGTCTATTTAACATTTGATCTTCTGCTCTTGCCTCACTGTTCTTTTTGCCAGTATTGACTGAATAAGGATCATAAATATAAAAAGGGGGCTGTTTGAGTAGCAGGGAAGCCAAAACCACTCTACCTTTGCAAAGAAAATGGAATGTTCTTTAAGCAGAAAAAAATATCTGTATACTTTTCCCATACAAATGCAGTTACTGCCCGCAGTCATTCTAACTTTGCGTGGTCCGAGCAACGTTTTAAAATATTTGTTTTGCTTTACCTGCCTGAAATCACTGCTTTTTGGGAAGCATTATGTGCTTGACTAAATTCCCACTATTTAGGTTCAACAAAATGCATTTCCTCAAGCTCCATACAGCAAGATTTACAGCTACTGTACCAAAGCAAGAGGAGGATGGGCTTGAGCTCATTGACCACAGACCTGCAGCTTGACATTCTGCTGCAGTCACTGACAAAACTCTAGGAGGCAAATTGCAGCTTTATTGTATTGATAAGCACAAGAAACATAGTAAATGGTGGCTTAGCGAAATCAATTTCCCTGTCAAAGGTCAGTAGAGTTTGTAAGTGCGTCTGTTTAGGGAATAGCAGCCTAATCTGTCCGCTTGATGATGTTTGTAATTCATTCACGGCTAAAAGTTGACTATGTCCATCTTTCATGGAGGAAAGAGAGGGAAAGTGTTAGGTTTTGGAATGAGGCAGTGGGCTAGGAATAGCTCATGTATTTTGTTACTAACTCTGCTGCTGAGCTTTTATGCAGTATGCATTTGCAAACATGAGGCTGTATCTTGTCTGAATCTCAGATTTGAATTGGAAGGAAAGGAAAAAAGAAAATGCATTCTTGCCCAGTAGTTCAGGAGATGTATTGCAGACAAGATTTACTGGATTTATTGCTGATATTAGTTCCCCTGTAATGGGCAGAGAGAGGGACAAGGGATTCTTTGCACATTTTGTATCCATGTGCTTCTCTATATGCACCACTTAAATGTGTCGGAGGCATTTTCTTGACAACAAGAACAAATAGTTGAGCCAGGAAGAAGAAAAGCTAGGAGTAATACCGCCTGTTTTTTCACTGCTTTGATAGCAGCTTGGTCCCAGATCCAAGTTTGAGCTCAAGAATTTGTTTTTCTCTCCAACTGGTGTTCAGTTGTCCTGGAAGGCAGCTCTGTCAGTGTACCACACTGAATTTCCTTAAAGGTTAGGATGGACTGCATGCTTATTAGATTAAGTGCAATTTATCTAACTGCTTTTCCATTATTGTGTTCCAGCACGTTACAAAATGTAAAGGATGAGATTTAGCAAGTTTAACTTGCTGCAGTTTCAGAGATCGCTATTTTATTGGAGACTGCCAGCCCCTAAACGTTTCTGTAATATGGCAAAGATGGGACCAGGAGATTAATGAAGTTTTAAAATCCCTTCCTAAGCATTTTGTAAACTCTAATATGATGTGACTCAGTAATTACTGGAAACCTCACAGAGACAACTGTTCAGATGGAAGAGATTTTAATAAACCTGTTAACTTTGGCAGTGAAGTGAGTGAAACTCTCAGGAGTTTCACTGATCCTGGCCTTTTTTTTAGTGGTCTCATGGCCCTCAAGAATGTTTTGTTTTAAAAAGATGCTGAATCTGAACATGATCCTGACAGGAAAACCAAAATGTCTGCAGCTTCACCTATACAGATAGTTACATTTAGCAAGTGTTTCTAGCTTACTGAGAATCGCTATTTACTAATTAATCCCTTCTGGATGGAGGTATCAACTGGTGAGAAACTGTTGCTGCAGGAATGCTTTCTGGCTTAAGAACTAAACATCAAGTAGACCAGACTTCTAACATTTATAAAGAGCCGTCTATGATTCAGTGCCTTTAGAATTCAACTTGTGCGTCTCTCCAAGAGGGATCAGTGCACCATAGTTGCATCGTACCCATTATAGGCGGCATTGTTAATTGTGGAAAGTTGTTACAATCACATTCCTGTCTTCTGCATTATGATACGTCTTCCTGTTAGTTTTTACTGTGCTAAAAATATATTCTTACATCGTATATGACTTAGGCTGATTGAAAGTATTTTTCAGAGTGACTGATGCTCTGAAATTAAAATACTCGCAAATTATCAATTTTTTGTGAAACTGAAAAAAATCAGTGTAGGTACTGTACAAAAGGGATTAAGACTTTAAAAATGCAAATGCTTCCCTTGAGATATACTTGTGAAAATGTTATTCATGTGGTAATCAGATAAGTATGTAATATGCTGCTGCTTCTCTCATCTGTGTGTCTTTGTGACTTTTTTGTATTCCATTCTCAGGTTATTGATTAGTTGCTCAGATATAGCTACTTGGTTGGAGGCGGAGGAAAGGGGGTGGATTTTTATTTTTTGTCTGTGAGTTTATACTCATTGCTTAGCTTTTTAACATGAGGGGTTTTATTCAGGAACGTGTAGTTTGTGAGACCTCTTACTGTCTGAAATATTTGCTATTAGTCATCCTTTGTAAATTGTTTATTAAACTGAGCATAAACAATAAGTTACGCAGAATAAATATATAGGATAAATAACTATTTTTAGATTGCTGTAAGCTCTTCTTAAGGCTTCATTTTTCTGAAGTAACATTTTTTTGGTAAATTGATGTATTCAATGCACAGTTCTGATATTACTGTCATTTCAAGCAGCATAAAAAATAGCAACTCAAATAGTCAGAGTACTTACATTACTGTGAAAGGCAAATGTCAAAGGTTCTTATGAGCTACTATCTTCATGATGTAATTCTGAAGCAACGGCTAAATGTGCAAGATGCACAGATGTGGCTTGGTGCGGTGGAGTCAGCTGAGACAACTGAATTCCCAAGCTGACTGTCCCTGTCCCCCTGTTATACCAGCCCTTTCAGGGCAAGAGGAAAGAAGCTACAACAGGACTGAGCCATTCCCCTCCTTTATCTCTCTTCTGTAGGACTGAGTAGCTGTGATGTTTGCTGTAACCAGGGAATTATGGGTCTGCACTTTTTATGCCATTTATACAACTGAGGAGTTTCTCACGTATCTGTGCTTGAAGTTAATGTAACGTGCTGTCTACATTCAACACCAGATCCATGCACCGTGAACGTGCCAAAGGTAAACCTGCCCCAGAGCAGCTGTAGTTGCTGAACACAGCACAAGTCAGAGCGGTCCTCAGTGGCTGTGGCCACCCTGAGTCCACAGCTCATCTGCAGTGACCGCAGGTGGCCGTTGCAGACACCGTTTCTGACATGGAGGGTTTCCGGCCTCGCCTCCAGCTGCCTCTCTAGAAGGGCAAAGGTCTTGTAAGCCTTGTGTCTGTCTGCCAGGCCCAGGAAGGTGTCAGCCACTGTAAGGTGTGTAAAATGATAGGAGATGCCTATGCTTAGGAAAATGAATTCAACCTCGGGTGTTAGAGCTGAGGGGTAGTTGTAGCTCTGACCTTCCAGTTTTCCTGTAAGGGAATCCGTTTCAGAAGTCAGACCTTGAGCCTTTTTTTTTTCTCCGTTGCAGAGTCTCCTCATTCTGTCGCTCTCTGACAAAAGGCAAAAACTGCTGCAGCCATTTCACCGGCTCACTTGTTCAGTAGGCACCACAGGCCTGGCTGCAAAAGCCTTCCCTGCAAATCTGTGACACGTGCAGTGACTTAAACAGGTTTTAAAAGTGGTTATTCCTCTCTTTTTCACACTTGGGAAAGTACAGCTGGACTATGTATAGTTTGAGCCTCCCCGGTACACAAAAGGTGTTGACATGGTGTAGTGAGTTCAGCAGAGGGTCACCAAAGTGGTCAAAGGCTAGAGCACACATAGTGTGAGGAGAGCCTGAGGGAATGGGTTTGTTCAGCCTTAAGAAGAAGAGAATATGAGGACGTCTTCAAATCCCTGATGGGAGGGTGGAGAGAAGGTGGAGCCAGACTCTTCAGGGGAGAAAAACGAGAGAGCAAGAGGTAATGAGCACAAGTTGGAACATAAGATGCTCTGGTTAGAAAAAAAAATTCACTGTTCGGGATGTAATGTCAGAGGATTCCCAGAGGAGCTGTGGAGTCTCCATCGTTGGAAGTAACTCAGCATTTGACTGGACAAGGTCCTGAGCAACAGGATTTAAGTTCACCCTGCTTTGAGCAGAGGGTCAGAACTCTGAAGGTCATTCCAACCTGAATTAATCTGTAATTCTGAATACTGACCTTAATAAGAATAGGCCTCTGTGCATGCTTCCTTTTTCTACCACATCATAGAACAGTTTAGGTTGGAAGGGACCTTGAAGATTATCTAGTTCCAACCCCCCTGCCATGGGCAGGGATACATCCCACTAGACCAGGTTGCTCAAACCCCATCCAACCTGGCCTTGAACACCTCCAGGGATGGGGCCTCAACAACCTCTCTGGGCAACCTGTTCCAGTGACTCACCACCCTTAAAGTGAAAAACTTCTTCCTAATGTTTAATCTAAACCTGCCCTCTTCCAGTTTGAAGCCATTCCCCCTCGTCCTGTCACTACATGCCCTTGTAAGAAGTCCTTTCCCAGCTCTCCTGTAGGCTGCCTTTAGGTATTGGAAGGAAGTACCTAAATCTGAACCCAAAGCAGAATGCAATACACCTTCAGGATCTGTCAGAACTGAGTGCAGTAATGTTTTGACTATAAATTCCAATCTTTTTAACTAAGTTTCCTGAGTAAATCGCTGCATGACTCTTAAGCTTTTAGAGCTCCAAGTTGTCAGTGTTACTCAAATAAGTATGCTCTGCTAGAGCTCACTTGGGAAATTAAATAAGTGTTACTATGACGTGTGTATTGGTCCAGTAAATCTATTGTAATACTTTCAGAGACTCTCAGAGGCCAATTATATCACGTAGTATCCTCATGTGTGATGCTTGTACTCAAAGTTTTTGGGTGAATCAGTAGTACAAGCCTCAGGACTTGCATAGTGGACTGCACAGTTTTACTACAGCTGTTACATTTCCGTGGCTGTTCGCTATGCTTTTTGCAACGTTTCCATGAAGTTTTAATGAATGTTTTCGTTTCATGCAGTTTAGTGCTGTCTTGTTCATGATGCAGTTCAAAAAACCCACTTCTGTTCCAGTTAAAAATCATAAAGAGCTAATAGCAAAAATGTTCTGTGTAATTGTTGAACTGCAACGTTTGTCCATTATAGTGTTCTTTTACTGTTCCTATCCCGTGTTATACATTGTGTTATACATTAACTATAGTATTTAATAATAAATTTTAAATAAGTAATTTAACTAAATTATTTAATTTTATGAAGGTGGGGTTAATTTCCTCAGTGGATGTTGTCAAGGAACACCCCTTGTCTCATACCGTTGCTTCAACCCTATTTGGGCACCATCTTAATTTTGCCCCGTTATTCTTACTCAGAAACATTTTGATTGAGTACTATTGCTAGAATTTAATTTTAAAGAAAACTGACACAACCTCTTAAAAGCTCTAATGTTTAACTCCCAGTTTTGGAGGTAATTATCCAAGTCACAAAAGATAGTATGAGTGCATAATACTAAAGTGTATGGGATGAGTTGGCCGCATTAGTCATATGAAGTAACGTCCACTCAGTCACTTCCTCCATGGTATCTAATCTGATATAAACCAAAGAAATTTGATAATGAAAATCTTTTTTCTATAAAATGAGATTTAAAAATAAAACACAGCTTGAGAAATGCAAAGGGAAGTCTATACAAATACCACTATTATTCAAGTATATGAGTCCTGACAACACCTCTTTTTTTTCTTCTAAAGAAACAGCAGTAAGTAACTGAGATCTGTCAAATGCTTTTGCATGGTTCATTAGCTGTATTGCCTCCACATTTTCACATTTTTAAACATTTTAAGTGCAGTCACTCATCCAGATTTTGACAAATAGAGCTTTGCTTCTCATTTTAAGATGTGTCATTTACCAAGGAAAAACAGAATCCTGAGATTTCGGATCAGATTGAGGTTTTCACCAAGATTTTGCAAATAATTTATTTGTCCTTTGGATGGACAAATCCTTGAATAATTCCACTTTCTGGGAAAAATGCCATCATTTCCATTGTTCATCATTGCATGGCAACATTTTAATCTCCTCCCAGAAAAAGTTTCTTTTTTGAGTAGAGGACATTCAAGACAGCAACACCAACTAGTCTTCGAAGGGCATAAATATATATGTCCTGTTTGTTGGCCAGCTTCATTTAAAAGTACCCAGAACTAACAAAGTCAGTTCTAGTTAAATTTTAGTTGTCACCATACTATATACAACAAACTCTGTTTGTGCTTTTCACTTACGAGTTTCGATAGCATAGCCAAATCAGGTCATGTTGCAGAAATTAGTGCATTATTAGAATTCTTTAAATGGTAGAAGAGTATTTTGAAATAGATCTTTTGCGAACAATTGCTGTAGTTGAACAAACTATAATATTAAATCCCAAAGGAGCCTATACAGTAAATATAGTAAGTGATGAAAATAATATATTATCATCACATAGCAATTAAAAAATCTATTATATCACCAGTTTCCTAGAGCAGGCTATGCATGTATTGGTATTTCAAGCATTTTCCTTTTGAAATTAACTTGCCATTTCAAGCAACACTTTTATGTATCTTATTTCCTGCCTCTTTTTTTAGTCTTGTGAGATTGGAATTTTGGGTCTGGTTTGGGTGTTTTGGCTGAACCTTGGACTTACGTGCAGCTCAGCAGCTCAGGGTTAGCCTCTGTCCCAGCTTTACGGCAGAGGGGAGGTTGCTTATTTGAATGGGGGACAGAGAACAAGGAAGCAGGTTTGACATGTTCGTTGTTAAGCTAAGAATGGTGATGTGGTCACCATGCTTAAAAGAAAGGCACTGAAGTTCCCTAAGTACTTTTCTCCTATGCCTGTTCCTAAAATAAATCTGTTCCTCTGTCCCACTCTCTAAATATCAATTAGAATGCTCCGGTGTAGAAAATGGAAGTGATACATTTTCTCCTTGGACCTCTTCCAGCTCTAGGGAGAGAAAAGGAGCTAATCAGCTCCTGTGGTTTGGAAAATGCTGGCTTAACTATTTTAATTATTTGTTTGTTGCACAGGAACCACTGTGCTACAGTTATTGTAATATTT
This sequence comes from Charadrius vociferus, assembly GCF_000708025.1. Lineage (NCBI taxonomy): Eukaryota > Metazoa > Chordata > Aves > Charadriiformes > Charadriidae > Charadrius > Charadrius vociferus. Next base: position 2,568,061 of record NW_009648710.1, on the reverse strand, counting down.
TGATTTCTTGCTTCTAAACCCCTTCAGTACATCTGCATCTTCTCAATCCTCTGCTCTATCCTGAAACGTCTCTCACACAGAGCAGTACAGAGTGCTAAGAAATCTTCTTGAAAACAATTCTGAAATCTTGATGAAATCCACATTCACAGGAACTGAACATTCCCAGCTCTTTTCCTACTATTATCAATACACTCTTACAGAACAGCAGAATATATTATTAAAGACAAATACTTTAGCTGTTTATTTTATCTTCTGCTTTGATAGGAAATCCAGAGATGTCCCATAGAAATAAGGAAAAGATGGGGAAGAATGTATTGAGATGTGCAGTCCTGGGTCATGAGTATTTCCTGTAACCTGTGAGTTTTGGAGTGAGATTATACCTGCTGTGTGGACATCAGCTAAACCCCATCATGCTCAATATAGTGTTCAGTTGTTCATGGGTATAAATGGAATATTACCCTACTTTTCAAAAACATGAGTGTGCTTGCTGTTCTTGGCAGAACTGCTACCTCTATTTTAACCTTTTCCTCTCCTTTCTCTCATCTCCCTGCTGTTCCACAGTCAGATCTGGCTAAAATAAGAAATTATGAAAAAATCTCATTCATGACAAATTACAAGTTTTTGTTAACCTTTACTGCTTTTTTTTTTTTTTTTGTGGTTGTTGCAGAAATAGAAATCGGAGCCTAATCTTCATCCTAGAGTATTTAGCAGCTGCATAGTCCAATTCATCTGGCATGTCAAAACCAGTATCTGAATCCAAGAAGCAGTATGAGTTGCAAAAAAGTCAATACTAGGAAAGGTTTCAATGTCAATATAAATATGTTTTCATAAAGGTCTCGCCATCTCTGCTTCTGTACTTGTTTCCCAAGTTTTTCTAATGCAGACTAAAAGGTCTTTTGGGGTAGGCATCTTGTCTTGTTGTGCTATCAGCCTACATTTTCCTCAATGAGTGCTTAGTATTTGGTTAGTCTATTTGAAAGACTAGATGAAAGCTGAGCTGTTTGAAAGATCTCGATCACATTTTGCACAAAAGCATCTCCAGAGTTTTTATTTTTTCAGCCAAAAGAAGTTAATGTCAAGCTTTATCCAGATAAACGATCTCCCAATGTTAATGTTTCACTGCCTGGAATGTCTTTGGACAGCTGTAATATTTGTAGCAGTTCTTTTAAATCATCACTTCTGTCAATTTGAAAATGCTATGATATAAAGTTTACAACCTTTTTCTTTTACAGTGCCACCCATTGTAAATACTGCTGTACTAAGGACTCAGTATGGCATTACATTATACAGTATCTCTTGTGACAATGGACGTAGAATAATATCATAGCTGGTATATGTCATGTTGGATTGAAATTTCTATGCAGATTGTCATTGTGGTGCAATTTGCATTCAAGTTTTACCAAAAATGTTAGATGTTCTCCAGTCATTTTTGATATACTGCTTGATTTCAAAACAGAATTCTCAGAAATATAGTGCTTTGTGCCTTCTAGATAAACCAAAGCAATAAAGAATTGTATTGCATGAGATGACTGCCACCTGAGGTGAATTTGTACCTTTCTGGGTTTTGGAACACATACCAATATTTCGGTAACATTTACTGGAGAACTTTGAAGTATCACAGCTGATTTAATAGATGAGCATGTGCTTTCACAATTGCATTTCTTGATGCTACAGACTATCTTTGCATCTTTCTATCACCTAAAAGAATTTGCGTATTTGATGAAATTGGTTTAATGTGTAACATTATATAATTGCCAGCCTCTGTGACTGTACAAGACTCTGCTCTCTGTGCAGTCAGCCATGGCATACTGACTTTCAAAATGGTAAATGGAAAGGTGTAATTGAAATTAATGGAAATTTTTCTGCCTTTCAGTAGGATTTTGTGTAATAGTAATAATACAGTAACTGTACTTTAAACTTGCTGCCTAAAAATGTTCTCTGTATGACTGATACAGGGTCTGGAAACAGTCAAAATGCTTTTAAACTGCATGGAAACAGAAGATATGAAGTGCTTGTTCCATTTTCTCTCTACCTCTTGACCCATCTAAATGCACAGGCCCTGTTCCATGGACCCTGTCATTCATGTGAAACTAAAAAGCTCTGTCAACATGGACATTCTCCAGACTGTCAATTCCTTTAACTAATCCAATTTCTACAGACAAAGCATCTGCTGTGCTTTTAGTAAGTGCTGTATTTGATGATAGGAAGGGAGAAAGATATTGGTGAGGGATCTGATCTGGGAGCTTCTGTAGCAATCAGAGGTCCATTTGCAAATAACTAGTAAAAGCAAATATAAAAAACCAGCTAGTTGTGTCGAAGTAAAGCCTTTGGATCTACTCACTGAGAATCTGTGTTACAGTTATAACAGGAAACTGTATAATAAGAACTTGGCCTGAAAACATAATGGAGCTACTGATTCATCTCATGGGATAATCTTCCTTCAGCAGTTTGAGCAGATACTGCTCTACATACTGTTTGCAATCTTTCACTTATTCCTGTTGAAATGAATAGAGCCTCTGCACCATTGATTTCAAAACCATTTCATGTAGCAGAAAAAATAGATAATAATAGTAAAAAGCCAGTCTGTAGTAAGAAAAATAGGTTGTTTGTATGTTACACATGACTCAGCAGAGCCCAGATTTTGTAACTGTTCAGACAAAGTGCTCGTTTGGCAGTTACTCCTGCTCCCAGTAAAGTCTTGGCCTCAGGCATCTTGCCATATGTTTGAGGTGGAAATGGTGCAATGGGAAACCCACAGCTTTCTTCAAGGCTGAAATAGAGCAGGAGTTGCAGCACTGTGATACAGATTAATTACTACCTTAAAATCACTAATGAATCTTATTGTTATTTAAAATTGATTTTATATTATGTAATTTAAAATAATCCCAGAATCCCAGCTTTTATGCATTACCAATGTCAAGAAAGAATAATAAGTGGTCCACTCGAGTAAAATGTATGTACTGAAGTGTTTTCAGCTCTCTACTGCGTGGGGCAGAGAGAGGCAGCAAGCAGAGCAGGAGAGGCATCTGCCCATCTGTCCTGTCTTCAACTAAAATACCTGAATTTCTTCCTCCGATCTGAGTGGTGCCGCTCCCAGCCCTTCCCGACCTTTACCTGGTGACCTGGTCCTTCCCCACAGTGTGCCGTAGGTACTGCTCTCCCCCTGCAACCCTTCAGCATAGGTTAGAACCTTGATCCTCTCAACAGAGGCTGGCAGCCTCTTCACAGCGGGCTTTCTAAAAGGCTTGCTTCCTACAACCGACTGGACTGGAGTTAAGAAGAAAGCAGATTACTGTCCTAGTATTTTCACCTTCTGCGGAATACAGATACCACCTAGTTTTGTTCACACTTTTGTATCCAGAATTATTTTGTTTGGTCTGATGTGCCCTTGTCTTTTCTACTGTAGCATCCCTGATATGAATAAACAGGCATTGGGGGACAGATTTTTGAAAATATCTAAGTGCCTAAAGAGGCAGAAAATCATGCTAGAGTTTTGGCTTCATATTTAGGTGCCTAAATGTCTTTAAAAACCTGAAGTCTAAAGCTTCAATTTCTGAAATTGTACTTGTATCAGAAGCCCGGCTTTTGTCTGGAAGAAACTCATCTAAAGAGGAGCAAGGGAGAGGAGGGATCAGCAACACGGATGTTCAGACATTACTTATACAGAAAAGACTGAAAGTTTTACAAAAGTATACCCTAAAGCTTAAAAATCTAAAAAGGAAACAAAACCTACCAAAATGTATGCTTTCTTAAAATTTTGTATTTTAAATTAATCTAGTGGGGTTCTGTGGGTTTTCTGAGGCCCAGCTAATTTTTGAAACCTTGGCTTTGGCAACATTATGTTCTTAAATACCCAGCCTGAATCACTTACCCTCCTGCTGAGGTATGTACAGACAATGGGAAGATTTTAGCACAAAGTAGCAGCTTCATGTCTGACTATCTCCCTTTTCGGCAGCTTGTATCTCATTCTATTATTCAAGCATGGGGGAAGGATTTGAATGCAGAGTGTTGGGGTGGTTTTTTTAGTTTGTTTAATTATTAGCTTAGAACCAAAAATAGCGCAAGTCCTGATTTACTTTAACACTAAGGGCCCTCTTCATAGAATACGAGCCACAACCATGAGAGAATTGCATACCTTGGGAACATAATAACTGTAATTACTGGAACAGCAAAGGTCACTGCACTGGGTCCATCATCATTGTTTCTTAATTTCCCTTTTACTTTTATCCCTTTATGCATATGGTCCTATTTTATCCACTCCTTCTTTAAACATCTCTTGTTATAAGCGTGAGTTAATTTGCTGTCCCTGAATTAAGCAGCACACCAACTTTCCTGAATGTCTAAACTTTTTTTTTGCTAAATGCTATAACTTTTCCATGCTTCCTTCTGCTTCACATTTTCATTTGAATTTTTAGTCAATAGGGATCCACTGAGTGGTGGTGTTCTTGTCATCAGCTGTCCTTAAAGCAATGCTTCCACTGTCTGTGGAGTTCTTCCACTGTCGAAAAGCATTTACTCACCTTGTTCTGCACAATTTTAATTTGGCTTATAAGAAATTGTGTTTTCACTCAACGCTTGCCTGTTCAAGGCTACACAGTTGTTAACTCTCCATTTTAAATCTAGGTTCTTGTGGAGTTATGGGTCTTTCACCGCTTCCCGGAGGTTGGCTGCTGCTTTCACTTAAGAAACAATCCTCGTCTCTAATACAGTACCCTATTATAATATGGAGCACTGTCTGCAATGCTTCTACTATGCTAAGGCAGATTATCCGTGATACAGGTTAGACATGCTTAACAAAAGACCATTACCAAGGCTACTTAGAGCTTCCACTCCTGTACAGGATCAGATTTTGAAACATTTGTCTACTTAGCTCAAAAGGAATGCTACCAAATCAACACAACGCTATCTAGGGAGCTATTTGATTTGCATCCTCGCTTATCTCAGTGCTGCACTATATTCAGTGGAATTCCTAAACTTGCTTGTGTGATTGTTCCTTTTCATCAGATAGGACACTGAGGCTGAGGACGTTAAATAACTTCTGC
>NW_009648710.1:2528014-2562945 GCF_000708025.1 Charadrius vociferus | reverse complement strand
CTGAACCATATCAGGGATCTGTATCTATGCCATGAATCAAACCTAAGTCTTCTGAATCCCGTATCAGCAGCCTCGGTATAAGTCATACCTCGCAGAAAAAGTCAAGTTGCACGGCATTCAGGATTCCTCAGAATTTGAAGAGGACTAGTTCTGGGAGATGTTTGTCTACTTCTATTTTAAAAATATATGTGTTCCCAACATATTTTATCATACCATGTCATAGAAACAATATGACTGACTGGCAAAGTAACATTAGTCTAGGATAAAGTGTCAAAACAGGGGTTTCTTTCAAACCAGGAACCTCTCAGCAATAAGCGGACTTAGAAGAACAGGGCTAAAAGAAAGCAGGTCAGATTATTTTTACTTATGTTCCAAAATGAATTATAACTCTGGTAATAATGCTATGTCATCTTTCTTAATAGTTCTGTTTATCTGGTAAACTCACCATGTAATTCCCTTTTCTTTCACCCTTTTCTATTACTTTGAATGTGAATTTTGCATTTGACTCGAAGGATTTTTTGAAACATTATCATACTTGTCCTTCCAAAGAGTTTTGTGACCGGTGCAAGTTTTCATTCCTCCTGCAGGATTTTGTAGGAGGGACTCACATATTTTCAACATGTTCTACTATGTCAACCCTGCCCGATGCATTATCATGGCAGGATCCTACACTCAGCGTAGTAGATTGGGCACTGGTCACGATAGACCTGCCTTACACTCGTGTTTTGCTCCCTGCTGAGAAAGCTGGATTAGCCCAGTTGCATAAATGTGCCCATGGGGCCACCTTTGCCCTCTGCAGTGAAGATTTAGCTCCTGCTTATGCTGGTGAGATGGCTCGCTGTCTCAGTCAGTATTCAGTTAATATCAGGGTGAGCTCCCCAGTGTCCCGCTCAGGAAAGGTCAGGGGACTGAGAGAGGATTTAAAGAAGCAGCAACATGGAAATACTGGAAGTAAAGTCAGTCTTTTACTGGGCTTATAGCTTAGCAGTGATCATGGATCCTGAAACCTCAGTCTCTGTTGAGTTCAAAAGAGCTTGTTTTAATCTATAACCCACGTCAGGCTTAATAAATCAGAGTGAACATTTTTTCCTCACTGTCATCCTTTACCTGAGAACAGATGCTCAGAGTAAAGCCACCTTGTGAATAAAAGTCTGTTAATGTTTTATATCTAAATGAATAATAAAAAATAAGAATAATATTTGTGGACGTGAGAGATTAGTAAAAAATAATTTCAAATACACATGTGTATTTTAATGTAAATTAGTACCAGCTATCGTGACCTGTTTGTTACGGTGTAGATGGACTGCTTTCTTGATGGTCTCCAAAGTGAAATTAGAACTGTCGAACAGATTAGAAAGCATACGGAAGGCAAAATGCCCTGCACACTGGTCAGTGAAGCTCTGTGGGCTGTTGAGGAGAAAAGAAATGGAGTAGAACGTAGACCTAAGGTACTGTTCTCAGTGGAAGCAAAACTTGGTGTTTTTAGAGAAAGGAAACAAGGTTTTTGAATGCTATATGTTACAGATTAAGCTTGTTAATAACTAAATTCTCAGCAGTTGGTGCCTGCACATTCTGTGACTCCCTTTACCTGAAATACTTCACTTTCCAAGTGATAATATACTGGACACTGAATAGTTGATAATAAAATAACTGTTTTGTAATTGAACTCATAAGAAATTAATTTTTATTGCAAATTCTAGGAGTAAGGGGGTTTCTAAATTGCATTGAGTCACAATGTTTCCTTAAAAATATAGCCTAAAATCTTTGTATATATAGCCATATTTTTGCACAATGACCGTGATCGAAGAGTTTGGTTTAGCCTGTTCCTTGAATATCCAATTTAGGCTCTCTAGTTTTTGCAAAGTTCAAAATTGTGGGACTCTTTCATGTAGCATCTTTGTAAACGAGATCTGGTATTGGTGCAGTGTAATACGTTGTCAAGTCTCTCTGCCAATGACTTTTCTGCTCCAGTGGGATGTGTTAAGTAGGAAAAGTAGTATTTGAGCAGTTGCAAGAGCTAAAAAGAGAAAAACAATATGAAGAAAAAAAAACCCAACCCTGTTGTAAAGGAGATATTTGATATCTGTCACAAAGGAATCAATTCCCTTTGGAAGGTACTCCATTGCTAATTAATTCACATGCACCTAGTGTGTGATTTCAATTTAAAAGGCTAATCCCCTTGTATGAGTTCAAAGAGGCTTTTTTAAAAACAAAACATTTCAAATACCTATGAAAATGCACAGAAAATTGAAAAGAGTCAAAACTTAATTGAATGTATGATTTCCCAAAAGTATATCTAGAAAGGATTTGTGTGAATGGGTGTTTGTACACATGTATGTATAAATACATTTTTATGTTTATGACAATAACTGAGTGAGCTGATCTACAATAAGCAAGTTGTTGATGAAGATTTCCTAGTATTAGTTTTACAAAGGCTTCAAATAGATATAAAAAAAACCCCTTAAATTACAAAAAAAAAGCCTACAAGAATTTGAACTTTAAAGCAGTTATACATAGAATTTTGGTGATGCTCCAGCGTGGTCAGGGAGTTCTCTATAGAGAAATTTGAATGGACCTTCCCCAGAGCACTGCCTCTGAGAAATGGACTTGAAGTGCGAGAAACATGGAATGACAACATACAGACCAGCACTTAGCTAGGAGAACTAAATGCAGTGATACAATTTTATCTGCATACAAAGCAATTTCATTCCAAATGTTGATCTTTTGACAATGATTTTTTTTTTTTAAATTTGGAAGATTCCAAAGAAGACAATGAACTAGAAAAGTCAATTTCAATAAACATACAGGCATTTTTAAATTGAACTTTTAATCTTTTATACCAAGTGACACAAAACTCGTATTTGTTAATTTGAAAATGCATAAAAAAATCAAATGGCGGTGGCCACCCAGCTATTTTCAGAAAACTGCTTTTCTTTTTTTTTTTTGAGAAAATGCAATAAATTCTCCCAGACCTATTGCATACTGCAGTGCTTAAATATATTTATTTTATGCTCTATTATTTATTACTTTTCTTCTTCCTTACACTCTCATGCCAACTTCATTTATCTTTATTCGAGATAACTGGAGATGGTGCGAGGAATATTTGTTTGAGGACAAACACTTTTGCAAGATAATGAAACTAACTCCTGACCTTCAGTTAGGAAGAAGCACTGTGGAAATAATACTGTGAGGAGAAACCCCAAAAGAATTAACCACAAGATTCCCCTCCAAGAGCTAGCACAAGCCTTGGGATGAGAATGCAGGTAGCTGAAAGACCTGTCATGGATATATTCACTGCTTATCAGCAATTTCAAATCTTAGAAATGGTACAGCTAGTACAGTTTAGAAAAAGGCTACATTAAAAAAAACCCAAACAAACAAAAAAAAAAACCCACCAAAATTCTTTACATGCAAGCATAGACTACAGTTTTAAAGTGTATGAATGTTGCAACATGTATCTTGGTAAACGGACCTGCATTCGGTTCCCAGCTCTGCTATTGCCTCTTTATTGCCCCTTAATCATCTTTATGACTCTTGGCTGGACTCACACCGGGATGTCCATGTCTGTTGCACTGGTGAGCTCAGAACTGGACACAGCACTCCAGATGTGGCTGCACCAGTGCCAAGCAGAGGAGAATCACCACCTCCCTTGACCTGCTGGCCACACTCTTCCTAATGTGGGGAAATGAAATTTAAAATTAAACTTTACATTTTAACTGGAAGATGAGTTGAAACAGTTGTGATGATTTGCCAAGTTCCAATTTAACAAGTTGAAAATTTCTGACCAAGTCTGTTCTGACCCTCCCTGTCAGACAAGATAGCTAGCTATGAAGCTTGAAGACTTACTTAATGTCAGTTAAGCATTTTTTTATCCTTGTGTGAATACTCCTTATATATATATAAAAAAAACCAAAACAACAAAAAACCCACATCTCTCAATGTGAGCAGTAACCGGAATTTTGCTGGTTAGCAGCTGCATCTGAGCTCTATGTATGCAGGGAGCCTCTGAATATCCACTTACTCCATTGCTGTTCTCACAAAGTGTTGAAAGAGGATACAATAATAGGTCAGGACAGAGAGAGTATCAGAAAATCCCAAATAGATTTTTCATGTAGCTTATTGGAATCAAATACATCCTGGGGCAATGAGAAAGAAAGGAGTTTTCAGTCCAAAATAGAACTTTTAAGATTTTTTTTTTCATCCTTTTCATAAAGCATCTGAAAGTCTGAGGAAAAGTAGGGGAAAGGAGGTTGAAGTAGGAAAATACCTCGAGGGATTAATGTTCATGTCTCAAATAACACTTTCATATTTTGCAGCTTTCAAGCTTTCTGGTTTGTTTTATTTTTTTGTTCTGGGAATAACAGATTTATTTCCCATAATGCAGAGTGTTCGGTACGTGAGGTGGACGCTGTTCTAGCTGTGGTCTGACACGTGCTGACTAAAGGAGAAAAGCCCTCCCTCTCGATCCACTTGTGACACTCCTGTTAATACAGGCTGGGGGTACTGTGGGCCTTCGCTGCTGCGAGGGCACACGCAGGCTCACGCTCAGTCTCCTGTCCACCAGCACTCCCGGATCCTTTCCAGCACAGCTTTGTGGGAGGCTTGTCTGAAGGTGCAAGACTTTACACGTGTCCTTGCTGCATTTCGTGAGGTTCTTTCTGGTCCAGTTCTCCAGCCCAATCCTAAGACTGAATGGCAGCCCTGCCCTCAAGCATCCTGACCTTACCTTACAGGATAGTCAGTACTCCTCAAAGAGTTTCCCTAAATTACAGAGAAAACTTATGAGAAACGTCTGGTAGGACCCTCGTTAATATTATTTGGTTTTCTGTCTAGCAGGAAAGTGTTCAGCTGCAACTGTGACATTTTAACTTTAACAAGTTAAAGTCTTTAACTTTGTTTTAGCTGATGAGGTGTTCCGTTTTCTTTATGATTCCGTACTTAAATGTCACATGGATTTCTTGTTTCCTTATCCTCTCTCTTTTCCAATCTAGTAGCATATTTTTTCATGGATTATCTTGGTATTTAGTTCTGTGCTGTTTATCATGTCTTATGTTCAGTTTTGATAATTTATGAATCTTAATAGTAGCTAAAAATCACAGCCTAGACCCAGAAGTGTTCACACGCCATTTTCTATTTTCAACATTTAGACCTTAACCGAAGTGCAAATCAAGACTCTAGACACAAATGCCTATTTTCACAAAGAAATGGATGCGTGTTTGGTTCTAGGAGTGACTAAATATAGGGCAAGGACTGAAGATGCATAATTTTTGACAATTAAGTTAAAAAAGTGTCACGTGTTTTATTTTTAACAGCTTCTGATTATATTTTTTTTAACTAATTGCTCTTGCTCTGATTCATATCTCTGCAGAGATGTATGTATGTTTGTAGCTCAGCTCAGACTTCACAAACTGAGCAGTCAGCAGCCAGCAATTAGTCAAAGTCTGAGAAGCTTGCTCATATTAGTATTTCTGTTACTGTCACTTTGGGCTGCGCGCAAGGCTGTGACTAAATGTCTTTCTTGGAAATGCTTCTTAGAAGTGTAGGGCTGAAAACATTCTTCTGGTTCATAATAACCTTGGTTGTCTATTGGTGAAAAGGCAAGAACAATTTAGCAATAGGATAAATATCAAGCCGGTTTAGGCATGATAAGGATGAACTGACTGTGACCAACAAGTACAGGGTGGCTTACCTTATAAATGTTTATAATACCATCTTCACTTTGATAATTATCACTCACTAAGACATTTTTGCTTCAGAAGAGGCTACAGGCAAAGATGTTAAAAGATTGTTAAGGTTGCAAAACTAAGCATGCGGAAAGTAAGAAGTACCTCTATCCAGTTAGTATGAATACATTAAAAGATAATATTTAATCACACAATCACATGTTGTATTTTCTGTTTTGCTACTGCTGGCAATTCATTCAGCTTTTGGGTGAAGGTGGGGTAAAATATATCTACTAATTAAATAGCAGAGAGTCTGGGAGTGGAGGAAGGAAACTGTTAACCTGTTCAATGCTGCGTTGTCCCAATAAGTCTGAGTTTGGCCTGTCTGACTGCTGGGTGGAAAGCAAATTCTCTTTTTTTCTTGTTCCTGAAGGATCTCGTTAAGTAGGGTCCTTTACATGCCTCTTGTGTTATGCACAATACTTGAGAAATGTAGAACTGTTAAAGACCAGAAAGTGAAATCTTGGTGGAAAAGGCTGAGTGTGCCTTTAGGGAGGGTGAGTCCTGTGGAACGGCTCGTGCTTTGCCTGCCGGGAAGGGAGAGCTCGGCCACCACCCCTGTGTGGGTGGCACAGCAGGTTCTGGGCAGGGGGGTTTGCAGAGATTGGACAGATCGATAGTCCTGATGCCTGGGAAACTTTTGCTGAGTAATGCGAGTGGGGCTGGTATAACTGACGTAAGCCAGCGTTCCTCCTAAAATATAAAAATCTCTGATTAAGATACCGGACCTTCTTAAGGAGACAAGCGGTCTGTTTTTCCTACGCCTCTTTCTTAGAAATGGATGAATGTGTTTCTTCAGTGGAATTTTCACATTGAACAAGAGTCAGTACGACTCTAACATGAATTAGAGAACTACCTGGATTTCTATCTGGTTTATATATGAGTCTGAATAGTTATAATTCCAAAAAGTAATAAGCAATTGAAACCAAAGTCAAATAGGAAAGAATTAGAGGCATGGGAACCATCCAGTGGGTAATAAGTTTTTTAAGTTTCCCTTTTCTACCTTAAGGACCATTTTTTCTGTCCTGTCTCAAGGAAATGGCATATTTTAGGTACAACAATTGTCTAAAATACTCTTGTGAACTTTTTGGGCTTGTAGACAAGTAACACTTGCTTCCCTTACTACATTCAGGCACTTGCTTTTGGGATGAAAGCTGACCTTAAGCATATATAGCACTGTTAGAGTGGAAAAGATGAGCCCTAGGATACCAAGTCACAACCCCACTTCCTTGTAAAGTACGTGGGATCTCAAATGCTCCTGTCTAAGATGTGGTAAAGATAAATGGTGGATTGATGCCTACAAATGTAGGAATTACTTGGTTAGAGTTTAAAAGTTTTTTGTTATAATCGGTAAAACCTTTTTGTGACAGTTTCTGATACAAAGCAATATTACTGAGAATACATAATCATTGCTTATATATGATCAATTTTAAAATCTTTGTTTATGATAAATGGTGTTATTTTTCTTTTCTCAAATCTGACAATATAATACAATAATGCCGAGTATGACTCATACGTTGCAATGATTCAGCAAGCTTAGAAAGGCAAAAAGTAGATATAGCTGCCTTGAAAATTGGAGCGACTGAGCAGTCAGAGCTATCTAATTTGGCTGTATAAAAAGTAAAGCAATTTCAGTGAAACGGTTATGGATTGTGTACATTTACACAAAAGCACATATAGGTTGACCAAAAATAATATACCAGGGCCTGATATTGCATTTATTAAAGTCAGTGACATAACCGCTCGTAACTTAAATGTAAGTAGGACATGGCTCTAACTTCATATACTATTCCAAATGTTGAATAACATGAGCAGCTATACCTGGCTTTTCTTAAGAATCAATATATCTGCAAGCAAAAACTTATAAAAATCAACAGGATTAAAAGGGTGAATAGGCTAATTTTTCCACAGAAACTCTAGTCTGGTTAATCAGGTGACATCAGAAATGGCTACTTTTCAGGCAGCCAACTGATCACCAGTCCAACTGCGTGTCTTCACCTTCTTCGGAACAAATCCTGTCAAAATACTTTCATATTTCAGCTTCAGAAGATGCAGTTGGATTTGGAGAGTAGATGCTCCCTAACACAGGGGATCACTTAAGAAGTCATAAAATAAAAGGCATGGCCTTATTAAAGGGGTGCGGCCAAGGAGAGAAATACAAAGGTCCCCGAGGCTGAGGGTGGGAAGGAAGGGAGGAGGAAGCAATGAAAAAGAACTAAATGGAGAGAGGCAGATTGAAATTAGATGGCAATTACTGAAAACATATCATCCATGTCCTTCAAATGGTGTTGTCTGTGATCCAAGTGCCTGGAAAGTTCTAAATACCCATTTGTTGCCACTGGGCAAATTCAGATGCAGAACTTCTGACTCCTCCAAAAAATTTGGAACAGTGTGGGTGAGATCTTCAGTGAGTGTTAGTCATCTTTGCCCCATTAACGTATAATGTATGAAGTCACTGGAGTTGAAGAAGTTTACACTAACTGAAATCCTGACCCTATAACTTTTAATTTATATAATATATGTAAGTCATAGCTAAATCCCTTGTTCATTTGCTAGGCTAGCTTACTATTTTCTAAAAAAAAAATCCATGAAACTATGCTTGCCAAAGTTACATATGTATTTATATACATAAAAATGTTGAAACATTAAAAAAAATCCTCTGGTGTTACCAAAATTATTTCTTTTACTTTCAAATATCTTTTTTCTCTTACCTTTAGTTAGCTTTATAAGACTCAGTGTCTAAGTGTGGGTACTGGGAAAGGCTTATGTGGTAGGAGATTGCCTAAAAGCATGTGTTGTGTGTTGCACAACCTAATAGATGCTTTAATGAGTTTATGTTTTCATCTCTCTTCATGGGGGTGAAGATTTGCCTATGATGAGAGGACCCTCTGTCATCTTAGTTTCCAGCTTCAGATTTTTAGACTTTTGCCCCTGAACTTCCCAAGATTTGGTTCTGTCATGAACTCAAATCTACTTAGGCTAATCTGAGCTATCGTTAACCTTGGTTTGAAAACACTGGGATCTTTTTTTTTCGTCTACTCTTGTCTGGACTAAAATGCCATAAAAATACATCATTTGTTTTATTGTTGCCTTTCAGGTCTGCCAATTCTATTCTTAGCTGTAGCCTGAAATATTATGACAGTCAACAGACAAAACAAGTGTTATGTAGATGTTGGCTACCCCCTAAAAGGTATTTTTATATGGGCAAGAAATTAATCTGAAGGATCAGTATTCATTTTATCAGGGGCATTTTCCCTATTTCAGTGCTCGAAGAAGTGATTGTTTATGTCTATGTTGTTGTTTTCCTCCTTTTAGAACTGATGTTTAATACTTTTTTCTTTATTTGTCATGGGATCCCACCTGGGAAAACCTTAAAATGTTCCAACACGTATCACATAATTTTTATGCCATATCCTTGTCTCACCTGTCAGCCCTGATGTTCTTACTACGTCGGCTCCCAACCTCTCCTGTACCAGTAACATCAGCTTGATAACTCATCTGTTATATTTTCAAACACAGATTTTCACGCTTAGCACGAGCTTCACAGAGCTAATTGTTGTCTGCCTTCATATCACTTCCTAAAGCCTTTTTTCCCATATGATGACAGAAAATTTTGAGTGATTATGCAGCTGGTATGCTTTGACCTCTCCTTTTCTTTTCACCAAATATTGTCTCACTGTTATATTGGACTCCCTGTTTGTTTCCTGAATCCATCTGTTGCTTCTTTCTTATGCCTAGATGGTATTCTCTGTGACAGCTCCTGCTCGTGATTATGTAGGTGCTACAGCAATACAACATACAGATCAACAATAACAGCATTCTTATCTCTCTTTTTTTCGGTAGAAGCAGTTTCATCAGAAAATGTGTCTCATTTAGTTACCCAGTCTTACTTAAGGCAGAAAGAATTAGAAGCTATAAAATCAGCAGACCAAACCAGCCCAAACACATAACTTCGGTGCTTTGATCGAGCAGACAGAAACACCAGCTTGGGAAAGTTTCCCAGTCCAAAATAACAATATTCACCAGCTAGTCCTGTATTCATAGCTACCAATGAGTTATAGACAGAAACTGTAAATGTAAATTGCATTCTGTTTTAAGGGTTTCTTGTAGGAAGATAGTTCTGTCTGTTCCCCCATAGTATGTTATCATGACTGAATAAGCAAGAAAAGAAAGGGCTTTCATGGTATCTGCCCTCTGCAAGGGCTGTACTGTTTATTGCAAGCTGATTTATCAGGGCTTGAGCTTGAAACTGTTCAACATTTAGCTTAGCCTCTATCAGGCAGGGTGATATCCCTCACGTACTGAGAGCTTACAATGGGTTTGCTAACCATGTGCATGCAGATGGTAAATCTTTGTGCACAGACTTCACCCCAGTAGCCATCCGCATGTTTACTCTTTGAGAAGTTTACTCCTATTATCTTTGTATGTGTACCCTGGCAGTAGACTGTTTCCATCTTAGATGCTATCAGCACTCCTTCACTGAGTCCATTAGTTGAAACCTATAGTGTAAGGAACCTTTAAGCCTACTGGCGTTTGTTTACAAGAGACACAAGATATGTTTAATGAAATGCAAAAAATAATGCATCTTCAAGTACATCTCCTAGAGGGAGTTAACGAAAGTGAAATCAGTTCAGGCTTTCAGATTTATCAGAGCGTGACCGTCGACACAGTTCGTAGCTCAAGGTGTTTGTGTCAGATGCAGATGCTGCCCTGATCTAAACAAATGCAGGTAAGGGCACTACACAGGACACTACAAAGCTGCAGCTCTGTCCCGTGGGCAGCAGCACATACTGAATTGGCTGGTAAGAACACAAATTATTATCCTTATCTGATAGCCAGGTGAATCTCTGAAGGGAAGTGTTGTGTCCAGTCTGTGTATTCCTAATGGGGCTGCGTGTTAGTTTGTAGCCCTTAGATAACTTCAGAGGCTCTGTCAGGTGATATCTGAAGTCTTTGTTAACAGGATACCCTAATTTTCTTCTTTTGCTATGCAAAAACTGCTGTATTTTCTAATTGACAAAAACACTTAATGAAGTTCAGTACTTTGTGCTAAACACTCTAATTTCTTTTTTGCATATTCAGCCACTTCAAAGGTCTTTTCTAAACTTCAAAGACTACCTTTTGAAGTCTCCTAAATTGTGAGCCAGCTAAAAGGATTTACATCCTCTATTCAAGGAGCATTTAAGTAAATACTTCCACTGGAATGCGTTTTTTGTATTTCACGAGTGTCCCCCTACCAAGAATGAAAAATGTCCCTGCCCACAGCAAGGGGGCCGGAACTAGATGACACTTGAGGGTCCCTTCCAACCCAAACCATTCTATGGTTCTGTGATTGTATGATAAGAAGCTTACTGTACTGAAAATTCCTGTACCACTCCTTGGCAGAGAGACATGTTCAAGCGAAATAGCTATTAACATATGACTATTAAATATTTACTAACATACAACATAAAATAAAAATATGAAAGAAAAAGGAAGAGGGTCTCACCGTTCTTCTGATACTGAGAATATTATTTTCTTAATTCCAGTGAAATTTATGATAGTGCAAACAGATATTTTGGGTGAAGTGCTATTGCCAGCAAAGCGCATCAATGTTTTGCCAACCTGATTGTAATTATAACTTGAAGTTTCCGTCAACAACCTTTTAGAGGTACACTGTAATCCATAGGCCATGGGGAAACTGTGGATATGCACCTTATCCTTCCACTATGCTCCTCCACCAGCCAGAGGAAGAGAGAAGCAGTAATTTCTCAGAAGAAACAGTCTTCCTCCTTTTGCCCATACGGACTCGCTATTCTGGATTGGCAGAATAGGACAAAAGGTTTCCAGGACTCCTATATCTGGGGCTGTACTTCCAAATTAATTAATCTCAGAACCACAGTTATAGCTTGGGAAGAGTCCTGAGGCAGGTGTTCACAAGCATTTCAAGATTGTTGTCACTAGTTTATTTCTAGTCTCTGCCACTGTGTGAAATCATGAAAAGGTTAAATGTTAGTCTGGCATCTGCTAGTTTACATTTTCTGAAAATGTACTGCTCTCTATATAAATCTTAGTATTCTGTGAATTTCATATCTCTCTCTGGTCTCCTGATTAGAGAATCGATTAGATTTTGTGTTGCTGTTGTTTAAAAGATTTTTGGGTCAAAAAAAAGAATTTTTAAATCAAAATAAAAAGATCTCCAAAACTGAGTTAGCTTGGACAAGAAAACAAAATAGGAAATGGAAAAAGTCCAAGAAATTATGAAAAATATAATTTGAAAAGCAAGAGTTCATGATTTCATTTCATAATTTCATGTTCTATATGAATTTTCGAGTACTCCATCTTCTCTATTTAAAGATGTCAATAGAAGTAGTGTATTAATGTGGCTGGCTATTGGCATGCAGTCATATAATACGACAGTTAAATATCAGGTCATGGTTTTAAAACATTAAGTTCAGCAGATACTTAGTACTGACTGATAAAATATCTGAAGCTTTTTTCTAACTTGTCTTTAGCATTGTTTCATCATCTAAAGCGGTAAGAGGAAGACACCTATTGTATCTGTCTCTTTAAGAACTTACTGCTCTTGCCTTGCTGTTTTGTCTTGCTATTCCCCTTGTACTTTGGCTAGATTCTGGAAGAGACTATCAATTTACCCCTTCTGATTATCATTTAAGTTAATAAATATCTGAGACTTCGCCTCTCTACGCTTTTTTTTATACTAAGAATAGATTTAGCAAAAAGAGCAGAAGACTTCTTTGACTCCAAATCACAACTGTGCAGTCACAAGAGGCTCATGTTTCTGGGAGCACAGAAATAGCGTCTTTCTAAAGTACTGCCCCAGCTCAGTTGCTATTTGATTGAACTAGCCACACTCGCGCAAAATGCAAATGCTGAAGCTGCCTTGATAGTTTAGAAATACCATTTTAGGCATCGTAAATAAAAAAGATAGAACTTTCAAAGATGCTGAGTGAAGCTCCTGTTTTATTTCCCTAGGATTCATAAAATGTAATTAGGCCACTTACGTAGTAGGATCCTTGAATGTGAACACAGTTTATTTATCTAGGTTAGACTGGTTTGGCCTATTGTTTATTTCATACCGAAGGCTTATGTACTCTTTACATATATTACAAGGAAATAGGTTTCTTCCAGTCCCCTTTAAATGTGTTGTTTCATAAATATTATCAGTGTTCAATCTCAGCTGTAAATAATGACTCATTTTGAGGTAGACCATAGCTTAATTGGTAAAATTGCTTAATTGTCTTACTTACACACTGTGTTCTCTGCTGAGTTATTTAGAGTGCTTTCTATACAAAATGCATTATTCAAAATGCAATCTGTGCTCTTGACTTGCAGACTTCACATACATTACAGAAGCTCGTCTGTTCATTGTTTTATTTTCTTCTTTCCGTATTCCAGCACCTACATCTCTTAATGTTTCTATTCTTTGAAAAAATATTCTGTTCAGAATTTCTTCAGCCTTACAAAAATCTAATCTAAAGCACAAACCAGGGAGAAGGACAGAGACAGCATGAATACACTTTAAGATGATAAAACTCCCTCTGCTGTCCTTTCCAAGTCATTGAACAATAATGGCATCAGCAACAGTTTTGCTCATCTTTCTGCCTTTCTGGTGGTTTTCAGCAGTTGAAAACATCCTCTTTAAGCAAAAGAGCAGAAGCAAAGACTCATATGCTGTGTGGAATCTTTCTTTACCTGACATATTGCTAGGAAACTACTATGTTACAATAAAACAAAGTTATAAAAATCCCATTGGAAGGGATGAAAAGGCAGGTGGTATCGTTCCCTAGGAGCGTGCCAATATATTGCATCAAGCTGTTCTTGACATCTGTGATTGCTGTGTTCTTGTTAGGAGAGCGGGTATTACTGTTGGAAGCTGCAAATGGGAAGAATGAAGATTCCTGGACTTTCTGCCATACCTGTTCTCACTCAAAATCACGGATGAGATGCTATTATTATAATAATAATTATAAGAGAAGTTAATGAATTATTTAAGACCTTAAGTAATCAGGAAGCAACATGAAGTTCTATGAGCAGATGCTAAGAAACATGTGAAATCCCTTTGACTGTTTAACTTCCCAGATTAATGCCTTGTTCAGGCAGTGTCTGCATTGCACCATTCTTCTCTTCTCCTGTTGCATAACAGTCTACAGCCATCCCGCTGTGATCTGCGCCGGCTGTTGGAGATTTCTCTTTGTCACTTCACCTCGCTGACAACCTTCTTCCTCGCTCCCTAGCGGGACGAATGCCACTCTTGGGAAGTGCTGGTGCTTGGGATGGTTCTTAGCTACACGTTGCCTTTTAGATAGTGCTCTGTAGCTGCATTACAATTTTATGAGTTTCTCTTTTTTCAGTCTTTCATTAACAAGAAATGGTAACGGAACTGTCTTTAGTCCTTGATGTGTATAGTAGGTAGTTCCAGGAATAACCTTCCCAGGTCTGAATTTCAGCACTCCCCAACTGCTGGCTTGCTCCGGTGACCAGGGATCTAGGATTCTTTGAAGTATTTTATCTAAAAAATATCTTTCCTAAAGTCCTGGTTAGAAACTTGGAAGAGAAGTTTTCCATGTTATAACAGATGGAGAAAAACGAAGAACATTCATCAAATTAGTTTGAAGCTAAGGAAAAGTTTAGCTTTAGTCTGAGCTTCAGGAGAAACTTGCATTACTGGTATGTTCCCAGCTGACTGGCAATCTCAACTAAGTTGCCTTCCATCAGAACCTTAAAGCTGTCATGTATATTTTTACAGGTACTTAAGATGTTATGCGGTTAAACTGTGCACAATAATTCACCTTCAGTTGCAGTTATTTTCTCTCCCGTAACAAGACTTTCATAAATCATTCCTAACAAAGTAAATAAATCTCTCGCTTCCCTCCATGCACCATTATTAAATTTCAAGCCTTTCTTAAAAATAAAGATGAATGCATTTAGTAACTGCAAATAACTAGAACTGCCATCCTTTAAAATATTATCTCCTGGTATAGAATTTGAACCAGAGAAATGCGTTTGCTTTTAAGAATTTGAACGTTAATCATCTGGCAGAAGTGGCATACTATATACATGAAAGTTGGCGGTGGAGTGGAGCTGTATTTGACACCTCTAGGCATCAATAATAGCCTACATAAGAAAGAGAGAAATACGATGAAGCTTCATACTGAAATATGAAAGCGCTCATGGTATATACCACAGTGCTGACAGCCATTCTGTGCCCTTGAGAATCTTTAGCGACAGAAGTGTTTAATCATTTGCATTAGTTTGGCAGTTAATCTTTGTACTGTAAACACTTGCACAATTTCATTGTCATGTGCTTAATGCCAGTGTAATCAGTAAGCCTCCTCAGTTAGCCTTGCGTGGGATCAGGTCCTTTTGGTGTCTTGTTTGTATGACAGATAGGACTTTTTCATTTTTCTTCATATTCTTGTCTATGTGCAATGAAGTGGTCATCCATAGATGTTGAATTCCTTTTTTAAAAACGCTTGTGGTATTTCAGCGGTGGGTTTTTCTGGGGGTAAAGAGTTTGGCATTTTTAGGTTTTTCTCTTTTGGGTTTGGTTTGGTTTTTTTGTTATTCTTTTCATTAAGGCTTATCAAATTTTTAAGGTTAACTTTTAAGAATATTTGCTTCTACATCAAAATTTTGAACTAGGACAGAGAATCTGTAGCGTTTGATTTTCATGTTACGAAGCATGAAACGTGGTGGATGATCATAGTTAAAACAAAATACCA
Source organism: Charadrius vociferus (assembly GCF_000708025.1). NCBI lineage: Eukaryota > Metazoa > Chordata > Aves > Charadriiformes > Charadriidae > Charadrius > Charadrius vociferus. Next base: position 2,547,497 of record NW_009648710.1, on the reverse strand, counting down.
CATTACTTTAAAAAATCCTCTTGATTTGAAGATTAATCCTACTGACCCTGTTTTTAGGATAAAAAAAAAAAAAATTCTTATATCTTCTTCAAATTAGTAATTGTTCATAAATTAAAAAAAAAATTACGCTATGGTAGAAAAGCAGATTTCAACTGAAATGAAGTAGGAAACCCCAAGACGATTATAGTTCTCTAATCAGATCCTTAGCATGTAAGAAAGTGGATGTAGAAAATTAACAGATTAGAATAATATTATTTGCACACATTTTGAGAGGTGAATGACTGCCAAAGTGATGGCACCAGTGAATCAGCCTCACTGTATTTAATAGCTACTTTGGCAGACTCAACAATGTTTAGAGTTGTCTGTCCACGAAGGAACTGGTGCTTAGCAAAAGTGAATGACATGATCTTAAAATATAGCCCATCAAGGCACACGAGAGATGTGCTTCCTTTAAGCAAGTGGTATATTTACACAGCTATTTTTAAAATTTGGTCCGGAAATCAGTGACACGTATCTGTATCATACCAGCAGCAAACACAATACTGACTAAAACCCGCATTTGGGACGCCTTTAGCATGCAGCTTCTGAAATAGCAGCAACAAGTTTTATGTGCAGTGAAAGCCTCACCTTTATTGACATCTAAACCCTCAATGCTGCAAACACTTGCACACAAAAGTAGCTGTATGCACACGAATAATATTTCTCATCTCAGGGGAACTGTTTGCATGCATACATGTACACAGTGGCAGAATTGGGCAGAACTTTTTGGTTTCTTTGTGCGATTTTTGTTTTTTCTGCATAGTTGCCTAAAACAGCATTTCACTTCACAGTAAAACACATAGCATATAACATCCTTTTAATGTGTTAGGTAATCAATCATGAAACTAACCACGGAACTTAAAAATGCAACTGGCTTTATTTTAATGAAAATTGATGTTTCTTTATTTTCCTTTTCCCAGTTTAATTATAAGGATTATATGCTGTGTGTCTGAATTGCAACTGCAAGAGAAAATTCATCATAATTTGTCTTATGCTTCTTTAAGGATTAATACAACCAAGCTAAATTCAGAGTCTGTGCACTGACTGTCACAAATATTTATTTTTCTGTTACAAAAAAAAAAAAATATTTGATGATCCTATTTCAACTTTTTTAACATCTACAATGTACCAAATAGAGTTAAAGGTCTTGCTGCAACAAGAATCAATGGTGCCTAAGAGGTATGTTACATATAGTGATCCACACTATAAATTAAATTCCAGAAGTCTATAAATATTGTAGTTATACTTCTGTGAAGTTGAAAATGCAAGCAGCTTCTTTGCCACAGCCTAATTGGATAGAACAAGCTTTGCACTGAAAATTTTCAGCATGCAATTGCTGTTGTATGTATTTTTGTTTGTATGAGGCAGCTGTAAATGGCACATGCTGTTATCATCTACTATACAGATAACACTATGGAAGACCTGGAAATGTAACGAAGAAAAGCTTTTCTCGTACTTGGTTAAGCTTGCCAAAAATTGCCATGTTGTGAGTTTTCTTTCTTTTTCTGATGAAAAGGAAATTCATGTCACTGCAGTTGTGGTAAGTGACAGAAATAGCCTAAGGTAAATAAATACACAGACCAATTTTACTACTGCTTCTGAGTTTTCACAAAATAGCAGTAGCATGGCTCCCTTGCAGTTAACAGAAAACCACTCCGACAACTCCATTACTCAATAATTTAATACCTTCTATAGCAGGTGACGTAGTCTTGTGCCTCTTCTTGATCTCAGATTTTACAGGTTTAATCATTTCCACCAAAACACCATATATATCAATACCGTCCACCACTACCTAGTGACATTTAGTGAAGCAAATTTTTGCCTGTTTACCATGTCAAATGCTTGAGAACAGCATGCACACTCCTTATATCCACTTAAGCACTTAACAGAATGTTCACGTATCGATTTTTGAGTGTCTTTTAAACCACTCAAATGAATTACATATGAGCATCGGAGCATTTGTGAGTTGTCCAAATGGGCATTGATCCTATGTAATGACCTTGCTTCTACAAGGATCATTCTCTTTATTCCTTTCCTTCTATTTTTCTCTTTGGTTCGTCTAGCCAACGTATAGCATATAACATTAAGATTCAGTCCCCTATCGCCAGATGTGTCTTAAATGTTTTTGTCATAATAAAGGAAAATGGTATTTCACCCAAGTTCTGCATTAACCTCATTATAGCATTATTTCCCATTCAAATCAATGTAAATGAGAACACAGAGTTTTTCTTTATAAAGGATCTTTCACTATGAATATAGAAACTGCCCAGTGAACCTCACTAAGCAGGGGATCAGACTGCTGGAAAGAGAAAAGCTTTCCTACTCAGTCCACACAAAGAACTTACAGGGTGCTTCTTCTTTTGAGGTTTAGCAAAGCTCAGCACTTCATCATTGCCTCTTAAAGGATCCTGCGTGTACAAGCATTGTGAAACACTTTCTTGAGAACTATGGAATAGCTCCAAAAGGTTTCTCTGTATTGTGCCAGCTTCACAAAAGTGTGTCTGGGTGAGATTGGTCCTAAATGCTCCATTAGTATAGCAGTGGTCACTGCATCCTGTGGGAGTCACTGGGGAGGGGTGGGTGCGGGTGGCCTTTCTGCCACCTGCAGGTCCCTGCTCCTGCATTCTGTCTTCTCACTGCTTCGGCTTTCGTGTTACTGCCTTACTTTATACCAAGACAAATAAATACTTACTGGCAAGAAAGCAGCACAGATTTGTCTTATAAAAAAGGTCAGAAAGACATTTAGTGACCAAGCCCATATAATTTAAGCAGTAGTCCAGAGTACAGTGTGAAATCTTTAACACCGCCCTATCTTGTGGAGTCATGTCGACGGCTGGTGATTTCTATCCATACTCACAAAAGAGCATGTTGTTTAGCAGAACTGCCGCAGTTACTCTGATATATAGAGGAGAATCATAAGCTGCATTTTTCAGTGACTCTCAGTTTCTACTTTCGCGGGCTGTGTTTTTGTCTTGTTAGTGAAATCCACATTTAGTTGCAGAGGCAAAATGTTGATTTAGTGTAATACAATTGGCAACAGAGTTTCACCTACAAAATTACAGGTCTCTTAAAAATCAGCCCTCCCCTAACCACAATTCGTATCAATAGTCGTAGAATGTGACTGTACTTCCATCTTTTCCTGCTGTTATTCAAAGGCTAAGAAATGCATAGAAAGATTTTAAAAGATCTTTTGTTCTACAGGTTTACTACAGGGGTGAGTTAAAAGCATGTCTACACAGGGACACCTAAGCAAAATTAAACTAAATTAATTTACTGCAGTATTCATATATTTATGTTAACCATCCCTTTCTGTGATATTCTCGTCAGAAACAAATTGTCTTTAAGTAAATTCTTTTTACTTTGGTCAACTAAAGCTTTAGTTCTGAATTACAGTATCCATATGAACTCAAGGCTGCGTTGAAGATACTTTAAATTTACATCTCTATTTAAATAATTCTGCTTTGCTTTCCTGCTTATCTTTCCCCATGTAGACATGGCATCACAACTGATAGAACAGAACCCAAAGGGGCTGACCTTGACAGTGTGATGTAAAGCCTCTCTGTGTAGTCTATCGCCTGGTACTCCCTGTTCCTTCACCTCCACTGAATCACAATGATGTACTTTGTAACAGGAGCTGATATGGATCATTTATAACTGGGACTGTTTTGATACACATGAAAGCATAAGATAGGTACATCTATTAAAACTCAAAAAACAGGTTGGGGTTTTTTTTCTGTTTTTTTTTTTCAGTTGGGTTGGGTTGTTGTTTTTTTATTTATTTATTTATTATTCAGTCTTTTATGGAGCTGTATTTCTTTCGATGGACTAGGTAGACATCCTGGCCTTGGTGACCCAGGAATTGCCTGTCTTCCTATGTTCCAGTGATATAGTTTGTTTCTTAAAATTAAATCATCTTTACGTTTTAAGAATGTTTGGAAAATGTCTTAAGGTTGCTACATTTATGAGGTAAGAGGTCATAAAAATAGTTACTAATTCAAATTGTGAGAACAGCACCGAAGAAACTGGGGGGCAGAGAAGCAAAGTGTACATAGATGTGAAAGGGAGCTTTTTGCTGACCTTGCTAAAGGTTAGGGAAGGCACTTCCCCTCCAACAGAATTCCAGTGCAGAGAAGACACATCTCTCTTCCTATCAGTGCTGTAGGAGTGCCAAGGCAGGCATCATCCCAGGGAATCGGGCTTTTTCTCCTAGATTGCACACGTGAGTGTGCAGAGAATATGCACAGCAATAAAGCAAAAGCCTTCACATTCTGCAATATTGTGCCTGTGGCTTTCCAAATACTTATTTCTACATGCAACGCTTGCAGGCTTGAATGCACCTGTGCTGCGCTTTCCTCGAAGACGATAAAGTCCAATTGTAATAGATAAGAAACAGAAGCACCCAGTGGAGAAGGCAAGGGGATATGAAAACTAGCAAGTCGTGCCTGTCAGTTTGGGATCCTTGCTCTTTGCTTTTTTTTGGTTTATAAAACATTATGTTTCACAAAATACATTTTGTGCTTTGTTCTTCTGTGCTGTCTTTCATCCAGGGGATCTCAGAGCACTTTACACACATTATTAATTAGGCCCCAAAACAATTAAGGTAATTAAGTATTTGTTATTGTACAGATGAGTGAGCTGAAGTAGTGCCTAAGACATTTGGCCTGGTTTACATTAAAGGCCCCTTGGACTGCTCTATTAGCATAAAATGCCCTTCAAATAGTTCTAAATTAGATTCTGAGGAATGTTAGTGCTTCTTTATCGCTCAGAACGATGTAAAGAGCTAGCTTGTTCCCAAGCCAGTTTATGCACCTGATCTTACGCTGTGAACTGGCAGTGCAGAACCCGTTGTGGTTTCGCTTCACGTATGGACATCTGCAAAGAGCCTATTTTATAGGAAACCCAGTATTGTTCCCAATGCCATTTACATCAACAGCTCCCTGCTGCAGAATGTATAACTTACACGTTTAACCACTGTCATGATTTCCCTCTGAACCTGTATTTCCTATTTACAGTGCACAATTTCAAGAGGAGGCAGGAAAAGTGTCACCATCCTGATCTGTGTACGGTCTGGATTGCTGAAGGTGGTTTAGGTACAGTTGATTGACTTTGCATTGCAGTGAAGTAGAAAGAAAGTGTCTGTTAGGTTCTCTCAGAATACGGGTGATACTTAGCATTTGAAAAATGCTCATTTCTTCTGGTTTTATAATCTGGTTTTACCTTTAGTTTCAATTGCTGAAATTCTGCCTAAGTTTCCCTCTAGATACCCCTGTTCTTCATTATTTTGTCCCTAAATTCATCTGTTGAGCCTGGATTTCCCTTGTTAAAACGTTTTTATGATTTATTTTTTTTCCTCATTCTCTCCCTTTCTTGCTGTTTCCTCAGCAAGTTTGGAGCAAGAGAGAAAATTATATTGCTTTTTTGTATACAACATAACAAATACTATGCTAGGAAATTCCTTGACAGTCTGCCTCTGCCCTCACCTAGGACTCCTTGCTGTAGGGACAGCAGGACTTTGCCTCTGCTTCTCACTAACACAGCTTAACTGAAGCCATACCTCCCCACATCTTCATTATCCCAAAGCTCCCAAAGGAGGTACAGTAAACTGCCTTTTCAGCATAAAGGAGGAAAGTAAAATGGAAATCTGACAATAACAACTTTCCTAAGAAATCTTCACAGTATAAAAAAGGCCTGGTTTGCCTGGCTAGTCTGATTGGTGGCTCCACTTCCTCTCCTGTGGACAGTGATATAGCAATTTTTCAAAAAAGCATTTTTTCCTAATCAGACAAGTAGATCCTGTGCATGAAAAACTGTGGATAATAACCTGGGCTACACATTTCAAATGAAGAACTGAAGGTGAATCCAAGTGCAAAGTTTCCTTTGTTTGAACTTACTAGGCGTTTCCCTCACAGAGTGGAGCTCAGTTTCAAAATCCCCACAGTTTCAGAGGTATCTCCGAAAATAGATCCAAAAGCGGTGTGGCTGTATATTAGTGTGGCACTGCGTAGAGGTATGTAAATTCAGTTTCCCACTGTGGCTAGTTTGTCCACAATGTCAGTTTGCTACAACTCCTTCTAGTCCCAGGGTTTGTGTCATCAGTACTGATTCAGGATCTTTGCTCTGTGGCACAGACATCCCTAGAGGTTTCTTCCTCTACAGAGAATTCTCAGTGTCAGATGTTGTTTAGAAATGCCTGTAATTTCCCTTTGATTTTCCGTTTACATTGATGATGTGAGGGTAGTTTTTTTAGTTAATCGAGATACCTTCTGCAGTTACTGCAGTAGCAGAATAAAAAATACAAGCATTTATTGCTAGTTGGTTTTCTCCCTAAGAAAGAAGGCTGTGAATTTAAAATACATGAAGTTTAAATGTGGAGGACATTCTGTACAACCTTCAAGGTTGATTTGAATTTTGGGCATAAACCACCTGACAGCTTCCGTTTCATATTGCGCTATTTTAGCTTTTAGTAAGTATAGCATCAGTAAGAAACACATACACAGCTGATGCACAAACTAGATCTTTGCCTCTACTTAATTTGTCCTGACAAGAAGTTGCTGCTGTTCAGTTTAGTTTAGTAGTGAAATAACCTTGTATCAATCTAAATGTATACATAAGAAGGTTCCAGCTTCTAAACAGGAGGTGTTTCACATTTTCTCCTCTGTGACCAAGATTTTAGACATGAACTTAGACATTTATATATCACGAATACTCAGTGGCATTTAAATGAAAACATCTCCCCCATCACTGCATTACCACAGCAGGAACATGAAAATAAGATTGGATAGGACTGTCTGGATTATCAAATCCCATTGTTTTCTTTCTCAGGCAACTATGGTACAAATGGCTCACATTTGCTTTGAGGCCGAGTGCTTTCCTTACTCCGATAGAGATATTGGTTCAGGAACTCACTCCTTGATTAAGAAATATAGGATTTGCAAGCTCCGTATATGCAAAGCTGGTCTACACCAGTTTGTATTTGTACCAACTTTGTTCATTAGCCCAAACAGCTCTTCTACTTGGTGTTTCCCTCCAATACACTTATGCCAAAAGCAGTTTTGCCCCTTGTTCAGCTGTCATTTTGCTTGGGTTGCCACACCAGCTCCTTTTAATCTTATTCTGTAAAACGGATATTTTTTTTTTCCTCCTTGACCTCTCTCATAGTCCTTCTCTACACTTCCTGCACTTTGAATTAGTGTATCTTGCTTGCACAGGACCAGATGACAAGAGTTTTATCAAGTAGTAACCAGGAAGCCTTTCCGGTGTCTTGGATCATGACGTGAATACATCATGTGTCATCAAATAGCTCTTAGATTTTAGCAGAACTCTGTATTAGTCCCCAGGTACTGGCATGCAATTTTATACTGGCAAAATCTGTCTGATTTTTGTTATTTTGATCCTCAAGATCACTCTTCTTCTTGCATGATACTGCTGTCTCCCATATGGCATCTGTTTTTCACCTTTTGTCATCTGTAGATTCAATTAGCACACTCCTAGTTTTTGTTATATCTTTGTTGATGAAAAGATCAAATAAGCTCAACCCTTGCATTGGTCCGTGAGGAATTCTCCATGTAAAGTCCCTGCAGCCCAACAGTTGCTTTCAGGATGACCTGCAGTTCTTATTCACTCTACATTTCTAACAGGTCCCATCTTCTCCATCTTAAATAGTAGCTGTATATGTGCTATCATATCAGAAACTTTGCTTTGCCTTGCTGAAGTCCAGTTTCTTTTCTCTAAAACATAAATTATCCTTTCCCTGAAAGATATTAGTTATATTTAGTATGTAAATCTTGAAAGTATTTCATTAGTCTTAAGCAGCATTTTTGTAGTCTTATTCTTTGCCTTACCAAGAGAAAAAGACACCAACTTTTATAGTTTGCAAAAGAAACAGCTGTCCTGTGCTCCTTCATAACAAAAATGATGACTTTGGTTTAAAATGCATCATGCCACTAATTAGTTTTTAGTGTGCGCTGCTCATGGTAAAGTGGGTAACTACTTTCGTAGACAAAATAGAAACTCCTGGCTTATATGCCCTAAATTAGTATGACTAGCAGCTCTAGCGGATGTGTCACATATCTGATTCTTCACATGCTGCTTCAGTATTGTCCTTTTGGACAACTGCTGCTGAATTATGTCCCCATGCTCAGCACTAGTAACTACTGGGTTAAACTAAATCTATCTATCCTGGATAACACTTGGAAATAGTCAGGGCACTAGCCCATGATTGCTCCATTTCCTAGTAATCAGCTTGCTCCCTAATTCACAGACCATTCCAGCTAGTTTTCTCTGACTCCTCTGCTCTCCAGCCGACTAGCTCTACGCAGCGTAGCTGTGAGCTGCTGAGTGCCGTTTGGCATTGGCACCATGTATCAGTCCTCAGGTCTCCTTTATTTAGCCGAAGCAGATCAAGTTGTTCCTATGCAGTACCCTTGTGACCTGGGGACATAGTTACTATTTAATGTCTTTTGCATTCAAAGTGCCTGCAATGCGGTTAAGACTGTGCTTTTATCGTATGATGCCAGGTGTGTGTTACATGTCCCGCAGTATGCTCTGAGGGCACAGTGACTATTACTGAGAAACTGTCCTTGAGGAGCGAACAGAATACGGCAGGATCAGTATCCACACTGCCTGTTCAGTAGATTTTAGAGCAAAATACCATAGCAGCTGTGACAGGGTGCCCTCTCAGACAAAAACGGTTGGTCATTTCAGAAAGGAACCTGGGAGTGAATTAGCACGAGCATGGTGAGGCTAATCAGGGAATCTGGGTCCTGGCTTAAAGAGGGAGAAGTCAAACTGGCAATGAAGAAGGGGCTGTGCTTGCACGATTTCCGACACATGCAGGCCCAGGTCAGATGATGCCTGGAACACTTGAACACTCTGTAATCCATGATTCAATGAAACCTGACCAGCTTGATAATTTGAAAGTTTATCTGATGACATTATAGCTCTTCGATCTTGAACAAAGTACCTACAACATAATCCTTTGGGAACTACTTATTCTTTTCCCATTGCTAAGTAAGCTTTTTGCATTGGCTATTTCCTCTAAGGAATAGAAGGAGACATTTACTTCTGAAAAGCCAACAGGACTGAGATAATTTATTTTGAATCTTAGGCAAAAGCATTTTTCTTTGTAAATAAAAACTGTGCTATGAAGACGGGCTGAGAGAGTTGGGGTTGTTCAGCCTGGAGAAGAGAGGGCTCTGGGGAGACCTTATAGCAGCCTTCCAGTACGTAAAGGAGGCCTACAGGAAAGCTGGGGAGGGATTTTTTACAAGGGCTTGTAGTGATAGGACAAGGGGTAACAGTTTTAAACTGAAAGATGGTAGATTTAGATTAGAGAGTATGAAGAAATTCTCTACTGTGAGGGTGGTGAGACGCCAGCCCAGGTTGCCCAGGGAAGTTGTGGCTGCTCCATCCCTGGAGGTGTTCAAGGCCAGGTTGGGTGGGGTTTTGAGCAACCTGGTCTAGTGGAAGGTGTCCCTGCCCCAGATCTTCAAGGTCCCTTCCCCAGACTATTCTATGATTCTATAAAGAAGCAACCTCAAGTAAACTATACAAGTAAGGAAAGAAATTATTTTCAACTGAGCAAGAATTAAAAGTCTAAATGTTTCATTAGATGTTTAAAATGTACAGTGAGAATCCCCAATACACATTTTAATTTGCATTTAATATCTGAATTCCTCTGAGTGAAATCCCAGTTGCTTATGAAAAGCTGAGGTTTAAAAACTGTCTAGTGGCCATAGTCTTAAGGTAGAAGTTCAAAGAAGTCTATTACTGAGAGAATAATTAAGGGTCTGGTCCTCAGCTTGGCTAATTTGATGCAGTTCCTCTGAGGTAAATGGAGCCTGACTGATTTACATGAGCTGATAACTTACCTTCAGCTCCATGTTTTTAGTGAGTAAAATCTCATATCCATTTAGGAAATATTCCACAATGAGGGAGCAAACGCACAAAGAAACTTACTGATATAAATCACCTACAGGGCACCAAGGAAGAGGGAATGATGATAACAGTGGAGATCTGCTCAAGTTTTAGAGAATCCGTAGGGTGCACTTTTTGTGCACTTGCTTATGATGAGTTGAGTAACATAGAGCAAAACCATACAGGGCTGTTGCTAATCCCATACGTGTACCTTATGTAAGTAGATTGATTGTCGCCATGCTATTGTAACATAGAGTGGTCATATAAACTAAATGCAGATAATGTCTGTATACAATTTCTCCAATATCAGTGGAAGAAACAGCGTCTCATGGGAAGATCAACAGCCCGTGTTCAAACATACTGCACTACGTTATTCCAAATATCATGATACTTAATATCGCATTTGCTGAAAAATAGTTGTTAATTATGTATGGGATTACCATAAATCCACCAACAGGTAGTATCTGTGAGAGCTGCTGAATGAAATGAAATGAAAAGTAGGATAATTCAGATATAAGCATGCATTAGGAAAGGATTTAAAGGAACAAACTGTCTCAGTGTTTTCCGCCGCTCTTTGATGCGGGGTTATCTTTGAGTTCAGTAAGAAGCATTCAAAGTTCAGGAGCGAGTTACTCTTTCTTAACAATGATAGCCAAATCTAGTTGAATAAATAATGGTCTTCTATGAGAACAGACGGATGGTTCTGTGATCAAAACATCAGACAATTTTCTCTGCTCTCTTGCTATACACTTAACAAATGTGAACAGACTATTCACTTAACTTTCCTATATCCAAATTTCCCAGAAGTAATATGCAAATAACATTTGCTTGAAAACACTTGTGATTTTTGAAAATGGAAACAATTACGGGCTTGTTTAATTTTTATATATTCAACATGCTCAAACATGACAGAAGTATCTGCTGTAGACAGGCATGACAAATGCCAGTCTGGTTGTCGGCGTGCTTAGCTCTGGTGTCTGGCTTAGAGAGTGACCTGAGCCATTTAAAGTGCAACACAGAGCATCTAGAACTGCTGCTTCAGTTCTGACAAGGGAGCATTAACCCTCAGCAGGAGTAGTATTGCATCTAGCACAGAGGTCCTTTTCTTCTGCACACTGCAAACACATCAGTCCGAGAAAAGCATTGTCGTGGTCATTGTTTTCCCTGACGGGTGCTGACCAGGCCAGGGCTGAGACCTATTCCAGTGTACTCTGGAGAAAGCATGAACTCTGATGTCTCGACTTTCCCAAGTTTACCTGAATCCAAATTTTCTGCAGATCAGTTTGTTTATGAAGCGAAACTATGGGAATTTAGAGTACAACCAAGGATAAGTGAGTAACCAAGCAGAGCTGGGAACTTTTTAAACAGATTTGTTTCCACATTTTATTCATTTTCTTCTTAACAGAATAACATGTCTACATAAGAAAGAACTGAATGCTATTTTGGCTAATGCATTTTCGGTAGAAACATTATGTTACGTTTAAAGCATCTTTTTGCTTTTAAAGTTTGGATCAAGAAAAAAGCCTAACAGCCATATCATAGTCTGAATTTAAAGCGCAGAAAGATAGAAAACCAGCTTGTAACTGAAATTGATAGAAGAATCGTAGAGACAATTCATACAGAGCTCTGCAATACTGTCTTTCAGGAGACACTGATCATTGAGATTAACTTGGATGGAGTAATTCTTTGGATTATACAAAGGGTGCAAATGATGCTTTTCTCCAACTGCAAACATGTAATTTATGAAAACGGCAATACTTTCATGCAGAGTCTCAAAGCAAAAAAAAGCACAAATATGCAGTATTGTTTTGGGAAATTGCAGACTGGGAATAGAAAAATCTGATCTAACTGGAACACCGTAGAGTTTCTGCAAGTGTTATTCCAAGTGAGAACTAAGATGTTTCACAATTGTCAAAGAATATGTTTAATAGGTTTCTTCATACATTCTTCTTAAAAGTAGTATTTTTCATTTATTAGCTATATCTGTATTTATTTACTAGGCGTAGCAAGATAACTGCAGGACTATGGTCTGTGGGCTACAGTCCTACTCGCTTCAGTTAGTGAGGCATAGACTTGCCCACATGTAGATGAAATAGTATAGCTGTGCAAACCACGATTGCCAATATCCCTCCTACACTCCCACACGTGTTGGCAAACTGTTCTGCTTTTTTTTTAGGATTGCCAAAGCCTTATGGGAACTGGGTTGTACTCTGTGGGCTTCCAACTAAAATATATGGAAATGAGGCAGGTCTAAAGGCTTTTATTTGGGGGAGAAAATACCAAATTGTCGTCCACTGCACATAGACAAAATAACCTCAGGGGCCACTGACCCAATGCAGAGACTGAGCAATCATTAAGAAATTCAGTCAGTATTACGTGTATTGCACACTCTGAAATTAGAGATAATGGCTATTAATAACATCTAAAGCTTTTCAAGTCTGTCTCTATAAGAAGGTCAAACAAGCTAATATAATCCATGAATAGAAGAAAAATATTATTGCAAAAATGTTATAGCCTATCATTAAAATTAATCGAGACGTTTTAGTTACGCAGGTCCATTCTACAAGAAATCAGTGATTAAATATCAGGATCCTGGGTTTCTGGTGGTGGCAAGGAGAAGGAAAATACCTGAGTAATGGTTATAAAGATGCTCCTTTAAAAGATAATGCTCTGATTTTCTACTATGACAGCTTAATGGCCTCTGACTGATGCAACAGAAAGCACTCACACAGACTTACAACAAAAACACACACATACACATACTGCCTGCTGCAGAAAACAGTGTCTTCCTAGAAAAAAAAAAAAAGAATGAAAAGATTATAAATTGTCAACACTTAAATATCAATGCTCTTGCTACTGTTTCAAATTCTTATTAGCTCCTTGAATGTCACAGTCTTTGCTTGGAGCAGTGTTCTTCATAGCACCAAGGAATATGTTGATGTATCAGGGTATCTGTGATTGCAGACCAATAGTGATTTTTCCTCCTCCCAGATGCAAAGCAGACTTACAGTTTCTCAGGACAAATTTCATTTTCCAAATAATGGTCTCCTCTCCTTAGCTTGTATGAGTGGCAAGAGTTCTGGTGGAATAGGCTGTTTGGGCCCACTTAATTGTGCTTTATTACATACCATGTTCAAGAAATATAGTTTTCTGAACACCTTTGATCACTCAGGCTTGTGGTCATGGTTCTTCCCACCTCTAGAGTCCTCGTGGAGTTTTATTCTCAAACATAACATTTTTTCAAGAGGATGAGCTTTTACATCAGGTTTCAGAACTATTGTTACACTATTCTTTATTTCTGAAAGCTCCAACTTCCCTTCCTCTAAACAGGGATCTGTCATTGCTAGATGTTTTAAATACTTGGATATTGTTCAGTCTGCAAAGCCCAATTTTTCAGCTTAGTGATAGCACTGGGGGCAGCTAATTCCAGCTCTTAACCTCGTCTACGCCACATGAGTTAGCCTGGTTAGGTATAGTGGTTCCAACTGGATTAATTAAGTATCCTGTCAAATACTTGACTGGAAAGGCTCTAGCATTCTTGAACTCTCTCTTTTGCTATGTACTCTTTTAAAATATCATCAGCTTTTAGAGTTTTTATCAACGAATCTCTGTATGCACTGTCTTAATTATAGACCATTTCTCTTCTTTTTCTTTTTTTTTTGGTTCATTTGAATGCAAATCCTGTTCCTCACTGCTGAACAATGGAAATGTCCACAGCCCTCACTTCCTCAAATCAGGGTTCACATTTCAGGAATCAAAAGAAAAGAGCTGTGCCAAGCCTGAAGAAAATTAGACTGCTTAAAATGTTTTTCAATTGTAATAGTGCACATCCAGTGCAATGTTAATAGTACTGTGCAGTAATCAGGATACACACATATTGTGTGTATATGCTGTACCCTACTACATACAATAATATGTCAGCTATTAATTTGATACTGTTGTCATTTATGAAAAAAACCTTCTGTATGCTGAAAGAATCTCAAATGCATTGAAAGAAACCAACTGTATTCGAACTATTCTTATTAAGCCGTCAAAAGGAGCACTTCTGATAAAGACAGTGCTGGCAACAGATCTGCTTCAGGTGGAACTAGGTCAATAAGAAATTGTAAGTCAACAGTTGAAATAATTGGATAGTTTAAATCAGAAGACAATAATTGAAAGATTCTGTATTCTGAATCTATGTACTGTAAGAGTGTCTACGTGACTGTGAAATGACGAAGGATGTTACAGTGGAGATCCTCCTTTCTGAAAGATATGGCACCAGAAATTATACCTTCCAAAAGAGAGAAAGAGAGATTTGAATAATATTTTCTTGATGAATGTCAGTATAAACAGATGGCTACGTTTCCTATCCTTAGGCATACCTCACACACCAGGAGATTTATTCTGATATTTACTGGAGAGATAGTGCTTGTTAATTTTAGCTGGACAAGCCTGTTTTCCACCCATTTTGGGGGGGGTGGGTGTATCCTTTGGGTTCCTGGTTAAGTTGATTCATGTATCAGGAAGGAAGTTGAAAAGAATGCTAATGGAATTTGGTTTCTCCTGGTTCAATCCTCACATTTTATGAACGTACATATAGTCAAGCCTTTTTCTTATTGTCTCTGTATTATGTCGTGTACAGTGTATTTCAGTTTAACTGAGTTCCAGAAGGAAAAACAGTAATGATCCCAAGTGGAAAATAGTCTGTGTATTTTACAATCAACGTTGAACTTGGTGCTGTATTCCTCTAAGGATCAAAGGGTGGTCTTTGTTCCAGCAATGTCAATGAGACTCCTTCTGTAGAACCTGGTGAGCTCTAGATCAGACTCTAAAAGGGAAGAAAATCTCACCCAAAGGTTCAGAATCAGTTACAAAACCCATGAAGAAGCCTCCTCTCTTGCTCAGTTATTTGCTAAAAGTGTAGAAATTAATTGTTTTCTTACTAGCGCGTTGACAATTAAGAATATGGACAATACAAAAATGGCGAATTAGGGAACTTGTTGATTTCTGACTGTCATTTAACTCATGATCATGTTGTGTGTTTCTTCTACACTTCAGTGGCATCCTTGCCTTTCTGCTAAATTGGTTCCAGAGAGCCAAGATCAAAATGTTTAACTGGTTTGTATGGCCCATGGGGCTGCCAATGTTTTGTAGTCGTACTGGGCCAAATCCTTCTGTATTTTGATCACTAACCATTAACAAATTATTACAACAGATGAACTCGTGAGTAAACGTCTTGGACATTGATACTGTAAGATAGATAACAGTGTTTAAAACACAAATCTTTTAATATAAAATAAAATATGTTACCAAGTTTATAGTCAACATTTGTTTTCCATAATAAATGGAACAACAATCCTTTCCCATAAAAGGAATTCCGTCCTCAAACTTAAAAATATCAAGTTATAATATTGGGAAAATAACATGTGCTGCTAGCATATTGTGATTATATTCAATTAAAGCTTTTTTTCTCCCCTTTCCAGACCATAGTAAAAAGAAATTTGTTCTATTTTTGTCAGCACTGCAGACAGAACAGTCAAAGTGAATTAGTTTTCACCGATTTTCACAGTCATCTGTAAACAAGATTTATTAAAGTAATTAAATGAGGATTTTGTAATTTGTAAAGCATTTAACTCAGAATTTGGAAGTGTTAAAAGTACTAATATAGTTAGAATTGATTTGTCTTTAGATTATGTAAGACTTGCAGATGTTGCTGTTTCCTAATGGAATCGTAATCAATTGTGAACTATTTGGTTCGTGCTCATTTTTGTCAAGTACACATTTGAGAGAAGACCTGTGACATTGCCATTGAGAGAAAAGCAATCTTAAAAAGTCAGCGCGCGTGGGAATGCCTCACACAGAGCTCGTTGAAGGACTGGCCTACATGTTGCCGCAGGCAAATCTTGTAGTGCTGTTTTGACCAAGACCGAATCTGAGGCATCTGACCACTGACGTTTCTTACTTTATATTCTCTTCCCTTCCATTCCACCACACATATTTCCCCTTCACAATAACCAGACTATACTATGCTAATTGCCCCAAAGATTTAGCTCCCAATCTTCTCATCTTTACATTCACTCGTTTGCCTGGTGTTCCCCGTGGAGCCCACCATAGACCAGTGACCCGAGAGGTGGTGGCTGCTCGGGTTCTCACCACACTCCAGCCCGCTGCTGATGTGGTTGCATCTCAAGAGATGCGGCTCAGGAAGCCACCTTCTTTCTGTCTGTCAATGCTTTGTCTGCTTATTGTTCATAGGACCTCCAGCCAGCTCCTTTTAGCAGTCTCTTCTAACCTGATGTGTCAGCACCAAATGCGTGGCTAATTCTTGGAGATTTTTGGTGCTTTCAGAAAAAAAAAAAAAAAAGTGCTTCTTTGAATTCTGTGAATTCTGTGAATTTTTCTTCCTTTTCGATGCCTAAGTGAGTTTTTTGTTTGTAAAATACATTGTAATTCTTTACAAGGGAGGTAAGGTTTTGGTGATCTTAGTTACTCATCTGCTCTGTCTTTGGCATGGAAGAATGAGATAGAAGGGTTATGGAAGCCACATGCACTGGATTTTAATACATGAAAACCAAATAACTTCTTTCATTTTTCTGTTCTAATGAATGATTACAATTTGCAAGTGCAAAAGTTACAAAGGGTGCTACCCAGGAATGCTGGGCTGCCACATCTGGCTGATGGCACTGGGAAGTTTGAGGAACTGCTCAGTTAAATGTCTGATAACATCAGAACCTCCAAACACTTTCTGGTAATGAATACCTCATTCTAATACGTTTCTTACTATTGTTTCAAAACCTTCTGTAGGAACTGGAAAATTAGTCTTCTTATTTCACCAGAAGAACAATGTTCACTTTATGTCTTCTCATTTAAACACTGAAAAAATTAAGATCTATCTATCAGCTAAGATTAGCTAAGCTGCTGCAGCAGAATTCTCTGGAGGGGTAACTCCTCTCCAATGGGCAAGTGAGGAGAAGGCACAAGATTCACCCCCTCTTTCAGTCCAGGAGGCTGCTGAGCAAGATGACGAAACAGTATGCTCTACTGCAACCTGAATGACTGCCGGTCATGCAGGTGATACAAATTAGTGCTCAACTTTTTCCCCAGGCTCTGGCAGCCTCCTGCATCTGTGCCAGGGGCTGCAAACCTCAGCTGAGTTTGAAGTCCTGCCTCTGATGTGCTCTTGCAGGAGGACTGCTTGGCTGCATCCATTTCTGCCAGCCTTGTGCAAGAGACTTTCCATTGCCAGAACTGTTCTTTGGGCAGTGGGAGGTTGATTTAGTTTGGATTTCTTGGGGGTTGTGTTTTTATTTTTTCCTTTCATCTATTATGTCATTCACTGTAAGTAGATCAGCCTAATGTCAACTGGAATAAATATTGACTGGAGATTGTGAGTCCTCTGAAAAACCCCTGTTGCTTATAGAGTGATGTAATTGGCATAAAAATATTATCTAAAGTAATATAGTAACAAATTAAGGGGACTGTTGCTAATTCTTCCCTGTACATCATTCAAATCTGGAAGCATCTTCCTTAGTAATTTTGCTTGATCTCTTTTTTTCCCTTTCAGTAATATTTGTGTAAAGTTGTCTGTCTTTCTACCTTTCTTTGACCATCTCACACTTCTATATCTTTCCTTGACTCCTCATCTCATGCTGTTTCTAATTCAAGATCATCAGTAATAGAAACGTCTGCCACATTTATAGTGAATGTAGGCAAATTGAAAATAAAATTTTAGAAAGTCAGAAGACTTTCTTCTTTACATTCATGTAATGGGCATTGCAAGTAAAGAATAGTATTGGCAAACTTCTATTTATGAAATAATAGCTAAAGTAATAGCTGACATTGTTCCGCCAGCAATAATTTTACTCATCATGCAGTCTCCATTGCTGAAGAACAGAGGAAGCTGCACATTTTTTTTTAAAAAAGGAACTTAAGTATGTGGAGTAGAAGTGCTGAAAGGCACTCGGAGCCACATGGAGCAGTTGCTTCCCTGCTGAAAAAATTATTGGCTACTTTACTGCTCATTATTTCACAGATTGCCTTATACCCATGGTTAAGAGAATGGGACCTGTGAATATTGTGTATTTTTTTAATGCTGTGATTGTTTCATGTTGATTTTCATTTTACTGTCTGTGCAGCCTCTTTAGAAATGGAGTCTTTGCATGAGCAACTGTATCTCATTGGTAGCTTTGCCTAAAGATCTGGGTGGGATAGTCCCTACTAACGTAGCTTAGCTGCTCTTCCTGAGCTATCCATAGTAGTGCTCTTGGTGTATGTATGTATCAGAATTGTTAAATATTTTTTAGATCTTTATATTTCCCATTATTGCTCCCAGCAACATCAAATTGAGCATGTTTTACGCTATTTTGTAAACATGAGGGATTTTTATTCCATTCTTGTAATCAGTGGGTTTGGACTTGTTCTCCGTATTATTTGATATACTGGTGAAATTGGGGTATTTTATTTCCCTGATAAGAAGATATTAAGCATTCAAACCTTTATAAAAATGTTTGATGTATTTGAATGTCAGCATGAGTGACATTTAAATTTAGTGCCGTGAATATTTTCTGTTATCCCTTTCAGTTTCCTCTGTTGTGCCAGCTGGTAACGCTCCCTCTAGGCTGGGTCCTGACATAAAACCTGGCCCGCAGGGCTTCTGAGCATGTCCCGAGGACTTACCTCATTCACTTTTGACTGGCAATGGTTTTTTGTTTTGGTAATTCTTTCCCTTTTTTTTTTTCCAACAGTATTGGAAAATATTTTATTAAATTCTAGGGGGGGGGTATTGTATAGAATTGCAAAAAAGTAAAATAACTTGTGAAGGTAAAAAAGTGATGAAGGTGACAAATGAGGTACATTACGTCTGTTCTAATTCTCTTCCTCCTCCTGGGACCTACAGAAAAGCCCACTAGCACCAGCACAAGTAACCCCATCAGCTTCCCTGGGCTTTGATCTTATGCCAAATTTAGAAACAAGCGATCTGTAAACTGATGAACTGAGGCTATGGATAGATAAGGCTATGGGTAGCTTTTCCTGGAGGTGTGTAAACAAGGCAGGACTTATTTCAGCCTACTTCACTGTACAGGCATGGAGCAGTGCGTAGGTACTTTGTCACTGCAATAGCAATACAATACTGTGTGGATTTCATGCAAACATTGCATTCCTGATTACCCAGGAAAGCCAATTTCTATCCAAATTCAGATCATTATCAAGCAATATATTGTGATGCATATAGAAAAGCTTCTTTTTTCCTCTTACATTCACATCTGCCTGTTTATTAGCCCTGACCTCAAAAATTGGATTTTCTTTCCATAGGCTATACTAGTATGCATTATTAACTAAAAATTTCCCCACTCGCTCTCAAAAATTTTATCCGCACATAACAACTATGGTTTCTTAAGTCATTTAGTTGCTGCCATTTCATTGTAACAATACCGAAGGGTTACAAAATAACAAGAGGAGCATGCAACACAGGTTAAAATTTGGGGCAGGTTCAAAGCAATCATTTTAGACATTTAGCATGTACATTCCAACAATGGCTCCAGTTCCC
>NW_009648710.1:2472238-2527956 GCF_000708025.1 Charadrius vociferus | reverse complement strand
CAAGCTGGGTATTTAACGTTGCTCAGTGGTTTTAAGTTGTAAACAAAATGACTAGCTTTCCTTCAATATGACTTAGAATATGGGGGTTTATTTTTAAAATCATCACACTGTATGTATAGCTGTGATATTCATTACCACATTGGGTATATAAAATGCCAATTTATTTGCACAAAATTTCCTCCTCAATGATTGCTAGATGTGCAAATTAGGACAGCACTTACGTATAAAGTGGAAAAGGTATGCCTTTTCTACAGGATAAATAAACATGGAACCCATCATGAAAATGACCCAAGCACATCATTTCTTCTGTAAAACAAATAGGAGATGCTGCATTATCCTCCCCTGCTACAAGTGTCCCTTCTCCAGTAATGTTATAACACATAAAATCTTTCATATGTTAACCCTGCAATAAAAAAATCATTTTTTAAGTGAAGACAAGGTCTGTGAAGCCGAGTAATTTTCCTCTGTAATGACACACGCATAACTGTTTTTAGAGCGTACTAAAATTATAAGAGCAGAAGCCTCTGCCCATTTTCCATTCATGTTTCCATTATCATCAAAGTATGAACATATCTGAACTTAGGGGAATATGCTATATAAAGTACCAATTATTTTTATTGCCAAACATGGTATTTGTTTTATTTTCCCGTGTCTGCTATTCTCAAAGATAAAACAAGTCAGGATTCTGAGCATATTCCCAAATCTAAATTTGCTAAGAAATACCAATGTGAGGCTCTAAAAAACATCCAGAGAAATACCCAATTACATGGAGTGTTAGATAAAATTTACAGGATATGGGTTGCAGCCCACTACTCCTCAGTTTTGCTGTATTTCTTCGTTTCTGACGTACCGGAAATATGTATTTGATGGTATTTTAGGTCCCCTCCCTGATCCTAAAATGGAAAAATGAGTTGTGGGGGTGGGAAGAAAAATGAAAAATTTGAATCAGCTACTAGAATTTGAAGACTGCAACCAAGTTGCGGTTTAAGCCCACTTCAAGTGTGGGGCTAGCGTGCTGGTTAATTATTTTGAGAGATTCATTCTTGCCTAATTAGAACTGGCATTCTGGTGCCAGAAATTACACTGCTTCTTCAGAAACTGAGCATGTGTGGGTTCAGCTCCTGTCAAGGACAATTTTTAGCATTCAGATAGTGTGGTGCCCTAGAAATAACTACGATAGACAGACAGAAAGAATGAGTGAGGTTAGCATACTAGTCACAGTTACAATACTGAGTCATATGTATATATTTATTTCACTGTTGATTGCCAAAGGCAATGCAAGAGTTTGAGACTGGGTCATGTTGCACAAAGGACATCTGCAATATTGCTCTAAGAACTACGCTGGCTCGTCAAAGCCAAAATATGAGATATAAAAAGAACAAAGCTCCAACTTTAGAAACATAGATACAATAGTAGTGCTGGGCTTTCTAATGATAAGGAATTAATTTGACTCTTATTTCAAACTCGAACTGTGTCTAAACTGTCCAGTGTTGTTTCCTCGAAATAGATTAAATGATCTGTCTTTCAGTTGCAAGCTCCTCAAACAGGGACACACCTTTTGTGTGTTTTGGAAACCATCTAGTGAGCAGTTTGCATTCAAAGTGGAAATGATAAAATTAGTGTGAAGACCTCAGAAATTCTGCTGGGAGGTGCTTGCAAGGATTAAAGAATAAGGAAATATTCTAATGCTTCTCCAACAGCATGCAGCTGTGCCAGTACTCAGGATGGGTTTAGAAGGCTGGTAAAATCCTGATTTGATAACGACTTGCAATGATTTAATGGAATGTCTTCATAGCTCTTAGTAAGAGTTAAATTATCTACCCGCTGTACTCTGAGGCATCTGTAAAGGAGGCTGGAGACTTAAATATTGATTATTGTCACCCAATGCAAATTCTTATTTGAATCAGTCTGTTTGGGTAAAAAGGAGAAATTGTATAATAACATATTTTTTTTCACAAGAAGAGGCAGCTGAGACACCTTCTATTAGTGCAGCATTCATTATCCGTTTCCTTTGAAGCAGTTATTTTTCCTTGTTCTGCTCAAAAGCAATTCCAATCTGTTGTTATTACTTATCCTAATGCCAGAAGTATTGTCAGAGCAATTAGGAGTCCCAAGCCATTTTGAAGGCTCATTGCATTTGATTTTATAATGTCTTCCCCAAGAGTTTGCCATCCAGCTACAGTTTACTATCCACTAAAACTTAGTGGAAGAAACGGATCTGCTCCCAGAAAAAAAAAAAACACCTTAGGGCAAAGAAAGAATCATGTGTTTCTCTATGCAGCAGTTTGATAAAATGAAGTTTCTTGAAGATACCAGATATTTAGTGCATTTTACAAAATCACATGCTAACTTGCTTGGTGTACTTCTTGGAGGTAAGCTCAGAGAGAGCATTGCTGCCTTACAGATTGATTCTGAGATGAGTTCCTGCGTAAAAAGTGGTGGACAACGTTCCACAGCCTTTTTGTTTCAAAGCGCTGCTGCAGTGCAACCGACACTCTCGTAGTACTGCTTTTCAACATGCTTTCCAATATGGTTTTGCTCACTTGCCCAATTCTGGTAGCAGCATCCCATTGTAATCCTTGTTTCAATCAATACTACAGAAATGGGCAAAGCTTTCAATGCAGAAATCTGCACCGATACTGAATCATCGCAAGACTTTTATTCGATTCATCTCTTCATACCTGCTGTCTCCCTGTAATCAGAATTCTCTTGCTCCTGCAGAATTAAGCCACTAGCACATAACTCATTTCAAAAGAAGAACCCACTTAATTTTCAATTAAACTGCTTGTATATTACAAACAAAACACTTCTGCGTTCGGGCGTTAGATCCCGGTGTGCACAACGCTCTCACTCCAGACTCTGCCCTCAGCCGCAGCCATCGGCGGAGCGGGAGCCAATGCCAATGCTGGCTCCACCGTCCCCACGGCAACCACACATACCGTAGCCATGGAAACCCACTGCAACACGCTGGATGAAACACGGGGAAAAAAACGTGCAGTTTTTCCACTTGTAAAAATACTTTAAAATTGCTAAAACACAGTGTAAAAAAAAAAAAGGCAATATTGAAAAACATTGCCATTTCTGCCAAATAACACACAAGATGGATGGCTGCAGAGATAATGTTTCTGTCTGTTTCACTTGTCAGGGAAATGGCTTCGTGATTATCTTTTCCTTTACTTGTATGACAGGATAAAAATAGGGCACATATCTAATGCATATGTGTAGAAATTACAAGTACGAAAACGTGCGTGTACGTCACAGTGAGAATAGATAGTGTATCCATAAATACTTGTATACAGCGTGCTATGGCTCGTGGTTTTGATTTCATCTCAGCAATTGAAAAAAGTGAATGCCTGAGATAGAGTGGTTTATTTCTTTATGTATAACGTGTTCCTTTTTTCTGTCAATTTCTGCATGTGTTTGAATGTATGTCTATATATGGTTATTTCAATAGTCTATTTAAAAGGGCTTATTGGTTTAAAACAACAGTGGAGTAATGTTAAAATATGATTTGCATTTTGCAATGCAGAACATACTTATATTCCATTTTGCTGTTCTAATTTCCACAAGGCTATTTCTTGTCTTCATGTTCTTGTATAGGTGCCGTTCTTCCACCAGAGAGGAAAAAGAGACATTAAAGAGTCTGGCACACAGAGCAGAAGGGAAGGCTTTCACAGACACATATAAGTAAGGACCTGGAGTGAACTCGGGATTGTCACACTCGTCTCTCCTCTGGAGGGACAGAGGGCATGAGAGACAAAGAGGGCCTAGGGAGCATAAGAGAAAGATGTCCTTTCACCTTTTGTTGGTTGTGTTATGCTTTCTCCTGCTGAGGAGCTGGACCCACAGCCAGGTTGACAAAGGTACATTGGCAAGTATGTGTTAGAGGGATTATGTAGGAAGTTGGAAATGTAAGACTAAAGTTACAGACTATTTAAATTCTAGCCCATAATTCAATTGCACTATACTTCAGTGGTTGTGGCAGTCAGAAGGCAGAGGGCATCATTTGAAGGTAGTTTGTAAATGAGACTAAGAGGCTGTTTTTCACTAAGACACCACGCAAATCTCCAGGCTGACTGTGAGACCTGGCGGGTGGTGCATGTAGCAGAGCCAGGCATCGCTGCGATGGTTTGAACCACCACAGTGCAGCTTGGGGTGTAATGGCAGTTCAACTGACCCTTTTTCAGCCTACTAAAACTGCTGAACTCCGTTGTTATATGGAAGGTTCCCTTTCAAAAGCGACTTATTTTGAAATTTCAGGGAGAAAAAAATCAATGCAGCCATTTCTGAGACTCATGGCCATAAATAAAATATATCAACTCACACTTTTGACGATCTGTTCTAACTGTTTCTATTCTCCTGTAACTCCAAAGTGTCCTTGGTTTAATACTTCAATACAGGTGCATGTAGCTCGGAATGGGCTGTTACGGCTGATACATATTTTATAAAGAAATACAAAGTTCTGAACTTTTGAAAACTTCCTATCCTGCTGAGCATAGTTTTCTTCTACATAACCATTGTTGTCGCTTTATCTTTCCTCTTTCTTTTTTTTTCAATTTATTCACTTGTATTTTCTTCTTCTTGCTAGTTAGTATTTGTGTGTTCAGATGGAATTTTAAAAATATTTTTCTGTTGCTTTCAAAATGCATGAGCTAGTTTCGTGTTGTTTTAGCTACAGCACTTTATAAATGTATTTATTCAGACCAAACATAGGCTGCAAATAATCAGGAAGGGTTAAAGGGTGTTTGGACTCAACAATGCACAGCTATGAGCCACGTTTCCTTAACTTTTTTTTGGGGGGGAGGGGTTGCAGGGAGAAAACTGACAGTGGATTTGGGTGAATTAGGGCAATTTAGGAGAAGGGCTATTCTTATTATTCTTATTGTGGTCTCTCTCCATGTTATCAGATGGTACTCTTGATCTTGGTTTGACATGAACCTCCTTTGTTTCTCAAAGTTCACAGTACTACATTTTCATACTAAATGTTCAAAGCAGTTTATTGGGATACGTGCAAGCTTTTTAACAAATAATTATTATACACATCTGCTGTAGATAATGTCTTTCCCATACTATGCAAAAATGATTGCCACTCCATTATTGTCAGTAAAAAGACAGAAGATAAATGTTGTGTCTCAAACTGTGGATGTCCCAACAATATTTCAAAATATAGTTGGGGTTTCTTAATGGTATATGCATATATTCTGAAAACTAAAATAATTAATGAGTCTCATTTTTCTAGGCACATTTGGCTGTCTCATTTATGTTAGATGAAGATTGTTATTAAATGCAACATTTCATATTTGTCTGGTAGTAGAATCTGAGCTGATCTCTTAGGCCTTCATCCTATGCCTCTTAGGACTGGTCCACACCAGTTTTCTTACTGATTCCAGCAGAAGAAAGGTCAAAGGCCATAGTGCGTGATTACAGAAATATTTTGTAACTATCCAAATTCCAAATGCTAAATAGTATGTAGAAACCAAAGCTTTGCCAAAACAAAGCAGCAGTCATCTTGTATGGGAGTACCGGTGAACTGTACCAGCAAAGCCACATCCCCCTATGGATGCAGCTATAGTAGTAGCTGTCTTTGTATGGATGGTTACGCTCATGTATGATGACTTTATTGTATCTGTACAGAGCCACCATATACAAGTAAAACAATCCCTACCCCTAAAATTACAGTTTTGTTCTTTTTAGCTATTGACTTTTGAGCACATTTTTGTCCCGTGTCACTGGACTGCAATAACAGTACAATCCCTGTCGCTTTCAGACTGGAACCACATTTGATCGCAGGCATTCAGGAATATTTACACCCACTTGTAATCCTTTGGAGGATATTTAACGTTACTATACAACACAACTTATTAACAATAATTAGTGTTTAGGTTGTATCTTCACAGGAGGTATATCCCATACAGTCATTAACTGAGTACCCGCTTTTGAACTAAATGATTCATAAGTATTGAAAATGATTGTAACCAGTGATTTGATTTTTTTTTTAAATTCAACTATTTCAAAACTCTAAAATACAGCATACAGACCAGGCAACCTTAGAAATGTTATCAGAAAAGTGCTACAGTTTTAGGGTGGTACTGAAAGTCTGTTTAGCACCTTTTTCACTTTTTCTAAGCAGCAGTGCAGTGTTTACTTTTGAAATGTTGGTTTCAAAAGTCTACATAGCCTTTTGCAATCTGAGTAAATTCCAGAAATGTATATGCAATATTATATATCATAAAGTAGACAACAGTATATTACGTGTGTGTATATTTGTGTGTGTGTGTATACACAGGATTTTAGTTTGGTACAGGGGGGTACATCATCCACTTAAATGCTGTATATCGCCATAATTCCGCTGGAGCTTGTGAAGTCCCCGACTCTGGCAGTGAAAGACTGTGGGTTACTGTAGGGATTTTCGCTCAGTACTTTGGCATTTCAAGCTGGTTGCCTCACTGTGACGATGTGGAGCCAAAAGTTAGTGCTGGTGAAACGAAGGAAATCAATGTGACGCCTTTCTCTCTAGCTATGCAAAATGCTATCCAAGGTGAAGGCAGCCTGTGTAAGAAGTGCTGCCTTCCGCTCTTGCCCCAGCTCACGTGGATGAGCAGCTGAGTCCATAACCTCAGAAGAGGCACTTCTTTGGAAATTCAGGGAGTTAATTCTTTCCAGTAGCACTGCTTGGCACACACCAGCACTCACACATCAAGAAAGCAATTGCACAGCCCTCTTCAGTCTATAACTGTATCCAGCTCTGAAAATACTATTTGGAGCTTTGTTTCCCCTTTTCCAACTGGACTCAGAATGGTGTGACATTTTATTTCAGCTAGTGATAAGCTCAGGGTGGGTTATATTTCCTTCTGGGCCTAGTGAGAAGGCCTTACTGTGTCTGCTTAAGACATTCGTTTAAAAAAAGATGTTAATTAAAGTTTATCCTCTCTAGTGGGAGCTGTTCAGCTCTATCCCAGACAAATCAGCAGTATGGACATGCTACAGGTGAGCCAGACATTTAAGTGCTCTAAAGTTCTTGGAGAAATTCCAGGGCACAAGCTCGTGTTATCTGTTTAAGATGAGCCCCAGGATTTTCTCAGACTTAAAAGCTATGCGGCCAGTGAGCCTTCAAGTTCAGACACAAGGAAAATTAGAACTTGCTGGGTACTCATGTGCTTGAGCATGTCAAGGGAACAAGGAAGCCACCAGCAGTGCCTGGGCACGCTGCCCGCAGGTATGCTTCCAGATGTCAGTAAGAAAGTCAAATGGACAGGAGGCAGAGCATGGTAACACTGTAACTGCTCCAGAGCCTACTATTTTCGGAGCTGCACAGACTTAGCTGAAGAGCCGCACTGGCCCCCAGGCTACTGCTTTCCTGAGAAAAGGATCTGTGATGCTATACCTCAGTAATTCGTGAAAACGCTGCCTTTTGCAGTGGCAAAATAGTGCTCAAAGCAAAAGCATTGTATTTCACATGGGTCTACACAAAAATGTCCTCAAGCACGTAGTGTTTGGATTGCAAGAGCTCTGTGTTATTTTTCATTTGTAATCTGTAATTCAGCTTACTACAAAGCTGGACTTCAGATAATGATGACACTTTCGGTGTAAGGTGTATTGATTTTGTTCAGCCATTTTCCTCATTTCTGGCTGTAAATGTATGGGTCTTCAAATAATATAGTGGCTGTGAAAATATTTGTGACATCTGTACTTTAAATAAGTATTGCAAACGTGAGACAGTAGACTATGCTTCTTTGGGGTGATTTTTCATGTATCTACAATTCACACATAAGTGAACGTGGCTTTGTGGTACATAACTGTAACAAGTGCTTTTAAGTACATTATAAAATCTCACCATGGCAACATCTTTCTGCTCATCGTATTTATAGTGGGAAAAAGAAAACAAGCAAAAATAATATTAACCTTGAAACCTTTCTGAAATTTAGAGGTTGAAAGAGTAAGGGTTCTTTTTTCATAGCTGTCTGTAAAGATCCTTGAACATGTTACCAGAGAAACAGTAATTGAAGGTAGGAATAGAAAGTTTTCTTCTTTTGATTTCAGCTTTATATGAAACTACCAAATACTTAGTTTTTGTTTGGGCCACTGTGACCAAATACAACTTGATTTTAACATAAGAAAGTTAGGAAAAAGACAGCATGTTTGCTTAGCTCCTCAGAGACCTAACCACACTGGGCATGATGCAGAAGCCCAGGCATAGTCATAGAAAAAGACAGCAGTTCGGAAATTACCCCTCAGATGTCTTCCTGTCACCCTGTACTTTGGCATCATGTAAACCTGGCTCAAAATGTATTGGCAGTCTTCTTGTAGGGGCTTTACATGCCTTTAAGGAGTGGCAGTGTTTTCTCTAGTCTCTTGCTACCTCATTTCTGCAGTCTTTTGAAGGCTGGGAAATGCCTGGGTAAATTGGGAGGAATAATTGTAAAAGAGTGCGTTAGGGTGCCTGCACTAGAGAACTGCGCTTTAAGTGCTCCTCTTGGTATCATCTAGCAGGCTACAGCTGAAGAGATCTTCCAGGTAACATGATTCAGAATAACATCAATTATCTATTCTTGCATTTTCTCTATTCCTCTCCCTATAGTCTCCACAGCCCCGTGTTGTAGGAACACTTTATTCAAGCAGTTGTGAAAGAGAAGGAGTGTGGGCTCAGCGAAAGGCTCAGATAAAGCTAAATGCAACTACAATGTCTCAAGCCATCATTTCTCAGGTAAAAAATGAAAATGGACAGATTCTCAAGGAATTCATCACCTACAAATTCCTTACAACTGTGGATAAATTTGTGGATGGTCTGAATATCTAAACAAACCATACCACTTTGACACTGAAGTATGGATGTAGGGGCCAGAGTTTAACCACTTACTTTAGAAATGCTTGGATTTATTTCTTATTTCACTCTAGTTCACTCCCATTCATCAAACTTTTTTAGAACAAGTTCTTTGTTTATATTCAATATAAATAGGGGAGGAAACGAAGGGAAATATAAAGAGATTCTGAATTAAACCAAAAAAAATCCAACTATTTTTAATCCTTCATGAATTTTTCATTACTACTTCCCACAAAACACCTCCTGCCTTCTCCAAATGTTCTAAAAAGTGCTGCCATTCTCGGTAGATAAAAGCAGTATAAAATAATTGTATTAAGCCAAATTTCTTTGTTTTTCTCAAACAACTGCTATGTAGTGACTTTCCATCCAGTGTCTTCTGTAGTGGGAACAGGTTCTTTAACTGGCAGGAGAGTAAAAGCAGTTAGCTATGCTTACAAATCTGTACGGCAACTTGAGTGCAGAGACAAAATCAAAGGGCCCTTTTGCTCATTTACACAGAGAATTACAGCATAGAAAGTTCATTCTCAATTACTCCTTTCTGTTACTGGTTTTTGGGGAAAAAGTGGTACTGGTACCAAAGCAAGTAAGACATGCTTGTTCTTTACACTGTGCCCATGAACTTTCCAGCCACGGCAACCTGAGTAAATTGGAGTAGGGAAGAGTGTAGAGGAGAGGCCGTAAGACCTGGCTGGAATGATTGTATTCTAGATATCTCAGGCTGAAAGAAGAAGACAGTCTAAAATCTAGCAGAGATGGAATTTACTAAATACTAAGTTTAGAACTGGTTCAAAAACTTGTCAAAGTTTGGCTTCCTTTCTTTCAAAGATGTTTTTCCATATAGTATCAGGTGCTCTCATACAGCTTATCTTTCAGTCGTTTTGGTTTCAAGGGCAAAGATTTTGCCAGTTCCCCAGAAGACTTCAGAACAGAACAAACAGTAAACTTTCTAGACCACGTTTTAATTCTGTTTTGTTATGTTGAACCTAGGACAACAGATTCCTGATCTATGAACCATTTAAATCTAGTAAGTTTTGATAATGCACACTGTGGCATATACCTTGGAGCAAAGTTTTTTCTGCTTGTACAGACATCCCAAATCTTATTCTATGAAGCTGCTTTGGGTAGGAGTGGGATGGCACAGGCACATGCTTGGAGGTTGAATCACATGCTGGAGGTGCCCAGTCTGACAGCTGACATGATACGCAGGCGTCCCACCATACAGGTCCCCTGGATTGCAAGAATCACTTTATCAGCTAAATATTCTCTGGCTCCTGCGCTGCATTTAAACCTTTCTCCTGCTTCAGATTAAATGCAGAAGGTGCAGCCAGTGGTGAGCCAGTCATTTGTGCCCATCATTTAGGTCCTGGCAAAAGAAAGAGGCAGCTAATGCAGTGAGCATGAGGCAGGGACCACATTAGTTTATTTTGGAAATAATGAGTAAATCAGTCGATGTGAGGGTAACGTAACAACCTTGATCGGTGACCAAAGCTGACTGAGTTAGGCATTCAACAGAGATGGCCTTACGCAAGGAACGTTAAGTGCAAAACAACACCTGCCTTTAATACTCGCTTTGTTCTTAGTCCAGGGCTCTAATGCATCAGAAATTAAGTCCTTGCTAAGCATATGTTGCCCTTGACTACTAAAACCAGAAACCTCAAGCTGCCTAATACCGTGGCACGGGGAACAGAGAGTGAGAAAATGGTTTTGTTCTGGGTGTCTTCTAGGCCATAGAGAAAGCCCATATTCTGCTACTCTGATGCTCAGAGTGATCAGCAAAGCTTAATTGTTCGCTTTAGCAGCCTTTGGAGCAGTGAGAGCGAAGAGAGCTATAACTTGGCAGGGCTGGCCAATGCAGTTGAACAGCAAAAAGACTTTCAAAGAGACAGTTTTGCTCCCAAGTGCTTATTGTCAGCTCTTTGAGTTAAACAGATTTTAACAACCCAAACAAAAACTCCACAGGGGAGCTTTTTACAAACAGAAAACAAAGGAGCCCCGCTCCAGCTACATCAAAGCTTCCAGTCCCTTATAACCTCTGGTGGCACTTTGTTTCATCCAAGGCCCCTAACTCAATGCTAATGTCAGTACATCAAAGCTTCCAGTCCCGTATAACCTCTGGTGGCACTTTGTTTCATCCAAGGCCCCTAACTCAATGCTAATGTCAGTTTTCCCGCCTACCAATGAACCATTTTTTCCGGAGTTTCCTGATCTAGCTTTTAGCTGACTTCAGAGAAGAAACAGGATTGCTTTAGGCAAAGCTACAACCATCCCCATTACCATACCATGGTTGCCCTTATGAAAGGTGTCTGAGAACACCGTACTGCCATGAAGTGTTAAAGCCTTAGGTGCCTCTGGATTTGTTCTTATTGAAGCTATTTTATTCGGGAGATTTCTCTTACTATACCAACCACCTTCTCTGTGCAGGCTGGGAGAACCGAGAGGCAGATTTGGGCTGGTGAATCTGAAGATAAGATGATAAAATTTGTTTTATTCTTTTTTTTCAATTCCATTTTTATCCCGCAGCCCAATGTAAATAAGGGATAGTAACAAGAGATTTGAATATATAAAAAGATCATGGTAGTGAAATTCCAGGCACATTTAAGACAGAACATCATTACTTTGCATTTAGTGTGGGGGTTTTAATGCGGTTTTGTTCAGAATATGGCAAAATATAACACTGCAGTTAAAAGGGGGATGTTCTTGTAGCTCTGGATAATTAATGACAGAGAAGGATGCAGCCTCATCTGAATAAGAGGCAGAACCATCTCATGGCTGCTCCACTTTGACATGACAGAAGGGAGCACATGCTGCACTGGTAAATCCATACCTAATGGAAAAAAACACACTGGTTGTTAAAAACCAAGAAGATTTAGGCAGGGTGAAGAAATGAAATGTATGGTTGTATATGAAATGTTGTAGGTACAGTTGAGATTTCAGTTGTATGAAACCAACTGAAAGTTCTGAATCGTCAAAACCTGCAACATTACAGACCATCCAAAAGTTGTAATTTTTTTCTTTCAAAATGTGTGCTTATCACCAAAAGACATTAATGAAATTGGAATAATTAATTTCTCAATTATTTGTTATACTGCATAAATTTGAGGGGGAGCGCTGAAAAGGGGAAAATGGCAAGCGTCATCCCAACACAATATAGCAATCTCAAATTCACTGGAGTCATCTTGATGCCTATATTATCACTTCAGTTTCCCTGCTTGCTTTAATTACCCAAGTAGTCCCATCAGTACAACATCTACTTCCAAACACGTTGTGTTGCCTCCTCCTCCTCTGCAGATCCTCTCCTTGCTGCTGGAGTGCTATATTCAACGCAGCATGGCAGAGACTTACAGTGCTGGCTGGATCTAGCTTTAGTAGACAGTGAATATGAAGTGACAAAAAGCTGTAATGCAGAGTGCTGTATCTGCCTCAGTACCGCACTGTGATGGGAATACATAAGACTATGTCTGTAATAGTCCACTGTTATTAACAAAATCTTTAGAGTTTCTGGTTATTGTGGATATGTCAGTTTTGGGGTTCCTAACTTGAAATCCTTTGAAGAGCCATGAATTGTAGAAATTTATGGGGAAAAAAAAGGTGTTTCAAAGCACTTCAGGTTAAGGACACCTAATTTTTTTAATCTCAAGCCATTACTATCTCTTCCCTGTAATATGCATGTAAAAGCATACAGCTATCATCCCGCATCAGAGTCCGTGCTTCTGTACTCAAGAATAGCTAGTGGGAGTTGGTTAAGAATGCGTGCTAGGAAGAACTAGTGCTACAAGAGGTAACGGGCACAAGCTTGAATTTAGGAAGTTCCATCTTAACATGAGGAGGAACTTCTTTCCTTTGAGGGTGGCAGAGCACTGGCACAGGCTGCCCAGAGAGGCTGTGGAGTCTCCCACTCTGGAGACTTTCAAAACCCGCCTGGATGCTGTCCTGTGCAACTGCTGTAGGTGCCCCTGCCCTGGCAGGGGGGTTGGACTAGATGATCTCCAGAGGTTCCTTCCAACCCTGAGCATTCTGTGATTCTGTGCTACAGTCCTGTTTTCGAGATAAGCACTTCCATTTGCTTCTGCCTGACAGTAAGACTCCTCTCTTTGCTGAAGGCTTTCTGCAGTTAACTAAATTTCTTTCAGGCCAGCAACTGTCTTCAAATTTTAACAGGCTGATAGGAGGAGGTGAAGAGAAAGAATTCATCCCGTAACATCCCTAATACGGGAAACAAGTGGATCAGCTGAGCCGGGGGGAAGATAAGTAAGGAAGAAGCTTATATAGGTAAATGATGCAGTGAGATTTGAAAATTAAGGAAATTGAAGAGGATCCATCTGGATTGAGTGAAGGATGGGAAAAAGAAATATGGAAAACCTATTTTAGGGAGTCAACATTAGAGCAAAAACTAAGCCACTGACTAAGCCCCGGCCTGAGGTTAGGTGAGGGAACAGAATGTGGAAAATTACTGGACATTACAGGAGAAAGTGCTGAACGTGATTGATAGTCGTGTGAGAAAATGCCTAAAGTTACAGATAAGTGCCGTGCAGGATGGCTGGGTTCACGTGGTTAAGGGGGAGTTTTGTGAGAAATGGAACAGAAGGCCCAACTTCACAGATAACTGGGGAGGTGTTCTGGAGACCTTTGGGGGAGTAACATCTTGCAAGGCACCATCACTAAGACCACAAAAGGCCAAGATTACCTAGGTAATGGTATCAGAATTGGCAAATTTGGAATGGATATAGCAAAGCTGGGAGCGATGGGGGAAAAAAAGTACTTAGGTGGGTGTTGTGGAGGAGACAACAGTGGAAGCAGTTGCAGAGGAAGTGGTAATAAGGCAGGAAATGAAAAAGGGATATTAAAATACACATACCATAGAATTGGTGCAGCCTAGGATATCTGTTGGGCAGCCCTGCACTTGACTGCCATAGCTGGAGCAAAACAATAAACCAAACCCACCCATCTGGCCATATCACCCAAACAGAACCTGCTTCTGCACCAGCGGGAGCGAGGCAAGCAGCGTGTTTTCCGGGGGTGCCGTGGGACCACCCTCCCGGATAAAATGGCCATCCTGGTATCACCATGTCAGTGCCCAGTCCAGGCTTGCCGGAATCCACAGCTGCCTGTCACTCCCTAAAAACAACACGACTGACCAAAATAAAAAGTACTTCTGCACTGGTCGATGTCCAAGTGGAGACCAGTGACAAGTGGTGTTCCTCAGGCGTCAGTACTGGTTCACTGAATTCACTTTTCTCTCGTTCTCTTACTTGTATGGCCTTTTCAGGCAATATTTTAATACCTTTAATAAACTGGTCAGCTGTGAAGACCTCATCCCTTTCTTTGGTCTTCTCGTCTCTGCACCTCTCATTTTCTTAAGTAAATGAATGATTGCATAATCCTGAATAGTGGTACAGACTTAAAAATATCACCTGGGATCATCCTGCTTTTCATTGTGTCTGTGTAGGCTGAAGAATTCTGCCTTTGACATTGTATGTAAAAGATTTATTTCTGTCATCAACTGGAGCATGCCATATATACAGATTCCTCTTGAAACCTGCATGGCTGGTTACATTTTTAACAATATCTCAGACTGTGAAGTACCTGGCACATCAAGCAGATACTTATTGTCTTTAATGAAAAAAATATTTTTTTATACTGTCATGTTAAAACTTGAAAGTTCAGATTCCAGCTGCCTCTGAGTACCACTTTTGCCCTCATAAAGAATCTGGTCAAATTAAATAGTTCTTTCTCAGGAGGGGGCAGAGGGGAGCGAGCACAAGTGCAAACACGTTCATTTTTTCTGCTGCATCGAGCCATCTTTAATTACGTGAAAATTGACAGTTGTCACAACTCAGAGTAGTAGTTTTCAGTATATAAATGACATCAAAGAATAGCATAAACTTTTCTTCACTGGTGGTGAATGCAAGGTCGCACGGAAAGGATGCAGTTAGTCCTGCAGCCTCTTCCAGGCACAAGAAATAATGCACACAAGTTTCTACCCAGGGCTGCTGGCAGAGGGGCAGGTGGCAATGCTCACTGGGGACTGGTGCAGCAGGGAGTTGCAGGACTGCCGGGCTGCCTGAGGAGCTGTGCTACATGTGTTCCTGATATCCCAAAATTAAATAGAAGCAGTGGAACTTGCATCCTGTTCCCATCCCCACCATTCCCTACCCCTCCAATGCATTCTGCAGAAATGCAACTGGCTTCTCGTAAGCTCATTTCTATAATTTTGCTCTTAGCATTACTAGGCAGTAATCATAATATTTCAGAGGAATTTTAAATATTACAGAGTATTCCTGTATGTTGTGTTTATGTGCTCTTTTTGCAATAAAGAATGAGTTGCTTTGTCTCTGGTGAGAAGAATTTAGGTCTGGTTCAGAGTTTCACTGTATATTGTTTGTGTTCCCAACAGTTTTGCTTCGAGGTACTGTCCCAGTCTCCTCTTCTGTGCTGGAATAGCAGATGAGGAAAAAGATGTGGACATGCTAGATTTAGGATACCTGTAAACCTTCACATGCCACAGACGTGGTAAACATGCCTTTTACTAGGTAGTACATTGTTTATAAGTACAGATGAAGTGTTTTGCAGCTGGAAAAGGGGAAATACCGGTGTTTCTATGGAAAATATTTGAAAGAATTTCTCTACACTGTTGTTCTGGGCAGCCATATCAAAATGTTGAATTCAAAACAAACAAAATGCAGAGAGGACATTCCAAAAAGACGAGGCAGAAGTCTATTCTGTGACAGGCAGTTTAACAGTTTAGCTCATTTACCTTATTTTAGCAAAGTAAATACCACAGAGGAAGAAGGGACAGCACAAAAGCAGTTGTTTGTAAGCTGAAAGCAGATAAATTAGAAGCAGATTT
Organism: Charadrius vociferus; assembly: GCF_000708025.1. Classification (NCBI taxonomy): domain Eukaryota; kingdom Metazoa; phylum Chordata; class Aves; order Charadriiformes; family Charadriidae; genus Charadrius; species Charadrius vociferus. The sequence goes on along the minus strand of NW_009648710.1, from coordinate 2,512,288 downwards.
CTAGCTACCAGAGAAGTTAGGCTGTGGAACAACCTCACAGTAGTGTCAGACAGATGCATGTTTAGAAGGACTTAAGAAGTCCTGAGGGTCCAGTAGTGTGTGGGCACTGATTCATCCCATTTGTTTCAGTCTCAGCTTGCTGTAAAACCATGCTGACTCCGTGGTTTCGACTGGCTTTTAATCACAGCAAAATTTTTGTCAAATTCTCAGTTTTGAAGTTCGTTAATTCTAAATCTCTTTGAAGTGAATAGGAGAAAAGTTTCCCACTTTGCTGTCTGAATGGCAAGTATTAGATCAGAAGTGCATGGCCCATCTTTTAGAAAGAAGAAAACTTTGTGTCGTTGGAACTCAAAAATTTGGCACTAGAGAATCTGATTTTTTTGAAAGATAATAGGGGAGAGCGTTGATGTTTTAATTTCCTAGCTTAGGCTATAGCTAAGCCTTAAGCCAGGGAAAAGAATGGAATGTAACAAAATATGTGACAAAGCTGCAGTGGTTACAAGTACCATAATTCTATAGAAAATGTGTTCCATTATGTTAATGAAAATGAAATATGTATTTTTCCTTGCAATATTGATGTTTTTCATCACCTTATTTTCTCAGTAATCAAGATATGCACACAGTGTAAGCTCTGGGTGAAATGTGTGATTATAGACCATTTAAGATATATATTTCACTTCAGAGAAAAACATGGAAAGATAATTAACTATATACCACGTTCAGTATTCTGTCTAAGAAATGTTATTTCTAATGAGACTATTACACTACCAGAGACACTCTTGTAGTTTCATTAGTGAAAACACTTTTGAGTGTTAATAATGAAACCATATTAATAAAAATATGAGTCACAAAGTAAAGAAAAACTGAAGGGCTGTGACAAACAACAAAACCTTCTGACATCACCACCTATTCTGATGAGGTATCAAATACACTGTCACAACTGCATGTAGAAACCCTTCAAAGTTTGCAAAGTCATCATTTAAAAATTGGAAAATGCCAAAACTTAAGATTGCCTATGTAGCTGTATTTATATTCTTCATGCATACGCATTTCATAATCTCTCAGATTGTTTTCCATAGGACCTTTGCCTTTTTAAGTGCCAAGGGTGAACAGTTCTCACAAAAAGCTGTTCAGCACCTTCTGATACTTTTTATGCCATGTGTGGTACCAGTCCTATTTGTTTCTCACTGTTCAAACCGTCTCAGAAGAGAAATAGTTCCTGCATAGACTTTTCTGTCTCATTTATCACTACTGTCTCTGAGGGCTTCACAATGACTAATTAATTTAACTTCACAAACTCTTGCAAGATAAGGGCTGGTATTTAATTGAGGCGCAGAGAAATGAAGGTCAAAAGTATCCCCTAACTTGGAGGTGCACTATTGAGATGCTCTGAACATGGTGTTTAGAACAATAAAGCTCTTTATGTTCAAATTACAAATCATTATTCACCCCAGTTGCAATAAATAGTGTTCAGCGTTTCTGTCAATCAGAACCTAAGCTCAGGACAGACACCTAGGAAATAAGAAATGAATGGCTATGAAAAATTTGGTTTAAGTGCCTTGCTTAATGAGAGGAGGACAGGAAACCTTTGACAGATGCAGAGCTATAATGTGATTTTCTGAGGCAGCGTTTAACGTTCCGGATGTGTTTTCTTTTCCAGCAACATCCCTGCCTCATTTTCAAAGATCACAGCCTCCACATTCAAGAATGGTCTGTTTCTGTGAGCAGGAAATCAAGCAAAGGCAGCAGGAGGCCTCCATGAATGAACAAGATGCTCCTGACTAAACTCAACCACAAAGGAAATGCATGCAAGATATGGAAGCAGAGACAGGTGACCCAGGAGGAAAATAGACACTGTTTGAGCTTGCAGGGATGGGGTTAGGAAAGCCAAAGCCCACCTAGAGTTGAAACTGATGAGCGACATGAAGGGCAACCAGAAAGGCTTCTACAAGTGTATCAGCATGGAAGGAAAACAAGAGAAAACATGGGCCCACTGCTGGCCAGGACCCTGGTGACAAAGGACATGGAAAAGCCTGCTGTACTCAATAACCTTTGCCTCAGTCTTTACCAGTAAGACCATCCCGTGGAAGTCCCAGGTCCTTGGGACCACTGGGAAAGTCTGGAGAAAGGAAGACTCACCCTTGGTGGAAGAGGATCGTGTTAGGGAGCTTTTAAACAAATTGGATGTGCCCAAGTCCACGGGACCTGACAGGCTCTACCCATGAGTGCCAAGGCAGTGGCTGATGCCATTGCAAGGCCACTATCTATTATCTTTGAAAGTCCATGGTGATCAGGAGAGGTTCCCAAGGACTGGAAGAAAGTAAATGTCACTTCTGTCTTCAAGAAGGAGGATTCAGGGAACTACAGGCTAGTTAGCCTCACCACAATCCGTGGGAAGGTAATGGAGCAAGCCCTCCTGGAAACCACTTCCAAGACTTGCCCTCTCTCTCCAAAAGCTTTCTTCCTCGGTTTCTGCTTCCTTATCCAGTTCTGTTCTGTCTCCATGACCTCACTTTTCAAGACTCCAGTTTAAACTCATCTCTGTCATTCACTTTAATGCAGACCTCACTGGTCGGTAAAATACTCTCCTCCATCCTCCTTCTCTGAGCTGTCTTTCCCTTTCCCAGTAGCTGTCTCCTAAATGAGTTTCCTTCCCTTGGGTTCCCACTTTTCTCCATCCCCATTGCCAATTCCTATGCCCTTCTCCCACCTTTTTCCTGAGCTAGACTAAATGTTTTTTAAAGGCTGAACTGCTCTGTCTGAAACTTTCTCTAGCTAAAAATAAGTAGCCTGAAGCAGACAGCACAGGAAATACAACTCACGTGGTTGAAGTTTCTCAGTGCTTGCAACTGAAAACATACTCTTACAAAGCAGTGTTAAGCAACCTTAATAAGAGACAGACCTACTAACATGCCAATAGCATAACTCTTTAAAAATGTCCAGGATTCCTAAATGCTGTCCCAAACAGCTGATGTCCTCTGTAGCACAAAATAGCAGGTATACTAACTATCCCTTAAAGCATCTGATAAAAAAGCAGGAATTTTTCCAGGAAATACATGCAAATACTTAATGAATATGTTAAGTATTCAGAGACTTAAACTATAATATGCATCATTAAGCTTCTCTAATTCTAATGCCCAAGATATTGAAAACCAAAATGTGCAAACAAATACTGCCCAAAAATTAATAACATAGAGTGACATTTGGCCCCCAGAAACACACACAAATCCCACGTAGCTCTGAGAGGCCATTATTTGGAGCTCATGTCTGCAACTATAAAGTTGCATTAACAGTCTATTTGTGTGAAGAAAATTAACTACCAACCCAAAGAATATAAATTACTTTATTAAATTTTTTAGAGAATGTATGTGAAAACAATAAATGAATTCAAGAAAAATCATAAAGCCAGAATTATTTTGTGAAAAGAAGACAGTAAATTTGTAGTTGAAATTATTTCCATGGTACTGTCCACATCTATACACATATATAAATAATAAATGCTGGGTTAGTGGCAGAAGAACATTTTTAGGATGTTGTTCAATGGCTGACAAGGATGAAGTCAACTGAAACGTATTTTTAACCAGAGGATAAATCTTCTTTGAAGGCTTTATAAAGAAGCCTTATAAATTTAGACCAAAAGCCTGGATTTATTTTACGTACTCTAGACCTCACTTTGGCCTCCGATCACAGGAAAACTGGTGTAAATCTGGAATACCTCCTTTGAAACCAACCAAGGCTTTCAGAATTCGTGCTCCTAAATCCAAGAGAAGAATTTAACCCAAGGGCCCAAAGCCAGCTTTACTGAGCGAGAGACATTTGGTCTGGCTGCAGGGGGGAGAAGCTGTGGCAGCTGCCCGGCTTTTCTCCCCAAGAAGTGATGTCAGGCTATTCAGCAGATCCCTTTGGGCGTCAGACAGCATGGGAAATAGCCAGACTCTCTCCTGAATGGTAACTGTTAGAGAGAGACAGCTGGCATCTCTTTCAGAAGGCTCAGGGGAGATGGCCACCACCTAGAAATCCCTTACTGGTTGTTGGCCTCTTGTTTCAGGGCTGCTGTGACTTGCTCTCAGTCCTCATTCTTTTTGTAACATAATATAATTTAATTTATGACCACAAAAGGTGCAACAGGAAAGGGAAAAGATGAAAAATATTATGCTAAATACAACCAGCCATATACTTGAAAATGTAAACATCAAACTATTCCCTAGATATGTAATTAGAGGCAGCTTCAAAGAGGGAAAGGCACATTTTTAGCAAATATATCGTATTTTGTATATGCTGCTTTGCCTAAAGGACAGTCTGGTTTTCTACAGGAGCACAGCAAACTGCTTTTAAAGGGATCATCAGCCAGAGTTTGTGGCTGATCACTTGGAGCTCCCAGGAGACAGACAGAGGCATGACATGGAAAAGAAAATAAAAATACAAAGGCAAATGTTGCCCATCTCCAGCATCCTCCTCTTGCCCTCCCAAGGCCCTGAAGGATGGTGTACCAAGCCACTCACTGGAGTGGTGGGTAGCAGGAGTACATCCTCTGATGCATTCCCCCTTCCTAGCTCTATGAAATTAGTGCTGGAAAAACCATCAGGCTGTGCTGGAAGGCTGATTTAATAGCACCAACTGGTAATAAATGCCCTTAACAGGCTCCCATTCCACCCACTGCTGCAGTCCCCTCTTCTGGGAACTGTACTGGGCTGCTGCAAATGTCTCCTCCTTCGGCCTCTGCTCTGAATCCGATCCCTAAGACTTGTCTCTGGAGAGAGACACATGTAAGCCCTGCCCTCCGTGAATCCCCATGTCTCCCTCCACGCATTTGGACTACACTGCCAGAACCAGCTCACAGTCTTTCACTAGGACATTCCCCATCGCAGGGTGCAGAGTTAGCTGAGGTGTCCACTGCTCCTACTGAGCCCAGCGAGCGCTGCGGAATGGCCTCTCTCCGTGGAAGCTCCAGTATTTGCAGCATGAAATTTCTTTCCAAACTCTGACTCATTGCCTCCTTCTAATGGCCTTAATCCTCTGCCATTGGAAGAGAAAGGCATGCTGTAAGGGGGGCTGTTATGGCTTCCTTCATCAGTTTGTAAAATCTTTAGCATATCATTACTAGCAGACCCAGTCTGTTTTTCAGAGCTCTGGTAGAGGAAAAGGAAACAGGAGGGCAATAGCTATTTTACTGTCCCAGGTTGCTGCCTTGGGCAACTGCCTGCTTTGCCTGTTCCGTACAAGAACCACCTAAAAGCAAGCACTGATTAAAAGTTTCCCGAATAAATATCCAGGCTTTTTTTTCTCATTGTTTTATTTTCTAAAACATTTTTCACCTCAAATAAAAAAGCCCAAGAAGATCAATACTGACTAACATCTGAAATGTTTGACTTGTGTGCTCTTTCTTAACAGCTTTCACTTTCTGAAACGTTAGTCTGTTTGTGGGGAAGAGCAGTTCCTTCTTCTGTTGGTATTCTTTGTACTAGCTAAAAAGCTACCTTGGCGAAAAGATGCTGAGGAGTAGATCCAGTAGATTCTTTGTGGGTGGAAAGAATATTTTTATAGTTCCAATTTAAAAATTAAGAGATTTTTACTTAACTTTTCTAAACTTTTTGCTTAGATAAATGGAAAAAATCCAGAATGCCAGTGAGGATACATAAGGATGAGCTGAGATCAACTCTTATTTATGCTCCTGTGTTCATCTTTGGACAACACAAAGGAGAATTGGACACAGAGCCTCAGGATGCCTCTGTGAGTAATTTAAACTCATGTTTAAATGTCCTTTGTCTGTGGCAGACCATTTTACCTCTGGCAAGTAGTTTCTGAAGTCCCAATTCCTAAATATTCATGGTTTGCATCTATTATCTCCAGCCCTCTGTAATGATGTTTGTTTCAGAATCAGTGTGGGGTTTTATGTGGATGCATTTGATTTGTCCAACGCTTGAAAGCAAAGGGAATAACTTAAAATCAGTGAAACTATTTTCTTGGATTGTGAAAGGGAAACAATAATACTTCACTTCTTAGGTGTTAGGAGGACTTCCTCAGTCATTTCACTTTAAAACGTTTTTATTTAGCAAATGGAGTTTGACAAGAACCAAATCCTTGGCATAATGTAGCACTTCTCTCTTTTGAATATCTGTTTCCATTAAATGACTGACCTTATTTTTTTTCCATTTTTTGTGGGCAACAATACAGCAACATCAACATTTTACATTTCTGATAAGGGAATCGGATTATTTTTTATTATTACCCCAAGACATTAGTTGTACAAAGGACCTAAGGGTAAGTTTTACTAGCAGATAAAATTAGTAACTACACATAAACTGCAAGGCTGAAAGGCAGAAACCTGTAGAATGAAAAAAACTGATGTTATATGAGAGAATTCAGTACTAGCCATATTAAAAATTCATCTTCCTGAAATACAGATTTTAAAAAAAATCAGCATGAATTAGTGTGAATCTATATGTAATAGTTGGCTAAAATCTCTGCTGTTTTACAAGCACACTGTCGCATAAACAGAAAAACATGCAGTAAAGAAATATAACAACATAGGAAAACAGGAGACTCTTACAGTAATGCATAAACATAGATTTCTTTATTCAACGTGCCTAAATGTGGTGTGATTTTTATGTAATATTTGCTATTTAGCAACTTTTTTTGTTGATTGGGGAATTGGTTGACTATTTCTCACTAGTTGAAAGGCTAACGCTCATCAGACGGTTCATGAGTTGGGAAACACAGTCTTGTTCTTTCCTCACGCCACACAGTGTTTGATAGCCAGAGTCCCTTCTATGAGAATTTAATGAAGAATATTTCAAAGCAATTGTGTTGCTTATAGGTTTTTCAGCCTTTCTTTACACTGACGAGTGAAGCCTTAACTCCTCTCCGGGGCTGGATTCAAAGCCCACTGTAGTCACTGTGGTGACTCCCATTGACTATAAGAGGCCGCAGATGAGGGCCCACGTGTGCGGTGTTGAGCTGCGGATGCAGAAACCCTGTTGCTTCAACTGCAGCTTAGGGGACTCAACTCATACAGGGACATTTTCCTGCATTCACTTAGAAAGGGTACAGCATGTACTTCCTTAGTGCGTAGACAGCTCTCCTATCTGCTTTTACAGAATAGTGGAGGAAGAATAATGTTCTGAGCACGGGATGAGAAGCAGCAGAGCTGTGACAGGGCTGTAAGTGCTCCTGGTTCTTTCGCAAAGACCCATGCTAAGCAAGGAATGGGTTATTTGACCCCATCCCGTCTTCTGGCCTGCACATAAAACAAATACCTTTCTTTACCAAACTATAGATTAACATCAAACTGGAGATTAACGATTCAGTAATAGAAAACAGTGATTCATATGACTAAAACATGAGTTGATCCTGTCTGCATTCCTCGCACTCCTGCTTTACATTGTTTTACTGCATTTGCTTAATAGCACTCCCTAGTCCTTAAAAAAATCTGCAAGGGATAAGATATATACACCTATTATTATGCTAAAGAGGCAAAACAGCATAGCAGCAAAAAATGTAAGAGATTCTGTTACTTGTCTTTTTGAAAACAAGTCTAATGTAATGCAATGCATGAACTGCCTTTTACAACAGACATAGTCTCCTGCTCTACTAATTCTTTTTTTGTGAGGAACTGGATTTAAGACAGTTTTTAAGAAAGAGCTGCCATCAGAAGGAGTTGTTTTTCAGTTAGATTAGCTTGGAAACGTATCCAGTTATTCCTACCATAAAGCAGTCTTCTCTGGCATGTGCATCCTTTGAATCGGTTAATCCTAACAATATAGGAACTAAAATTTAATACATTTTTCCATTTTTTATTATTGTTCTTAAAGGGAAAATACAGAAAATATTTAAGATACAACATGTTCCTACTGATATCCATCTACAGATTCCTTAAAGTTTTCAGAAAATTATAAAAAAATTACACCTATATATGCTCCGATTTTGTCTAATATGTATATTTTAAGGATGAGTTCTCAGTTTCCAAATCTTCCCATTACTCAGAATGGGAGTATGGAGTCCATGCTGTTGGCAGAATGTTCCTTGAATAAAGACTCTAAAGGTCAGATAAAACAGCCCAAACACCTGGTATGTTACCTTACTTCTACACCGCAGACCTGGTTTCATATAACTCTTATAAATATTTTTTAACTCATACTGGTTTTTCTCCTGTTTCACCTTGGTTTTGTCAATCTACTCACTCCCAAGGTCTCCCAAATCTCAATAAAATAAGAGGAAGCCTAATGCTATTTTGATTTAATTATTGCATACAGATTTCATAGTCCTCCCACTCAAGGAGGATTGGCTGAGTCTAATTTAAAGCCATTGCCCCAGTTATCTTTTAGGTGGATCATGATGGGAGTGTGGGGAGAGCACTTCCTGCAGGGTCTGGGTGGATGCCTGTAATGGTTTCCTTAGGCAATAGCAGTTTATGGAAACTCAGAGTCAGAGAAGCAGTTATCATCAAAATTCATCTCTGGGAGGGATTTTCGTAACTTATATTTGTTTTTACTTTAGTAGTTTAATACTGCAACACCTGTCCCAAAGCACAATCCTTATATCTAAGTGGATTCTGAATTTTAACACCTATATTTAATTCTGAAAAGTCTAGAAAATTATATATATTATTCTTGGTTTGGTTGTTTGGGTTTTTTTTAAAGCGCTGAAAATGTCTTATTAATGTAAGTGCATTAACTGTGCTATTAACATACAGAAAATCACAGTTTGAGGAATGCCCGTAACCAGAACTTGCTCAAGACCAGTAGTTAGATCTCCTGGGAAAGATGCATACTTCAGCAAAGTGAACGTATGTTCCAAATGGGGAGGGAAGGAGACAAGAAAGGGAGAGTTTTTAAACCAAATAAATACAGTAAGCTAAAACAGTCTGAAGTATGCTATTGCAAGAATTAAGTGTGCATATAGTTTCTTTAAAGTCTAGGTCTAAGTTTTTTGTTATTGTGATGTTACTTGTGGCTGCTTCATGGACACGTTCTAGATTTGCTATATGGACTTCTGTTTGCAACTATAACGGTGCAGGAAAGATAACATATCAGTGAAGTGCAGAGAACTGTTATGAATTAAAAGTGTATTAAAAATTCAGAACTTCAAAGGTCAATAGCTGTTGCTTGATAAAACACAAAACAATGATTAAACTAATGATTGATCACATGTAACTTCAAAAATCTAATTCCTGAAGGTAGAAAAAGCAATGAACACGCAGTCAATGGCACGACTTTCTGTGGCAGCTATGGTATTGATTTCTAGCCATCAGTCAAAGTGGTGAAAGCCGAGCCACAGAATCTGTTATTCTTCCCAAACTTCTATATCGTAGTTAGTCTGCTAACTCCAGAGTACGCTCCGAAGTTGCGTATTTTCATATACATTCTTCAATTGTCAAGCTTTGCAAATAGCTCTAATTTTCTAATATTCGTTTTCCTTTTTCTTTAGTTGTGGAACATTTATTCAGCAGATGTCTCTATCTCATCTCAATATCCCCATCTCGCTGAAGTTATAAATTAAACCCCGGGTGAAATTTAAAGAGGCGTAACAGAGAATTTTCCAGATTTTTTGCTGTTTTCCTCAACAACGAAGTTACTATAAGTAAAACAAAGGAATTATTGACAAAAGATCCTTTGCGTTTTTATTTAGACAAATGCTGGGGATGCCTGTTTGGAATTAAATCCTTAAGGATGCTCTGCTGGATAAACATGCTTCTCTAAAGAAATGCAATGAGACATCTTGGGTATATTACAGTCAGTTGTCGACAGCATTCCTTTCACTCGTTTTGATTAATGTGCCATTGCATCCTGGTAAGATTAATGAACTGTGAAGGATATATGGACACTGCCTCTTCATTTCAAACAAAGAGTGTGAAGAACTTAAATAACCATAACATTTATATGGTGTGTTTTGTTAGGATCCGATTGACTGTTTCTGCCTTTATAAAGCCTGTGTGGATTTTGTTTGTTGCCTTGTTTTATGGGTGGTTTTGGAGCTTGCAATTTTTAGACAGTATTTATGTTGGCCAAGGGCAACTATGAGCTATTATTTCAACAGGCAATGCAAGCTTATGCTAGATGAGCTGATTAGATTTGAATTAGCTACCAGGTAATGGTATGAGGTTTTAGTGGTGCTTTGAAAAGACAAATTTATTGTAATATGTTTTCTCTGAGAGTTGCTATAAAACATAACTAAAACAGAAGAGTAAAAAGAAAAAAAAATCTAAAGTTGAAAAGAAATAAAAAAGATCTGGATGCAGCTGTAGCTTTTCTATTACATTACAATCATAAAGAAAGTTTTAATGGCCATGGATGAATTGCAGGTCTGATACTATTTCTAAGTTTGTTTTCCATCTGTAAATTTTGGCTTAAATATTTTTTTACCCTTGAAATCATCCGCAATGCCATCACCAGTAATTACAGTCAAAACTACCTCTGTCAACCACAGAGAATTAAATTCACTCAGTGGCTAGGGAATGCTTCTAACAATTGTTTCTAATGCTTGTAAGTGTCAGAATGTTATATCCCTACTGATTTTAAAGTAGTGCAAATACTAATGTGCTATTGGTTAGAAACAGATAATAAGAATTAATTTTTAACAGATATTTTTAAAAAAATCTCCGTTCTGTTGCTTTCTCATTCACTATACTACCTTAATCTTTCTGTGTAGACCTACTTTACATTCTGAAATGTGTAAGCTATATGAGACTGAAGTGTCATTAGGAGCCTTGAGACTGGAATGATGCTTCCCCAACAATCATCAACATATAACCAGCGGCACACAAATTTTGAAAGTCTGAGGAAACTCCTGTGAGTTGTCCTGAATTATCTTGTGCGCTTACCAGTGAATTCCAAGGTTAGCTCTCTACGTAGTGGTGTGAAGGTCCTCAGAGCAGATAATTTCTCTGGTCAAAAAGCTGAAAGGAGGACCCAATCTGTTTGAAAGCTGGGTTTTATCAAGTTTTAAACAGCACAGGGCTTCATTTCCTAGGACGTTCAGACAGACTTGGAATTTTTATTTAAATTTTTGTGGATGTTTTGAAAACCCTGATGTTAAAGAGATTACAGTAGTCAAATTAGAAATATATTTGCTTTGCACAGTTTTAGGCGAGTTTGCCAGCACAGGTTTAAACCTGCCTTTTTTTGTCAGGCTGGTGGAACCCCTAGGATGGTTTTTTGCTGTTGTCTACAACGCATTTAGCAAAATAGCATATATGTCACTTAGTCATGTGTATAAGCGGTACCTGATGGTTCAGAGGTAGATAGAACTTGGGGAATTATTGCACTTGATGCAAACCTGCCACACTCAAATTTTCACTTGGTTGTTCTATGCTAGTATAGTGTTAGCTGTCACATAAAGCCATCAGTGAAAGTTTGGCTCTTAGAAAAACAAGGGCAAAAATCTTGCTGGCTTCAGCAGAGCTGGGTTTTCAGGCAAAGTGAGTAGAAGTCCAATCCAGTGGCGATGCTGATGCCCTTGGGGACTGCTCAGGAATAGTGTGAAGAACTCAAAATTGCTCTGTCTAAAAAAACATGCTGCTTTCTTTCCTATGTCTGTCCCACAGTATGTTCTTTGTTATCATCTGTGAATCACCAAACATCCTTTGTGACGTTTATGTGGTATAGTTATAAATAACTCTAACGCTCGCACGTTAAGCAGAAGGTGATTTACAAAGTTCTGCTCAATCTGACAGCTGTTACTACAGCATAACCAAATAGATGACTTGCAAGTTTATTTTAATTATAGATAGGCCTACACTGAAATACTATAGTCACCTGTTTTGTACTGGGACTGCAAAATAGTGGTAAATAATAGCATGAGCTATGTTTGCCTTTGTAAAAAAGAGTGCTGGCCTTCACATAGTTAACTTGTTTTCAAGTATCGAATTTTCCGGTGGCTCTTTTTAGCAGGTTTGTGATCAGGTGAATCCACTTACAGAATTCGTTAGACTTCTATTCAAAGTGTATAGAATACTCAGAAAGACCCATTTAAAATACAATGAACCAAAGTCTAGTCTTCACAAGGAGAAATTCACCCGTCAGTAATAATCAAGTAATAATCTTAGCAAGTTTTTCTTTGAGGAAAAACTGCTATCACTAACAAGAACAGTTCTGCATTTGTCCTTCAAATGCTTCTTTTGTGATACAGTGAGTCACATCTGTGAAAACAAACAAGGAAATGCATCAAAACTATGTAATTCAATACTGTAGAAAGTGCCTTACAGAAATAAGGAACTGTCCACAGATCATGTTTTTTTGGATTAAGCAGGTGAATTGGAAGAACTTGGCTCTCTGGTGGGCTTCCCAACGCCAAGACAACAACTTCCAGAAATATTAATTTGGAGAACTGTTACGCAAATCCTATAAAGTCCTTTACATCTCGCAAATGAGTCAGAATAAGAACGTTACGTGGTATGGGTCATAACTCTGACCACTTATAGTGACAGTTATGAGACTAAGTTTTGAACAGTCTTTGAATTTTGATCTCTAGAAGATCCTTGCTTACAGTAAATATTGGAACCTTTGTAGCAGTCAGAAAAGTTATATTGTTCTTTCATGAATATGTAATTGTAATAACCTATCAGAATAGAATAATAGGTACTCCAAAAAGAATAATGAAAGACAACTTCAGTATATGCACTGTAATCTTGCACTCTGTGTTTCCTAAAATAGGTCACTGACAGAGGATCTCTGGTTCGATTTTAAACGGTAAACCTTAATAGAAACTGCTTCACTTATCTGAGGTGATGTGACCTTCTGACTGAAAATTACACAATAGTAGTTTCAGATACTACTTTCAGTGCTTCTGTATTTGGACAAATTTTGTCATGAAGTAATTCTTACAGTTGAAAAGCATAGCAAGGTTACATGTACTGTATTCAAATTTCAAGCTATAGTAAGTTCATTGCAATAGCTTAACTTGCACATTAATGTTCTTTTGGAAAGCCTTGTCAGTTCTGTCAGTCTCTCGAAACCACTATAGCCCATCAGAGCTTAAATAAAGCAAAATCTTTATTATTTCGAATATTAAGCAAATTTAAAACAAGTAATTGCTCCTTAAAAGGATGGGGATTTTTAAACCTTATTCACATCTTGCAAGTGCTTGCAAAGTCTAGCAACCTTATGGCCTTGAATACTGACACGTGAAACCACCCTTCCTTTCATATTTGTTTGCAGGACTGGTGTCTGAATCTTATTTTTGGTACTAGAAGATTTGGTTTTACCTGAAAAGCTTGATACAGGAGACCTGGAAATTGTATTGTTCTTTCTTGACTATGAACTTCACCTCACAAAGAATGTTTTGTTGCAGCTCATCATTTCTTTGGAAACTTCTCTGACACCAGTCTCTTTACAAGGAGAAACAGGAGCTATGAAAACCCTAAAATGCTGCAAATGTGCGTCTGCCTCACAATATCTGTGTCTAAAGAATTATTTTATTTCAGTATTTCACTGGTCTTGGTAAAAACATTCAAACATACGATTCAAATAATCAGAAAATTTCATATATTTCAGTGTTTCAAATATGCAGCCCTGAAGGTGGAAGGCCTCTCCATATATGTCTTTGAGAATTATAAACTGAGAGAGAGGTGTAGCAAAAACATGTGAACCTTTATAAACCCATTTAGCAGATTTACCTCTTTTCCCTGGAAGCAGATGCATCTAGCTTTACGAGGTACAATTCTAGCTGCTTGGTATGCAGGTTAAGACTTTTGTGAAGCGGGGTTATTGTTGGTTTCTACTATGTCAACAGACATATGAAAAAGAGCAAGACTCATTCATAAAGGTAGTGGAAACTACAGGAAGTCGTACAAGGGGACTTAGAATCTCCCACCTCGTGCTTTATTTTCATTTGTTTCATTTTAATGGTGTTGTCTTAAAAAAAAAAAAAGCTGAACATTTTATGTAAAAAATATTAAAAATGGAAGAAGCACGTGTGTGAAGCAGGGGGACCTTGATGTAGCAGACAATGGCTCATGGAGTACACAGCTTCTTGACAGGAGTTGATTTGTGTCTGGCCAGTTCACGTTGCCAGCAGGGAAGGTGTTCAGCTCCATCTAAACCTGCCGTTAGAAATTACTGATGCACAGCCCTTATGCTGGTCATCAGCACAAGCCAGCGGTGAAAGCCATCTCAATGCCTACTTTTCTTTTTCACACAGAATTTGAGATTAATATGAGTTTTGTCCAAGTGAGGTACGGCTATTCTAATAGATTAAGAGCAGGCACCGACTGCAGCCTCTGTTTATATTGCCTTTAAATTGATCTTTTCTATGTTTAGAAGTTCAAAGAAAATTTGCAGGTATTAGCAGGTAGGAGACAGAGCAGGTATTTAATTTCAGGATCTGACTGGTTATTAGACTACTTTTTGCACTCTCACTCTACTTGATGCAATTCTCTTCAGGCTTCCATTCATGCTAAAGCATGACATCCATTAACTGGAGTGAAATAATGCATGCATTAAAATTCAAGTGATTAATTTGGCCCTGGTCAAACCTTGTGAAATGCTGAGCACTAAAACCAATAGAAAGAAAGGATGGTTGGCACTTTCAGGCCTAGTCCCTGTATCTTTCTCTAAACAATTCCTTCCTGCTTCCTTTCCTGCAATTCTTTCCATGCTAATCATGATGTATTTCAACCTTGATTGAGGGAAATTGTGTATTATGCAGAAAATATACAAAATTGCGTCGTTGGTAGATACGAAATAGCAGTTATGTCCTTTTTTTTTTTTTTAAGTGCTATCATATGACCTATCTTGGGCCAAAGCTGGTAGGTTGAAAATTTGCTGGCATCTTTTCTTTCAGCAAATTGAACTCAGAATTTGGAACTAACCTTGGTATTAGGTGTTTCTAAGTAATTGATAAATGAGTATCAAAATCCCTTTTCTTGGCAATCAAGAAATGTAGAGGCAATTATTGTCTTTTTAAAGACCTAACAATAATGGACTGTTTGCTCATAATTACAGTGTCAAGGTCATCAGAATCTGAAAGGAAATCATATACTGCCTCTGCTCTGTGCTCTACACTGCTATAACTATTACTTCAAGTTTATAATGTTCTATATATTTACTTGAGAAACCCCTACATCTCTCTAAAAAAAGATCTTTAAGCCTGATAAGACCTTGAACTGCTTGCAAATCTAATGCAGTATTGGATTATCTCTTTTGTCTCCTTTTTGCTGATTGGAAAGAATTATTTGTCCCTGAATGCCAAGGACAGTTCTGCAAAATTGGCTGAACAAATGAACCAATAACCCCAACCTGTATGCTTATCCTCAGTATAAGAAAAGAATACAGAGAGCAATAGCTCTGTGTGTGTGTATACAGAGACAGGGAGAGAGGAAAAAAGATTTATTTTTGGTTTTGCTTGGAAATTGTCTTTGACATTTTTGAATAACTAATACTCAAAGAGAAAAAGCAAAAATGTTGCCTTGAAAATAAAATAAATATGCAATTTAAATGCCAAATCCTTGTCACAAAATCTTAGTGCGCTGGAGGCTGGATGGCTGACCTTCACAGAAGCCATGGGGCAGTAAACAGATGTGAGGAGACAAGGGACTGGAGCAGGTTGGAGGAGGAGAATAGGGACTGGAGCAGGTTGGAGGAGGCAGGCTCAACACTGTAGTCATATCTCTCTGATTCATCGTGATTGCCAGCCCCAGAGGACAGTGGAAGCCACACAATACTCTAGTGTTGGCAGAGTAATTCTCTACCAACACGGGAGGAGCTGGTGCTGCTAGAGCGTGGGGTAGAGTAATCACGCTACCCCACGCTCTAGCAGCACGAGCTCCTCCAGAATGGGAGATGTGCTGTCCCTGAGTCTGATTAATTTGGCCCAACATGCGTGCATACCTTGAGACGTTGTGTACCAGAAAGCCACAAAACTTGCACACAAAATTCTTGAGATTATCATTAACTTGGGATAATTTTAGGCTATTGTAGTTATACTTTGTTGGCTGAAATCTGCTTGGACCTCCTTTCTGCTTAAGTGTGAATCCGTCAGGTTCAAACTGTAACAGTAGATTCAACAGGGCCTCTGTCTGAGCCGCGGCAATAGCACACACTTGCCCGTACTGTTCACTGGTTTGCACAGTCTCTGCAGATTTGGCGTAGGCCAGCAGCACCGACCCGCATGGCTTGGGTGACAGCACAGGCCACAACTGTTCCCAGCAAGCAGTTTGGATGGTGCCACTCTGTCTGAAAACTGAGAATAGTTACCTGTGCGGACATGTGCTCTGCCATACCAGTTGACCTCAAGCCAGAAAATTATTCCCAGTTCATTCTGTTTACTCATACAGTCGTAGGCTTAAGGCTTTCGTCTGTGCTGAAAAATCTGACTTGCCTATTTGGCAACTTGTCTGCATTATCCTGCCTCACTCTCCACCACTTCAAACCACAGTGTAATCCTGTTTTTCAGCTACTGATTCATACGGTACTTTTTAGAAACTCAAACCTGAATGTTTTAGCTCTCTTTGTAAGAAATTCTGCTGCGTTTCGAGACAATCATTCTGTAGCGCATGTAGGGTGGTGCTCGCTGTTCCACTGGTGTGGCAGGGGAGGAAAGCACAAAGAGCACCTCAACATATTTGGGGCATTACTTCAAGTCTTAAAATCCTAGAGACTAAGGACTGAAACTTGTATTCAGTGTCCAGGGACAACACAGTCGAAAAGAGTTTCAGTCCTGAACTCAGAGGAAAAAATAGGCTGCAAGTCTAAGGCTAAAGTATGGAGACTATCTTCCCTGTGCATCAAGAAGTTCTACATTTGAATCAGTATCTTCTGCAGGGCACAACACAGGGCTGAGCTTTACAGATATGGTTTTAGGATGTCAATAAGAAGAGGGAATCCCAGAACCAGAGAACAAAACCAAAATATGTAATACTTCTGGAATCATTCATTATGATCATGTAGGAAATCTGTTTTTTAAGTAAGAAGTATAGCTGCTCAATATTCTGTAAGAGCCATTATATGCTTTCATAAATCTGTCACAAATTGATTCTCCTTAATTTAATTTTTCAATTAAATTATTTATGCTTTTATTTAGCATTGCAAGAAGCAAGTGAAAAATAGATTAGACTTAAAAATTCAATTAAAAAAACAGTCAAGTGCTTAGCTCTGAAGATTCCTGCTTTTATTTTGGAGGAATGGGATTTTGATTTTAATTTAATTGTCAAATTCCAGAACTCTCCTAAAACTACATAAAACTGTCTTCATTTATTGACTTAAGTGCATGGAAAAAAAAAATAACTTCCATTCTGTGTATCGATTCTTTGGTCTGGAAACAGCAGATTAATATTTCATATTATTTAGTTTATATATGCTGTAATTAAGACTGATACACTGTAATCAGTCTGCTTCAAATAATTTTCTAAAGTGTCTCATAAATTAGATTGAATCCTGTTTACTTTTCTTTCCTAATAGTGATACAAAAAAATAATTACATTTACAAAACAATATATCTGGATCCACCAGTCATGACACTTTTAATAAAAGACAGAAAATCTATGGGCAGGAACATTATTTCCTTTATAATCTGTTATGTTCTTGTTTCTTCCCAAAGATACGTACAAAGTGCAATGCCGAAAGGTTAGGTGAAATGTAGTTTTTACCAGTAGATGCAGCTTGTGATCCAAACTAGATTATCCTCAACTCAGCTTTGTTTGAAAAGCTATAGTTTTCCCTCTCTATCACTCTATGCTGTTGGGTGATGACATAATGCTATTAGATTGAGGGTGAGATTCTAACAGACCTTTTAAGGGTATGTAGCAGTACATAGACAGAAGTTGTTATAGTTCCTAAATATAGATGGTGTAAGGGTATTGCAAACACTAGAGCGGAAAAGGACAACCTCTGTACTGATGATGCTAATCAATGTCAAATTTCAACTGTTAGGCAAGAGCTGAGGTTCCCACAAGTTGTGTAGTCATCTGCCTTTGCAAACGAGCAAAAAGTCATGCAGGGGTAACTACAGTGTAAGCAAAGCCCTGAGGGGTAAATATTCCAAAGGCATATAGTGCTTTAGCCAGTGAAGTTACTGATAATCACATAGGTGTGGCTGATTTATAGATAAGCATTTAGCAAAGGCTGCTTGGGACTTCTCCAACATTTAGCTCAAAATAGCGTAATCAGATAGGACCCTGGCTGAAAACTGCAGAGAGCTCACTGCATATATTTTACAAATACAACAATTAAATACTTGTGAATTTTACAGTATGTCAAATATATGCTCCTCGCGCTGGAAACATGCCTCCTTCAATTTTTCCTTTGTGGGAAATTTCTGTCACAAAACATTTTGTTCAGCACTTAAGCTATTGTACAAAGTTATTTTTCATCATAAGACAATCTGTTGAATTCGAATATATTTCTGCCATCTTTAATCTTTGTAGAACACTGTACAGACCATTTACATTTCCCATTTTTTTTATTAAAACCACCATTCAAAATAGTAGGGTTTTAGTTGTTAAGAAGAATTCTGTTCATCTAGCTGACACCCACACACTCCAGAAAGCAGATTTGCCTGTGTGTTTTCATAGGGGATGTAGAACTGTAGAATGTAGATTGTAGAATGGGATGGCTGACACGACACCAAAGCAGCACTTTACCTCCTGTACTATCTCTTCTCCAAAGTTACTTTTACAACACATTTTTCACGCACTATACCTTCATTCTGTTGGTCCCCTTGTAAGTTTTAAGAATCCATTGCCCTAATGTGGCCATTTTGCAAATGGCGGTAACTAGTTTTGTCTCTGTTTCCAGGTGCTATGTGTATGTAGTGTTTTATTCTTGTTCCTGATGAAAAAAATCGTAAATTATTACATCTATGGTGTATGAGCTATATTGGTCACAGTTTTTTCCTACACTGCTGTAAACTCAGTTAAGTCAACAGAGATCTTCTGGTGAAAACTGAATACTGTAAGGTGGCAGGCTTGATATTTTTCATCAGACTGCAGTAAGATTACGTTTTTTATCTTGAATTAGTATGTATAACTATTTCTTTAAAAACAAGGATTATGCTATTTGCATATTTGAAGAACACATGAAGGATCACTTAAGTGAACATCCATACAGCACTGTAATAAACTAAGTAAACTGCACTTTGTATTTCTGACATATGAGGTATTAACTTGAAAAATAACTTCCCAGCACTGTCTTAGACCAATAGCACTTCAGAAAAAATTGCCAGATGTTGAAAGTAGAAAAAGTAAAAATAAGTCATTACACTTAAACTACAGTATTATATTTGGTTATGTTGTGTTACGTTTGTTTAAAATAACCAATACTATGCAATTATGCAAAGCTTTATAGTGGAATATATAGCATAATTCTAGAAAAGAGAGTCTTGTTATGAAGACAACCTGACCTTTCAGTAGGTGTGAAAGGTATGCTTATCCCACTGGACACATCTGAATTGTCATTCTTAAAATGCTAGGAGACCCGGTGGTTCCACCACTTTAACTCAATCTATTTATTAATATCCATCTGGAGATTCACAACTTCTTTACCAGTGAGTTTCCCTGGAGATGCTGACAAATATTGTCTAAGATGAAAAAGAGTGATTTATCATATTATCCTAGATTTTCAGATCTCTGGAAGTCAAGCAGGGAGTCAAGTCTACAGTACGTCTAGCTCATGCTAAAAGGAATACAGGTGCATGCACAGAGCAGTAAATCGCACTGTGAGTTCAGCATACCTTAAAGGCATCAGACTTGCTAAGCAGTATGTCCACCTCTACTTTTCTCCTGAGATTTCCAAGACGGCTACCTGCATGCCTGAAGTGCAACGCATCATTCATTACAGGGAGCTGGGGTATAGGTGCCCCTCATTTGTACACCACTTTATGTAATGGTTTGAATGAGTTAGACTTCACTATAAAACTGTCAAAAACTCAAAAGCCAAAAATATTGAGAGGGTAATCAAACTATGCAAGTAAAATGTGCGTAGCAAATAAATAAGACATCCATTGTTTTGGGTTTTTTTCCATTTTAAAGTTCAAAATGTAAGGCACTGCTTTGTCAAGAAATTCCCTTGTTTACCTTTGGCGTTATCATTTGTGACAGTAATAACCATCCTTATCTCATCTCACATGGTTGAGAATACCAGCTGAGCATAAATGAAAAACTGTTGGGTCCCTCTGCACACTTTACTATTGGAATAAGAAGTATAGTTAGGGCCAGCAGTTGAGTGAGGCTGCATTATAGACTCTGCAGGATTGGTGGCAGCTGGCCCAAATTAGAGAAACCCCACTCCGTACCCCAGCTTACACTGCAGAGAGCAATAGGCAGCTCCTCTTGTCTTAGAATGGAGGAAGCCCAAAAAGGCGACAGGCACCTTTTCTCTGCTCTTAATCATAAACAGTGAAGATCTGGACCTTATTCCTTATGGAAACTTTTCCACCAGTGCCATGGCAAGTTGGTATTCAAAGGGCATTTCACTTCAGATTAAGTGGTATAGACTTTAATATTTTCTTCAAAAGACTTTCCAGAGTATAAACATTAATGCATTCATTAATAGAAATCATAATACAATGCAAATACAATTAGTTTAAAGCCAATTTATGTTTAATGACATAGCAGTTATCAAAGCTCAATTACTCTAATTAGAATTTTATTCAGTAAGGCTCATTTTATTCAGTAAGTGTTTGCTCAGCACTTTACAGGATGAGTCCCAAAGGCTAACAGTGATTTAGGTTGGTTTCTTATTTACACATCCTCAGAAAAGAAATGGGATATTATTTATCCGCTTTTTAATAAAGTACCTCAATAATTTTTGCACGGTAGTAGCAAAATACCTCCATTATAGCAGCCTGAAATTAACTGACTCACGGTTATCTTGTGTATATGGTAATATGCTGCTTCCATCCCTCTTCAGTTAGGGAGATGTTTCTTGCTACACACAGGTTTGTAGCTTTTTCCCCATATTTGAAGCCAATGACTTGTAGTACTAAAGTACATAAAACTTACTAAGTAATCTATTCTGTGTTAGATTTATTGTTTTTAACTGAATGCAATTGGAACAGTAACAACTCAATTTACTGTAATAAATTCCATGATCAGCCTCACCTTGGTCCTTGGTAAAGTTATGGCTTTTATGGGGATTAGCTCTGTTTCTAAAGACATTCAAGACAAGGTGATTGAGAGCAGCCAGCAGGGATCTAGAAAGGGCAAATCATGCCTGATCAACCTCATTGCTCTCTCTCGGATGAGGTTACCAGCCCTGTAGAGAAGGGGAGGACAGTGGATGTTGTATACCTTAATTTTCAGTGAGGCCTTTGTCCCAGTCTGCCATGGTCATCTCATCGCCAAATTCATGAGAAAATGATGGGATAAATAGTCAGGGTGAGTGGAAAACCGGCTGGAGGGCTAGGATGAAAGTATTGTAAGCAGCAGGGCTAAGTCCAGCTGGCAGCCAGTAGCTAGTGAGGTCCCTCGGGGATTAGCAATGGGACCAATGTTATTTAACCTCTTCAGTAATGACCTGGAGACTGGGATGAAGTACACTCTCAGCAAGTATGTGCATGACACAAAACCAGGGGGAGCGGTGAATACACTGGAGGGCAGGGGGCTGCTCTTCAGGGGGACGTGGCCAGGCTGGAGAAGTGGGTTGAGCAGAACTTCAAGAAATTCATCAAGTGAAAGTATGAGGTCTTGTATATGTGAAGGAATCTGATGCAACAGCGCAAGCTGCAAGGATGCGGCTCTGCAGGAAAGTGGTTAAGTATTGCAACAGGTTTCCCAGCAGGGTTACAGAATCTCTGTCCTCTGAAGTGTTCAAGACTCGGTTGGACATGACCTGACATAGCCCTGAACAACCTAATCTATTTAGACCTGTTTTAAGCATGAGGTTGAACTAGATATTCTCTGAAAGTCCCTTCCACCCCAGATTTTGATTCTATGACTGCATGTTGCTTATTGTATGTATGAAGACTTTGAAGAATGCAGCATGTTTTAGATTTATATTTAGGTAATTATTATGTGAAGATCTGTAGGATGGTTACTGCAATGTCGCTTTATTTTTTTTTCTGTGAGTTAGAAAACTCTTCCCACTCTGAAAAAGGACTATTTCATTGACTTTGGCTCCAGGGTAGTGACACAAACATGTTTTGTAACTTCTCTAATTTCTCATTAAAATACTGATCAGTGTGTTTGTGCAACTTCTAGGAGATAACAAGACGGCATAACCTTAACTCTATAAGAAAAGGCTCTAAAAGCCACAGTCCTTAAAAAATGGGCTCCTAATCTCAAAGAATATGAGTTCTAGCAATGTAGCGATCCTCCTTTAAAATAATAAGTAATGAAACCTGAAATAATTGACTTCATGGCAAGGGTTGGTACTATGACCCTCCATGTGGTGTTGTGCATTACGATACAGAAATAAAGCCAGTCTTGAAACAAGTGTCCTGTAGAAAATTGTCCACTACTTTTGTTTCCTCTCTGGTAATGTTGTATCCCTATTTGCAGTGGTTTTTAAAGCTCACTGGTGAATATTCTAAATTGATACCGACCAACCTTTCTAATACAACCATGTACTTCCCTTCCATATGATATATAAACATGATCTGTTTATATAGGTGTATCTCCAGTCCAGCCTGGGAAGGTTGAGGTTTTTTCCCTCACAAAAGAATAATGGATTTAAAGTTAATTACAACTGGCAGCCAAAAGTCCTATGGGATGGTTCTGGCAGCCAGAGATTACTGAGTCATGGGGATGTTCTGGCCACACACCTGCTTTCTCAGAAATGCCATCTCCAGCTGCAGGAGCACAGCAACATAAAACAATGGGAAAGGACCTGAAATTGTGCCTGCAGAATACACATATTCCAGGAAAAATAATAAAAGCATTCAAATTAGTGTACCATGAAAAAGGGAGCTGACTAATGGGATTACAAGCTCAGCATTACTAGAAAGCATAAAGTCTTTATAAAAATTTTAGGAACTGAAGTCAAGCCTTCTAACTTTTTCCTGTAAGCTGTTAAATCACTTATTTTAGGTAGCACCTGTACAAAGTTGTTAAATAACAATCAGTGGTCTCAATCTGCTCAGCTAGCTAATGTGCCTGGGTTGCATATTTTACTGGTATTATAGGCATTTTCTGTAACAAGGAGAGTCTGTGGAAAAGGGAGAATTGGAAAGCTGTCTTAAAATGGATTGGTTTTAGTAACAAGAACCTTAGGAACACCGCAAAAGACAGCCTTGTATTCATAGGACAGGCACATGGTGTTAAGAAGAGTTCCAGCTTGTCAGAAAGGGAATGCAGAAGCGTAGTGGCAGTGCCTAGCTGGCTACAATGCCCGTTTTTCTTCCACAGCCTGTAGTACTTAGCATGGTGAGGCTGTCTCAGCGTACTCTGTAAAGCGTGCTTTCTGCAATCCTACACTGGGACAATTTTCTCATGGATAAGTGTGAGCCTTTAAGAGCTTTTCTATGTCAGGCTGGTTCTTTTTGTTCTATCTATAAAGGCTGGAGCAAAAGAATCTTGTGCCAGCCGAAGCAAAAAATAGCATTTTTACAATCAGGGTTGAAAAATGTGGGAGACAATTTTATATAGCACCACTAAAAGATAACAGAGAGCCTATTAGCAGCAAGAAATGAAGTGTCTTATTTTTAAATATGTACGCTGTTTCAAAGTGCCCTTCCCTTGCTTCACTTTACAGTTTGAAAAATCTTTTATAAAGTGGCATGTTTTGACCATGGATTGGTAACTGCTCTGAAATGCAGTTAAGTTCATCTTTTGAAGTCTAAGTAGGGTTATTGTTATATAAATTTATATAAAAATATATGTGTGTGTACACACATCATTGGAGTACAATATTTTGTGATTTAATATATTTTATACAGCTAATGCAAATAGTATCAAGTAACTACATGTATATATTTAAGAACTTTTCGTTTTGAGACAAGCAGGTTTAATTCTTTCATAGCAATAAATAAAATGTGAGGGATAATGATACCTGACTACATTTCAAGGTCATTGAATGTATTCCTATTTCCACTCTTATTGTCAGTGTTGGTAGCCAACGATCTTAATCACAGGCAGCTTTTCTGACAGCAAATGCAGCAGGTTTGCAATTTTGTTTTCGTCAAAGGGCTGCATCTTGTAGCCTGACTATATCCAGAACAAAGGAGGCTTTCAGCTCTCCAGGTCTTGAATTAGCCGGAATCCTGGGATAAGTTATAAATGGCTTATTGGGCTTCCTCTAATCCATCGGCCAAATGCATTTCATGTTCTGCTATTACTCTGCTCAATTAATTAAAATCAATATCTTTATGAAATTCGCTATTAGAAAAGACTTATGGAAAGAAGATCCTCTCTCACCAGTATGTTCTGTGGTGATAATGGTAATGCTATGAATGATGGCATAAACATAAGTTCAAAAGTTACCAACGTTTATAAAAATGCCATTACAAAGGCCTGTCTGACAGGAAAAAAAAGAGAAGAGAAAGGAACTTATCATATTTTGAAAACATCATTGTGTAAAACATTATAATGGAAAGGCCGAATATCTCCTTTCCACGGTGCAGTCATTGAGATGCTGAGTTCCCTCCAGGGTTGCCTGATTGCCTGTATAGGCTGAATGAAAAGACAAAAATAGTCAAAAAGACCATATTTGCATCTTCCAAGATAAAAGGAAGCAAGGCAAAGAGTTCTTTTTATGGGGTCCACAGCAAGGAGATCATTTACTTATTTTCAGTGTGTTCTGTGAAAGCTTCTGACAGGCAAAGCATTGTCGCACTGGAGCGTATAGCCCTCATAGCAGTTTCTCAGGCTTGCATTACCTTTACTAGTACTCTGTTGTCCATAAATGAAAGGCATTGGCCATGAAAGAAAAATCACTTTTTTGGGGGGTTTATAGCACTCCCTTTCCCATACCTGTCCCACAGATCTCCCAGGAGACTCGATAAAACCACAGCATAGTAGACAATTTATGCATACACTGGGAATTATTTACACTGAAAGATTTCTAAGCCAGTATCAGAAAATTGGGGGCGGGGGGGGGGATCACCACAAGCCTCACATTTCTCTTGCTTGTCCCTCATGTTGTTGAGGAAAGAAACTATTTTATTCAAGGCATAGAATTAAAACAGTTATTTAAAATCCCTGTGAGGGCAAGGAAACATGTTGTTTCGTTTAGCTATGACCATCAGTCAAGTACTCATTGTAAAATAGTGGTTCACATTACTAAAACAATGAAGAGATTAAATTTTTATTATGTGTGTTAGGCTGACAAAACAGAAAAGATGAACATAAAATGAAGTGATTAAATTAAAACCTCTGATTAGCTCTTCTAGGAAGAATTACTTGCCTAGTCTATTATGTCTGTATACATACGTGAAGAACACGGGATTAATGTACAATTACTTTATCACTATGCAACTTCTGTTGGTATATTGAAATATGTGAATGGATTTGCTTTGTTTAATTCTGAGCTATTGAGAAATCAGCAAGAAAGGAAATCAGAGGTCCTTAAAAGAATTAAGAGTCCTTAAGAAAATAGCCATTAATTTAGGGGTGCCCACTTCCTGGCTCAAATCTGATTAGCAGGCTTATTTCTCTCATATTTCAAACCCAGAAGGACACTAAATTGTTGAAAACAAACCTTATGTCTACAGAGGAAATATGAGCTGCCTGCAGCTAAAAATGGAGGGGCGCCAACAAAAGAGCTTGTTCATACCCCCAAGCTGTAGCCGGCTGTCCCGGTGTTCTTCCAGCCCCATTTTGTGAAGCCACACTGAGGACTGGGGGAGGGGAGGGGAACCGTGCTAGCTTTAACTACATATGGGGGGTGGGGGTGTTGTTAAGTAATTTTAAAGTTGTAGCAGCTCTTCTGTCTGCCTCAGAAGACAGCCGTGAAGTAGCGATGCTATTGTAATTGATGGGAAGGAGGAGAGGCGTACACCTCAATAAAGAGGCAGGAGAAGGAAAATGGCTAGGGCTTGAAATGAGCACACTCTGCGCGGTGTTATTGCTGAAAATCTTGTCTGGTGACACCACAGCCACAAAAAATAGAAGGATGCAACTTGCCTGAACCACAGGCTTCCTGGGATATACCTGAGGCATGTGGGTCACCAAGGTATTAAGAAAAATGAACCAGGCACACAAACCGTGCATAATTTTAATATTTTTGCCAGGTCTCTCTGGTTTTTTTTGCATTAAGGGATGGTGCATTGTTTCAAAGAAGCTACTATGGATTATTGTAATCATAGAGTTGTAGAGGAGACTATGGTGTATGGCAAAAACGGCGGTTGTGAGACAGCTGGACCTACCCAGGAAAACTTTGAGTTTTGCCTCTCCAAAAAGCAATAGGACAGTAGGATGCACGAGAGGACAGTTTTGAGGGATTTGCCAGAGACCCGTGGCACTACTCACTGCGTTCTTGTGGCAAGATGGTGGGAATAGGGTGATTTCAAAGCGTTGTGATCCAGAGTAAAGATGGAACGACCCACCGGCAGAAGCAGGGCCTGGCAGCTGGAGGGAGTACCCACACAGAAGCAGGTGGTACCAGGGCTGCTAGTCACCCCTGAACCATCACAACGTGACACTCTCTTCTGCTTATGTAAGAAAATAATTTACACAGCTAATGATTCTGTCTATCATGCCTTTAATAAAAGAGCAATAACAAAACCTGTGGGTGTACTATAAATGGAAGGCATACTACGCCCTCATAGTCCTTGACAAAATCTACACAAAAAAGCAAAGTTCTGCTTTACTTTGCAGGAGGAGCTGGAGGAGAAGCACTAGTGTTTCACAATGTGAGCAGAATGGCCTTCTGAAACCCAACATAAGCATGTTCTTTTTACTCAAAAAGTCTTGTTTTCTACTTCCAGCTCAACTTCTTTCCTAATTTGACCTACTGAATAGCTTTTTGGTATGGGCATCACTGGCACCTACTGAACAGGGTACCCGCATACTCCCATGTGAACCAGCAGCAGTTTCCCTATGAACTGTTGGCCGGACTAAGTGGTTATTTATTGAAAGGGACTGGACACAAATGTAAGAGCTTTGGGCGGAGACGTTCAGCTTGTGGATTATATTCACTATTGCCATGCATATGGAATTAGACATGCTGAAATATTTTCAGTTACATTGCCTCATGAAGTTAACTTACAACAATGTTCTGCTGAAATGTTAGCAATCCATGGAGCTTATCAGTTACTGTGAAGCAGAGAATCTGTTAGCTGATCTTAGAGTTGTATGTCTGAGGTTCATTTGACTATTGATTTTGTAGATATGGACTTGTTATAGACTTTGTGAAAAGCCTCTTAAACATTTGAGAAATATTTGTGCCTCTTCACTTTTATAGTTCTTCTGATATTTCATATTGAAAATGCTGCCATAAGCACTGTAGCTGGAAACAATGAATTGATAGTAACGTCACTGATGTAGTAAACTACAGCCATAATTTTTTTCAGAAGTACATGGTATATGACCTTAAACTGTTTATTTCGTATTCCCATTTATGTAATTATATAACTATATAAAGTTGGTATAAAAAATTACTGGTTTGGAAATATTTTTAAATCCACTGATCATTCATGAAATGCAATTATTCACTTATTTTAACTCAAATGATTAATTATACAATGCATTATATTTTAAGTGTATGTTGGAATAACAGATTATTTGTGGTGTTTATTTGTGTGTACAAAATCAGGACCGGTATATTGCAAATGTTAAGATTTTGAGACCTGAGACACACACTTTCTAATTGCGTTTGAAACAGCCAGCATAGCTGTTGCTGTGTATGTTGCTGACTTGTTTAGTTCCCTAACGAAGTTGTGTTTAAAGATGTCAGAATTGTGGCCAGTAGGCTCTAGTATCTCTCCAAAACTAGGACAGAAATTTCTAATACATTAAGAAATAGAAAGCAATGGATGCCGGTTTCCAGAAGTCACCTTCAGAACAAAGAGCTAAAAAGATCATGCACCATACGCTGGCGTGAAGAGTGCTTATGCTTTACATTTCCGAACAGTACATGATGTACAATAAAACTACTGTTCAGGCACTTAACAGGCATAGGTTTAAACGCATCTCATGTTAGGAAGCGAAGTAATAACAATTAGCACACTTCCTAGAT
The DNA here is from genome assembly GCF_000708025.1 of Charadrius vociferus. NCBI lineage: Eukaryota > Metazoa > Chordata > Aves > Charadriiformes > Charadriidae > Charadrius > Charadrius vociferus. The sequence continues at coordinate 2,484,245 of NW_009648710.1, read as the reverse complement.
GGGAGCAACCCAAACAAGGAAGTCATTCCTCAAGGGAATAGGGAGAAGGAAAGGAAAGTTGTGGCTGCATGATACAAAGGTAATGAAAGTTACTTTGCACTACATAGCTGGTGGGTAATTTTGGATAGTTGCCCAAAATTGGCATTGGCTGTAGTCCATTTTTTAAGGCTTGAAGCAGCATTGTGGGATTGCAAAGTTGTTTGATATTGAATTCAGACAGCAGGAAAGAAAAGAAAACTGAGGGCCAGAGAAATTGTAAATAAAAAATAAATTACACCTATCGATATCATCTCATAAATTCCACATACAGCTTGTTCTGTGAATTCACTGCACATTCATCCTATGCTCTGAAAAAGTCAAAAAGCCTTTTCACCAGGTATTTAGAAAGTACATGGAGTGTACACAGTGTTTTTACATGTTACATTACACTGACTAGAGCATACACTTCGGAAAAAAGAAAAATACAAGAGTATGAGATCAGAAAATGTATTTTTAGTTTTGTCTAATATTGAGGACTTGGGTAACTTTGTATTTTAGTTCATCACTGTAGCTGTGTGGAATGGAAGAGGGAGGCATTAACGTTGTCCTTTGAGGAGGCACTTCAATTATTTTTGCATAGAAAGGGCTACTGCTGTGCTGCTCACTTTCCCAGAGTGTTAGCAAAAAATGGAAAACAGTAAATGGAAACAGTCACCTTCTATGTCTTTTTCTTACTATGAGAGCAGGCTTTCATAGGAAACTGTAAAATAGTCATATAGTTGAACTTCATAAACACCTGATGATGCCAGGGCCCGCAAACTAAAGTACTTTAAAACTAGTTTCAACTTTAAAATCTGTTATTTAAATGTTCAGTGGACCTCCAAAGCAGTCCACCGAGTGTCTAAACCAAACAACAAAAATCCTGTTCATTGGTAACATGAAGGGAAGTTTCTGATACTTGCATAAGACTTAGTATGTGTGGTAATGTTTAGTCCTGTTGGATAATAACCTTTTCCACAAGTGACATTCAGCAGAATGATACCAAAACTCTTGCCAAATTTTATTTCATTAACACAGAATAGTTTGGGAGAGGTAACAAGTGCTTAGAGTAACTTCTATCTAGTTATTAGTCCTGAAGCTGTGTAAAAGTAAACTTCATGACTTGCAAAAAAAAAAAGGAAAAGAAGAAAGCCAGAAGCAGTCCTGTTTATTCATTGCTTTCTAACGATTTAATTTGTTTCTGTAAGATTCTGCTTTACTTTGTTCATCTTCCATTACTCTCTATTTTTCTTGGTAAATTAATGAATGGTATAGTCCCCCATATTTAAATGTCAGAGGCAAGGTAGATTTTCATATACCAGATCATTTCGTATACCAAAAAAGGTCACATGGATTTTAAAGTCTGACATAATTGAGAGTATCTGACTGAACTATTGAATAACAGGGTTTTTCCACACATGTATACTAATAGTTTCAAGCAACAGTGAACAATTGCCTTCACGCCTTTAGTGATTTTGTGATTGGCCTTCTGATAGAAGACTAACCTAAGGGGCTTTGGTGTTTAAGACATATTTTTCACTGACAAGGATAGTTGACATGTTACCACTAGGTATTTTCAGTATTTGGTCTGTATTTCATGGAGATTCTTACCTGAAAAATGTTAGTTTTGTCACCTGTATTTTTAAGTTAACTTGTTACAGAAGATTGTTCCACAAAGGAGATGTAAACAGTTTTGTTCCTCTCTAAAAGTAGTGCCAGGTCTGGTTACTAGCACTTCAAAAGCTATATATTAATGCCATCATTTACCATAGCAAAAAAACTGCACCCCTCTGAAATAAAAAGGCTTTCTAAACAAAGGTCACCTTTCTATCTGTAAATATATTAAAATGCCCAGGAATGCACAGTTCTGTGTTTGCGCCGGTGTCAGCAGAGACGCTAAACAGCAATGCAACCTTCTCTCCTGTTCACAGTCTGCACTACACCCCTGCGGGTATGAAAGGATACATTTAAGAGGTATAGCAATTACTTTGTAAAGCGAACTGTGCCCAAGAAGGTTGGTGAAAGTATCTGTGAAAGCAGGGGAGGGAGCATATTGCAGCAACAGAGGACCGACCAGGGACAGGCCTTTAGAAACCACTGCTGCTTGCATTCTGCCCTCCTCGTCTCTGAAAACCCTCCACAATACCATGTGAGTTACGGCAGTGATGTGGGCATAAAGTAGATATTCTATTAGTTCCCTTTATTTAGGAAGCTGGAAATTATCTGACTCAAGACAGCTGCCTTGACTGCTTGGACTTCAATAGATTCCCTGATCAGGTGGAAAGCTACAAAGAAAATGAGATTCAGTAACTCGCAGTGGTGCAAGGAGATGTCGGTTGCATATAAGGGATGTGCACAGATAATGTTTTTACAGCACTGACTGTCTCAGGCTTGATCAAAAGCTGCTGATCTTAATACACCTCTTTTCCTTGACTTCAATGAGCTTTGGATTGGGCCCTTTGAGAGCAGATATAAGCTAAAAATATTGCAGTGCCAAGACTGTGTAAAGTCAGTAGAGAAATAGAAATATGATGAAATTTATCATTATAATACTCAGCAGTTTGTAAACTCATTAACATTTGCAGAGAACATGCTGTTTTACCTGTGACCTATAAATTCTGGAAAGCTCGGGAGAATTGCCACTCTGAGAAATGTTGATGGCAAAGATATTTTGGGGGAAGTACAATGAAGCCAAGTGGCATAGTGTAATTGAAGTTGCTATTGTTATAAAAGCTTCATGGGATGCAAATGACAAGTCACTATGCATCTAAACAATTACAGAGATCGCACAGAGTGAGGTTAAGGTTTATGAGATTGTATAGGAAAGTGGGAGTCGGTTAGGTTACCCAGATATTGCCCACAAATTAAAACACATTTCATACAGTAGGGACCATTTATAGCAATAAGAGGATGGATGATTCTAATCTCCTCCATTCCAACTATGCTAAATGTTGTTTCAAACCTGCAGGTATTGAGGGCAAAAAGTATAAATTCTGGGTTAGATCAGTAATATCAGCTGCACATAGGGATTACATGTAGGCACTGGAAAGAATATTGGAGGACAAAAAAGAGATGTGACAGGCATGAAAAGATTTACAGACTGAATAGAGAATTGTGAATCTTTAACTGTGGCAGAATGCATCAGAGGGTCAGCAGCTATTGTTTCAGGAGAAAGAATCATAGAATGATTTAGGTTGGAAGGGACCTTGAAGATCATCTAGTTCCAAGCCCCCTGCCATGGGCAGGGACACATCCCACTAGACCAGGTTGCTCAGAGCCCCATCCAACCTGGCCTTGAACACTTCTAGAAATGGGCCAGCCACAACTTCTCTGGGCAACCTGGGCCAGTGTCTCACCACCCTCACAGTAAAGAATTTCTTCCTAATATCTAATCTAAATCTACCCTCTTCCAGTTTGATGCTGTTCCCTCTCGTCCTATCACTACAAGCCCTTGTAAAAAGTCCCTCCCCAGCTCTCCTGTAGGCCCTCTTTACATACTGGAAAGCTGCTATAAGGTCTCCCCAGAGCCTTCTCTTCTCCAGGCTGAACAACCCCAACTCTCTCAGCCTGTCCTCATAGGAGAGGTGCTCCAGCCCTCTGATCATCTTTGAACATATATAGTGCTTGAAATCTTTTTATATTAAAAGAGCCTTTCCATTAAGATTTTTTTTTAAATTGTATGGTTTTCTAATATGTCAAGATTTAAAAAAAAAAAAGATTGCAAGATTGCTTCTAGCTTTTGTTGAGTCATAAATCTGTAGCACTTTATATATAGTATTTAGAGCTCATTGTCATTAAGGACTGTCCATAACAAAAGGAAAAGCTGAAAAGAATCTTCTGTATTTCCATGATTTACATCCTAATTCTGTATTTCCTTCAGTCACAATGTGCTTTACAGCAGCCTCAAAGCTATGCCAGCCCTTCTGGCTCCTAGTGAGTTAAAGCGCTGCCTGAGGTTGCTGTTACAAGGACAGTTTCAGTGAAGCCCTATTCTTCTTCCTTGTTAAAGGGCTGCAATCCCTGGTGCTCGCTACAGTTCCTGAAAAGGATGGGGCAGCTCTAGCTATTTGAGGGAACTTGCCAACAGCACCCAGTTCCTGGCCCTTCTCACCCCAAGCTTTGCAGTTGGGCAGGAATGGGCCTGACAATCTTTTCCATAGTTTGTATATGATACATTACAAGAAACGGTCCATGTCCTGGCCAAGATCAAGCTAAAATATTATGGATAAAAGTAAGACTGACGGTCTCCTGCTGGTGGGAGCTACATGTAACTGTGGTTTGCTGCAGAGGTTATGTCAACATTGTTTTGCAAATGCGTTATTTGTGCAGGCAAAATCCAAAAATAAGACATCCTAAATTAATGCCAGCAATAATTGTGCCATACCAAACTATCACGTGTTCACTGCTTGTGTTATGCTATGTATATGCTACACCTTCCATAGAAGAACTACAAGTATTAAGGAATCATTTCAACATCTTTTAAAAAACTAATTAGAGCTGTGATCCATCCTGTATGTCTTTTATTACAAGTCTGTCATCCAGGAATCAGAGTAACTACTGAAAACTCTAAAAAATTATTTTACTCTCAAAAGACACAGTATTAATCTGTTTATATCAGGTTGGCAAATGCTGTTAGGAGAAGATCAAAGTTTAGGAATATCAGAATAGATCTCATCAAATAATTTGGCAAAAGGCATGTGAGTTGATAAGTCATACACAGATATTCAGGAAATTAACTGATGTCCTGAATCTCACTGCCATATATGCAATAGGAATTTATTTGTGTGCTATCTTTATCTATAGAATGAAAAATAAAATAGCTTTGAAAATGTAGCCCTGTCTCTCTTAATTCAGCCTTTGGTTTCACTGCTGAAACTTCCAAATGTGCAACTGGGAGAGGGGAGAAACAGGAATTTCTGATGTAGACATTTGTCCACTAGGAACTAGATGGAACTGCCAGCTTATTACACATGGACCATTGAACACCAAGCAAACACTACACTCTCCCTCCTGCACATTTGCAGTGTCTGTGGATTTCCTCATATAGTTACTTATCCTATTAGCTTAAGGGAAAAGCTCTAATTGCGTTCACATGAAAGCAACATCTTCACTGTATGCTGTTTCTATTAGTATTCTTCTCCTTTTTCCTACTATCAGTTAGGGTTTAACAGAGCTTTCAGGATTATAAGCATATTTTACACTTCTGGTTTGTATTAATATATGAAACCAAAGCAAGTAAAGAAAAAATTAAACAAGCATTTATCATTAAAAAAAAGTGACTGAAATACAACCCTCAGTACAGAAGGATAGCAGCAGTTTGGCTTCACAGCCCACATGCTGATTACAGGAGCTGCTGGGTAAAATTACAGGACTTGTATCATACAGGAGGTGTCTGTATTCTCATAGATCTGATAGAATTCATTTCTTCTTTAAAAGCTATGAATCCGTGCAGCTAAGAGTTGGTCTGAGATGGAGGTTGGCCAATGTGAGCATATTGCTGGTGGATCACGGTTTTGCCCGTTCCCTTTTCCCTTTTTTCCTCCCACAGTGAGAGAACTTAGATCACACTGACATTGCTTTAGCCCGAAGCGTGTTGTAGCAACAGTGAGAGAGAAGAGGAAGCAGAGGCACTCTGCCTTACCAGATAGCCCAGCTCCTCTGGCAGGCTGTCACAGAATTAGTTCCCCCAAGTAACGATTCCACCTGAAATTCAGTCAATCAATAAAGCTAACACGCTTCTGTTTAAAAGACCTTTATTTTTCTTCAGTAAGACCAAATGTGTTCATAAATTAAACATTTGCTAATAAACACTCTCACCTCTGTTTTTAGCAAGTCTCTCTGCTTAAGAGAACAGGTTACTGACACTATTAAGAAACTGGCAAACTTGTTTCTTTCCAGAATATTTAATGGTCAAAGGATTAGAAATCTAGTGACAGATATTTTGGGCTGCAAACTAACAAAGTGGCCACTGTTACACTGGCTATGACTGTATTTAAACTGGGCGTCCAGACGTGACTAGCTCCACGTTCTTTTTAATCACCATCCAGTCCCTTAAGGCTTTGTTCTTTTCACAACAGTATGTTTTGGTCAATGCCTACGTCCGCTTCAATAGAAAGAGTTTTTATGTCCACTCACATTCTATATTTGATTTTTGAACCACCATTGCTTAACTAAGCTAACTTCTTTAGTGAATTGCATAAATATTAACAAATTAGTCTGGGTAGTCATTTTACTTTTTTTAATATTTTAATACTCCTATTTGAAGCATTATAGGTACTAGAAAACTTAGGGTTCTCCCATTCTCCCCCCCAAAATGAGCTTCTGATTAGTACTAATTCTTAATTTTTTTTGAAGTGTTTATTGTAATAACTGTGTTAACCTGGAGTTGCAGGGAAACTGGAAAGTGTTCTCTAATCAGCAACTGTGATCCTGGCAGACTGCCGGGATGTTTGTGACCTCTAGAAATCCTTAAGGTTTTGATCAGCATTTCCTTATTCCCAATACTCTGTTGTTTCTGTTTTAAATTACATCTCAGTGTACCCAGGGTAGGTAATAATGTTAATGTAAGTGATACAAGAGATTGTTACAAGCATCCTTGGATTATGAGATGAGAATATCTTGATTATGTAAACAATGACAGTGTTTATTATATTATATTTCTGAAATTATTATAGTGTCATGCTGATACAAATTATACTGTTGCATCTCAAGCGTATTTATTTAAAACACAGTTGGATGAATTTCCAAGACTGTCAAAGACAATGAAAGACAATACCTGACTTTCCCCAGTTTTGTATCAGGATCAGTATACTATTGTAACTTTCACATTATTTTGCACTAATTCCTAAGATCTGAAGATACAGATTTCTTGACTTTTCTGTGCCTGTAGAGTTAATTGTTACCATAACTCTAAAGCATTGTAAATAATGGGTGAAAAGATCACGCTGCTGCTCCTAAAATATATTTGTTTGCTTCAGAACGTGCAATGAGTTAGTTCAGGGAATCTTGTAATAGTAACTAAGGATAATATTAGAAAAGGCATCTCTCAGAAGGCACTTTTTGTTTATATATTCCTATAAAGGTGTATTAATAACAAACAGGTTCTTCCCCCTCTAATACTTAAAAGTAAGACGACAGCAAAATGAGGATTGCTTACACAGCTGAGGAAAAAATGCATTGTGTTACTCTCTACTTACCCTTTTGATCCAATGTCAATGGTGCACTGAGAATACAATGTGCAATACATGTTGCATATTACATAGCGCATGTGGGGGGTATATATATTAATGTATGTTGCTATGTATACTGTGACAGCTTACACATACTTTGTACATAAGTGGCCTACATTCAGAAATTTGATGGAGAGAGAAGAGGAATGTCATATTCCATGATAGAGCATATATAGAGTTGCAGTATCTTGAAGTGATAAGAATATTAAAGTGTGTAAGAAAACACAATTACTTGTTCAAAAAATCCACATTTGTTATTCTAAGTCGAGTAGCACAACTTCAAGCTTTTAAAAATCCATAACACTTTTTCAGCTAGAATTGGTGTTGAAACCGAGACAAATGTATGCTGTCTTTTCCCATATCACCTTTATGGATCCTTATGCTGCAATGACACTTTAACAGTGAGTTATTTTCTTACATGCATTTATAAGTGTTTTCATTGATTTTTTAATTAATGATGACCTTTAAACAAATATGGGGTTTTTTTCTGTAAGTTACAGAACATGACATAAATTTCCATATTGTTGATCACTTCCAGAAACCGGTGTCAGGTATTAGCTATTTCATTTCATCTCTTCTGGCAGTATTTTTCTAGAATACTTGCCTTGTCACTAACTGTGGCATATCTTCATTACAACTGTCAGGCACAGAAAAGCAGAATCACAAACATGAAGGCAAGAAAAGCTTTGATGGGCGAGAAAGAGATAAATGAGAAAAAGAGAAAGACTGAGCTGAAACAATGGTATCATCCACTTGATACTCCTCGGGGTGTGGAGAATGAGACTTTGCCAGGCCAGCTTTTGAGTCACAGCTGGGTAAATCATTAAGTTCTTATTACTATTGTAAAATAAGTTTGGTTTTCAGGCTCATTTTTGCTTACTCTCTTTCATTCATCTGTGGCTTGAAAAGAAAAATAGAATATGGTTAACATCCAAACATCTGCCAAAACAGTTATGTTTATGCAGTGCCAAATGGTCATTCCAGGTAAATTTACCCACGGGGGTGATGACTATTCTGCAGACACAGCTCTCTGTTCTGCAAGTTCAGTGAGCTATGTGGGCAGCTCCAGGTGTTACACACTACCTAGTTCTGAAATTTTGAATCTTTTTGAAAAAAAAGAATCTCTGGAGCATTTTAAATTTAACCCGCTCTATCTGTGTGCTTTCTGACATCTTCCCTGCAAAGTGAGGCTCCTCATTGTCGTCTTCCTTTGACAGCTTCTCTCATCCCATACGTTCAATACATCCACTCTGAGCGAGTTACCTTTTCATCTGGCATTTCTTTTATGTTAAGGCTATGCTGGTCCTCATTCGTGAATTGGATCTGCCAGGCTTTCTGATACCGTATACTGTAGTTTGCCAAACCTAGTTTGGTCTGACTGGTAGTGATAGCAGTGGATACAACTTCAGACAGCTGTGGCAGCAGCAATCTACGCTATCCAGATGTAGGTATCTAACCGTAAATATGATAATGTTGTATTGCTGGACCACGGCCAGCTCTGCACTGGCTTCTGCAACACCTTTCTACAATATGAAGCACAAAGATAATGGGATGCTCAGAGGCACTCAGCTTGCATGCAGTCAGACTAAAAAAACCCTCAGGTTTGCTTTACGTGGACGTAGCTCCAGCTGTAAGGCGTCACCATTTTTTAAATGGAGGAGGTGTCAGGATTTGTTTCAATGCAAGAGGAAGCGTGCGCCTGTTTTAGTCCTGTGTACAATGTAAAAAAGCACTCCTTGTCTTAATCAAAGGAAAGCTGGCGAGAATGACAGAGTTAGGAGCTGTCACAAATATCAAATTCACAAGACAGAGCAAGCAGTCTGCATACTGCTTGCAATTATCTCACACAGGTCAAACCTAGTGAGATCTGTGGCTGCAAGTTACTATGAGAATATTTCAAAAGGATTCTTCGGATCGTAAAGAGTATTGATCATGACATACTGACTGCCAGGATTCAGTCATACCTGTGATGTTGAACTGTGACATGCATATGTTCTAGTTTTGATTTACTGGGATGATAATCAAGATAAAATTATTCCTCTTCTGTTAATTCCTTCAAAGCTGAAAAGACTTGTCAGTAACAATATGAGAAGAGTATTCTTAAAGTTACTAGCTCATGCTTACCAACTTCCAGGGTGTGCTGATCTGAAACTCTTTATAGGCTACACGTATATGGGGAAAGCAAATCTACTTCTACATACATAGATTTCACACAGGGAAATACACACTTAGGACTCCTCCTTTTGTAATCTGCTAGTTAGCTGCAGATTGCTTAATACCAGTGACTTTGCATCCTTGAAGCTGTGCAGTATCTTCTTTCCCAAGAGGCTTGCAAGCCATAAAGGAGGATTAATGCTGCTTTTGAACTGCATTAACTATCATGTGGATTTTCCACTTGGAAGCTTCTAGCGTGCACTTAATATCATGTAAAGTAGCAATAAGAATAATTAGCAATTAATAAATCATCTGCCAAGTTTTAAGCTTGTATTTTCCTCTATGATGTGATCTTCTGACATATTCCGACTCCCTTCAGACTTTCCTATACAATAAAATTAGACACTACAAACCAGGCATCATCCTGATAAATAACTTCTTTGAGCCATGGGGAAGGGGATGTGCCATAGATTATTCTATCCTTCTTTTCTTGTTTTCCTGGCATTCCCAACCTTTGATGACTAGATCTCCCTGTTTGATGATTACAGACTCTCAGAGCAGCATCTCGATACTTAGTTGATTTATGGATCCAAATTTCGTGCTAACAATGCCCTGTAGCATTTTCTTGCACTCAATAACTAACTCGAGATTTATTGTTCTTAAAAGAGAACAAGGATAATCTAATTTTTTTTGTCTAGCTATCTGTTACTCCCTTTAGTAACTTTTAACTCATTTGCCCCTTCTGGTGTTACTGAGATTGCAAGGATGAGACATTTCTACAGCTGTTAGGAAAACAAATGGCTGAATGGAGACAAAAGGTTGATGTACAAACTCTATAGTGTTTGCTCGGTTTGTGCTGTTTGCTGATCAGTCAGTATATGTATACCAGAATGGATAATTCTGAAAAGGCCAGAGAATGTTATTCTTTGTCCAGACAAAATCAAGAAACGCAAGAGGAACCTGAGGTATTGTGTAAGGGTTATTGAGATAGAGAGGCATTGGAGTGGAGAGGCACAATCTTTCCTTTTCCTGATGAACAGACATGAGCGGTGGTAAAGAAGAAAGGGGAATGCGAGTGTTACTCCAGTGGACAATTTCAGGAGAGTAAAGCACTAAGTTACAGAGACCAGATTTTCATGGACCACTTGTCTTCCTTTCTAAAAATGTTTGGGTGATTTTAACGCTTACACAATCTGAAAGTCTTTTCCTATGGATAGAGCAGATAGGTGATTCACACTTTCCAGCATAACTCTAGCTCTGTGTCTCTGGTTCCAGAGACATCTTCATCTGTGTCTCTATATTTGTAGAAATGGTGTCACCTAGTAAATAAGGTGTAGCTTGCAAATAAATATTTCAAATTGGATTTTCACAAGTAAATGTTAATGGCTCTAACATGCTAGATTATGACAATTTAAGATCATTATATTGTAAAGTGTGTCATTTGTATGCACTTGAAAAGAATCCTGCAGCACTGGTGTTCTTTTCTCTATTGTAATTTGCTTACTCTGAGAGGAAATAAGCCTAATCTATTTGCATGGAGTTATTTAGACCTTGATAAGAGGTGTAGGATCACAGTCGGAAAAAGAATTAGTGAGTTAGGTAATTCTTAGATAGGCGCATTAAATTATTGACGCAATGAACAAGTCAGAGAAAGAGCTTACCCTAATAATATAAATTGTATTTTATATACTTATCCTCTATAATGTATCTGCTAAAATGTGGACATCTTCAAAGAAGCATAAATAATTTTACTTTTCATATTCTTCAAGATTCAGAAGTTTCTGGTAATTGTTACTGCTTTCCTACAGTTTTATCCCGGCTTAGCCCCTGGCATCTCTATCATCACAATCATACCTTTGCATGGTTAAGGAATAGTATACTGGGCTCCAAGGGTAAAATTTTAGTTTACTGACTTTGATGCAAGAACTTGCAGACACAAGATAAACCCCAGACACATACTAGAGAATAAGGAGATGGCTGTTATAAGTGAATTTTGCTCATTTATTCTAGTTAAACGTCTATGCAAAAACCTTGTGCAAACATCTTATCCCACAGAATGCATACTTCTTTTTCTGATTTTCTGTGGTTTCTTGAAGATCTTTGCTGGGGCCAATTATTTCCAAGAGAAACTATTCATTTTCACAGACCACTTTTCTTAAGTGGAGGCCCTTAAGCATGGAGGAAAAGCAAGAACCAAAGAAAAATAAATTGTTAAAATGGTAGGAAAGAAGTAATCAATCATAATTGTAAATGATTTTGCTTAAAAAATCCTTCTAGGAGTTCATTTAACTAAGTAAAGTATTTAATGGCAATTTAACTACAGAGCTATGACTAGAAACTTGAAACTGTTCTAATCGAAATGGTGGTCAGGTTTGTTTTGACAAAGGATAAGGAATGTTTCATCACAGTATCGCTGGCTGTTCAGAAATTAACTTGAAACTTTAACAGGAATCTGGATTACTATAGGAGAAATGTAGTTCTCGAACCTTACAGCTTTGGAAAAAAAATGAGAAACAGCTTAATCCATTATTATAAATGCAAAATATATTCTTTAAACTAGAATTAGTCATTTGATGAGGTAGAGCAAAGCTTTTAGGAAAAAATCA